>NC_064924.1:50041321-50348253 GCF_023897955.1 Schistocerca gregaria
TCGGAACATTGAGCAGAATAAAGTCGTGCGTAATGGTCGAAGAAGGCTGCAGAAACATCGCGTTGTGTGGTGTGATGACGGCCGTCCTCAGTTGTGATGGCATGTATCAGTGCCCATCTTCTCAGTGTACATTCTCAAATGACGTGGTACATGGTAGGTCGTTCCATTGCGAGTCTTTCTTGTGTTCGCTCTCAGACGATTGCCCTGCGTGTCTCAGCGCATATGGGCTACAATCTTTGCCTTTGCATGCTGTACTGTCATCTGTCGTTCCAGTGTGGGTGGCAAGGAAGCACATTTGCGAAGAACGGTGAAATAAAAATCGAGGGTCTGCCGCATCCATACAGCAGTCTCATGACCATACGTAATAAAGGTTCGCCGTAGGGCTGGCTTGGTGCAGGTTAACCACCAACTAATCGACGTAGGATACGTTGGCAGGTGGCGGACGCACAAACTCCACGTGTCTTCAATGGCACATCGACAATGCGGAGAAGCGAGATGAGCAAGGTTTAATTTCCAGGGATGTCAGCTGCGCCACACCTGTTGGTGACAAAGGATGACGGCACATAAATAGGCCTCATGATCAGAAAAGGATACTGGCCACACCTCCACATCACTCACCGTTGCTGCGAGAGAACGGGAGACGTAAATCCTATCGATGCGGCTAGACGAGTGACTCATGAATTGGGTGTGTCCCGGTCTATTTCTTCGGACATGTTCCCATGTATATACGAACTGGAGATCACTGACAAGTGTCCCAAGTTCGGGACACGGTGAATGGCATGGCAGCTGATCTTTAGGTGCTTGGGTGCTATTGAAATCGCCCCCTAATATCAAATCATTGTGTCTGCCCTGAAAAAGCAGTGCTATTGCTTCTGCGAAGAAGAGCGATCCGTCACAATGGCGATTCATTCTGGAAGGGGTGTAAACGTTGATAAACTGGACGCCATCACCATTACAGCCATTCCTCTAGCGTCGGGGAGATATTGGACTTCGTCCGCCTCGAGGCCCTCTCTGAGGAGAACTGTGACTCCACTGTTCGTTGGCGAGGCGTGGGACACATGAGCCTTATAACCATCCATACCCAGGAAATCGGCGACGAAGACTCCTTGGAGAAAGACAATGTCAACGTCTGCTGCATTGAGCATGTCTTGGAGCAGTGACAACTTTGTACATGTCCGAATGGTGTTAATGTTGATGGTCATTAAGCGATAGGTCTGTAGATCGTCTCCTGCAGTGGGGGCCGCCATCAGCGTCGCCGTAAAAGTTTGGGGAACTGTAATCTGCAGGCCGTCATCTGTTTCTACTAGGGAGGGGCCGAGATGTGGGAGGAAAGACCCCTCGCCTCATCCACCACTGTGGGCGCAGAATTGTCTTCAACGTCATCAGCCCAAGGTCCGTAAGTTAGCAGTGGCTGCAATAGAACACTTGTGGGCTGAGTGACTAAGGGTGAATCCACAGTTGTTTCTGGTTGTGTACCAATGGCGACTGCTGTGCTTGTGATCTGTTTGCCCAAGAGAGCGGAATCGGGTTTGTCGGAATCAGACAAAGTGACAGGTGAGGCCGATCCTGTGTCATCCATTTTCCTCGTCTCGTCGGCCGTCCGGTCATCAACTAGAGAAGACGTCCGCTGGAGGCAATCGTCTGAGGGTGTGCTATGTAGCTTTTTATGTTTTCTCGGTGACCTTTGTTTGAGGACGTGGGTTTCTGTGTCTGAAAGAGTTTGTGGTTCCCGTATCGCATCCCCCTCAGGGAGAAAAACAGAGGTCCGTACAACCCTAGCGTCGAGTTCCATTCTCTCGTCCAACTCTTCTTGTGGAGTCAATGGGCGGCTTTCTTCAATCTCTGTGGACACCGTAATGTTGTTGGTCAATCCAGGACTGGCGATAGGTGTGCATTATAACGCTTCCTGTCTTCCAAATGGTTTTCGTCTGTCATGACTGTCGATTGTGTCACCCCTGTGTAATTGAGGGGACGACTGTGAGCATAGGAGGTGCTGCCGTGTCATGTAATGGAATTTGTATAACCTGACGCTGAATACACACTGAGCGTACATGACCCTCCTAGCCGCAACCAGAACAAGTATGAGATTGTCCATCGTACATTACGATTGCTCGGCAGCCACCTATGACTAAGTAGGATGGCACATGTTTCTTTAATTCAATTTTGACTTGTCGGACGACGTTGAGGACTTGGTATGTCTCGAAGGTGTTCCATTTTTCGGCCACGTGCCTAATTACCATCCCATAAGGGCGGAAAGTTGAGGTAACTACGTCCAGTGGCACTTCAAACGGGAGTTCAAAGACACTTAGTGTGTGTAATCCTAGTCCAGCATTGTCAACGGTAACCTCCCTGATGTGAACATCAGAGTGTTTGAACTTGAGAGTGTTTGCACATCTGTTCACAACTGTGTGACATAACTCATTATCGACTATCTTGGCGTAAACGATGCTACTTGTGATGGATAGGTGGATACCGATGACGTGCTGTGTTGGTATTTGAACTTAATCACAGATGAATCGTTCGATTTCAAAGGCTCGTGCTCTTACGTAGTTGGGCTGGAAGCTGATCTTGATGGTAGCTTTTCTGTACGAATGAGCCATAGCGACTCAATGTCAATGGACGCGAGTACTAGCTGCGGCGAGGAAATAAACAAACTACGCGCGCTCGTGACTCTGCGGACAGGACGTAAACAAGACGTCCGCGCCGCTCATCGGCCGAAAGCAGACTGAACCGTCTGAGCAACTCAGGCACGACTCACGCCCCACTCTCACAGCTTCACTTCCGCCAGTAACTCGGCTCCTACTTTCCAAAACCTCACAGAAGCTCTCGTGCTAACCTTGCAGAACTAGCTCTCCTGGACGAAAGGATATTACGGGGACGTGGCTTTGTCACAGCCCAAGTTCGAGTCTCGGTCCGACACACAGGTTTAATCTACCAGGAGGTTTCACCTGCTTGATTGTTTATAAATATTTAACAGTTAACCAAGAATATTACATTGGCGTTTGATCCAGTTGCAATTAATTCGGCTATACTAAAAATAATTGTAGGCCTATGTCTCTTATTATATCGTAAGTTATTTAGTTTCTGTTATTTTCCTTGAAAATAGACAAATGTAGGGCTTCAACACTTGGTAAAAGCTCTCAGCACATTTTCTCAGTTGAGAATAACATAATTTTGCTGTTTTTAAATAGTTATCTCTCACAAGTATTTCGATCATTTAAATACGAGTGAACAATACACCAACCATTTATTGCATATTTTTATCTTATATTTACTTCTGAAGCTCGAAAAACTAATTTCAAAAGAAACGCAAAAACTTCTCAATAGCAACAATAAATGACAACATTCTATGCACTTGCATGTCAAAACGCCATTGCGCCAAGCTTAAAAAAAAGTATCTGGTGCCCATTAATGTAGTGTATTGTCTTGTACAATGATTTCAAACTGTAACGATACATTTCATCTTCTGCGCACCATAGGCGCCGACTACAGCAATGCTCGGCCGCTCAAGCAGACTCCAAAATTTGACTGGGCTTGCACAGCATACCTCATTGGAAGTAGTGGTATTATTTTTTTCTTTACATATAAATATCAACCGGCATGATAAAGGTTTGCTTCTTGACTGTAATTCAAATCGACTCACTCATCACATTGATGGACGGCTGGCTTTTGTAATACATCGCTGTAAAAAGGCTATCTTTAAACAAACGACTAATTGAAGTCATAGGAATTAAAAACCACGATGACATGTGAAGTGACCGTTTCTACAAAGTCCAAATATTAAGGGATGCCGCTTGTTAAGTCAATAATGTAAACTGAAGGCGGTAACTTTTAACTGTTATTATTGGGTTAAATAACTGCAAATGGAGCTAGTTGGGTGCGATACGATGAAAACGTCTATACTACGAAATACGAATTTAATTAGGGGTTTCTTTTATAATAACCTTTTGACAAAAGTACACGTTACCAATGAGCCGACATACATGTTGCGAAGAGTGCCCCAACCCTCCTAGCTAAAGCATTCAGTAAATGGACAGTTCTTGTAACAACATGGCGAAGTTCTCTGTGCTCTCATTGGCAGCTCTGCAACTATCGCGAAACGTAATAACTATAGTGTAAGTTATACTGAGTTTGAACTTATAGACTTCAACAGTTGAACGAACAATGAAGTAGTCAGAAGCCAGAAAGTGTAGACCGCTAGACGTTAGTTCGTGTTCCGTTTGACCTGTGTTTGGAACTATAGAGGGTGAGCACAAAGTCTTGCCCTGACTGTAACAATTTATTACAGAATAATCGTTTGACATAATAATTTACATTTGATGCCATTACACAGGTTAGTGTTACTAGTATTTTTTAAGACCACTTACGTTAGCAAACCTCAACGTGTGCTCCGTTGGTAGCTCGGAGAATGTCGAGGCGGTATTACAGTTCCGACCAGCCGTTTCGTAACATGTGTACCATAGCAGCTTGTATCTTAGCCTTCAGTCCGTCGACGTCAGCAACTGATGTGACCAAGACTCTATCCTTAATATAGCCCCAGAAAAAAAAGTCAAGGGGCGTAATGTCTGGAGGGGGGAGTAATGTCCGGATCAGTGGATTGGAAGGAACAGACCAACACCCTGGCCACCTCGCTGTGGGTACTGTGATAGAACACATCTTACGAAACACCTGACGGGAACTGGAACACCGCCTCGACATTCTCCGAGCTACCAAGAGAGCAGACGTTGAGGTTTACTGACGAACGTGGTCTTAAAAAAAACTGGTAACGCTAACCTATGTAACGGCATCAAATCTAACTTATTATATCAAATTGTTATTCTGTTATAAATTTTTTATAATCAGGCCAAGACTTTGTGCCCATCCTGTATTATGCCTTCATGTCTTGTGTGTCAAAATCTTTAATAGGGTGAGTATATAGTGAAGTACGAGTGCTGAATGAAAAGTAATGCCTCCACCTTCGTCAGTTAGATTTGGAGGGGAATATTTTAATAAATCAACCAAGGAAATAATCCTTGGAATGTTATCTTTAATTACCAATATTCACTATTCCACGTAATCACCAGCCAATTGGATACATTTCTGCCAACGATGAACAAGTTTCATGAAGCTGTCACGGAAGAAGCCGACACTGTTTCCGCAACCACAGTCTCATAGTTCTCTCAACGTCTTCATCAGAACCATAATGAAATCCCCGCAGATCTTCTTTCATTATTGGGAACAGATGGAAGTCAGACGGTGCTAAATCTGGGCATTATGGAGGATGCCATAGTATGGTGGTGAGATTCAGTCTCTGAAGTTCTTCTGTGGTCGCACGTGAAGTGTGTGGTTTGTCATTGTCATGCTGCAGGAAAACATTTCCCTCTTCGACCCTTGTTAGCCATCGTTTCAGAGTTAGCAGCGTTGTGATATAACGCTCCGAATTTATTGTTGTTCGAAGATCAAGGAAATCAACATGGATAACACCATCTGCGTCCTAGAACACTGTGGCGATGATTTTTCCAGCTGAGGACTGCGTCTTGAATTTCTTTTTCTGGGGCGAGTCTTTGTCTCCATATTCCATAGACTGACGTTTCGTCTCCGGGTCGTAATGGTGTACTCATGGTTCGTCTCCTGTCACAATTTAATGGAGAAAGACGCCACCTTCAGTCTTGTAACGCGGGAGCAGTTCCTGGCAAATTTCAAGTCTGTGAACTTTCATTTCACGAGTCAGCATCTGGGGTTCCCATCGTGCACAGATCTTCCGATAGCCAAGCAAAGCAATAATGTGACCAACACATTCTTGTGAAATGCCAATTGTGCTTGGAGTTTCTCTCTGAGTGATACGACGATCGTACTGAATCAATCTGTCAACATTTTGCTTGTGGAACTCGGTGGTTGCTGTCACAGGACGTCCAACTCTTTGTTTGTCACACAGGTCAGATGTTCCCATCTCAACATCGTCAAACTTCGTCGCCCAACGACGCACAGTACTCACATCAACACAATAATCATACACTGCTTGCATTCTCTGATGAATATGCTTTGGGGTGACATCTTCTGCTGTCAAAAATTCAACGACTCCACGTTGCTTAAATCACATTGACCGACAGTCCGCGCAGGGTTCCATACTTTGCACTGTAACAACACAATCGTTCAATGCTAAGGCTTCCCGCCAACTGCAGCTGTAGAGAAGAGACTATGGAACAAGCCAGTAACTGCCGCATACCAACGCTGCGAACTGTTGAAGAGTTGCGAAGGTGGAGGTATTACTTTTCAGTCAACCCTCGTATTACCATGAAACCCACATTTCTTAAAAACACTTCGTTTTGGCGTGATACTTTCCTTTTTGAGGCTATTCGTCACTTTTCCTTCACTTCGACATACAATGCGTGTTTACACTTTAGTACAATACGATACTGTTTTTGACAGTGCTACCAACACAAACACATAATCTAACCTTTATAACATAGGAATTCATTATTATAAGATACAAGTGTTATTTCTTAAAGACTTAGGGTTAAGCGATGCTTAATAATATGTGTTAACACTTAACAAAGAGCACTTCATGAAGCTGGTGTTAAATTCTTGCAGTAGGACGGTATTGCAAATGACGTAAGGTGCATTAGCCAATAGCAGCGCGACTCTCTAGAACGGTCTACCTGATTTTTTCCTACTTACCTTGAGCATATATAGTGAAATATCAGCTATAGCTTCCCAGTTAACACCTGAGCATGTAAGCCATTTAAGCTTTCCTTCAATATTTTCTAGGGAGTAAAGCCCGATGCCGACCTTTTATGCAATAGTTTATGCCTCTGTATTATTTCAGCATGACAACTTGTCTCGTAACAGGACCACATGAACTCACACACTGAAACTGGAAGTGGGCGTGAGGAAGGAACAAGTGAATTTTAAAGTACTGTTCGAGTTTTATTTAAACGTTGTTCGACTACATGATGCAAATTAGATGCCTTTGTATTCCAAGTAAGAAGAACTGAGGCAATCTCTTTTGGTAGGCCATCAACGTTATTATCATAATGTGACATCTATTGGTCTTTAACATTTTGAACTTGAAACTAAGCTCCTTATTCTACCTGAAGCAGTTGCAATTCATTAATTTCTAGTGAATGGATTTTGTTATGGTACTATTGTTTCAACAATAATAATTGCAGCCGGGACGTTGCAAGCTCTTGTCAAAGAACAGTAGGCCCTAGAACAGTGGTTTCCTCCCTTTCTGACGCCATTACCCCATAGTGCAATCAGATATTAGCTAGTACCCCTCCTCCCTCTCCCTCCTCATACAGCCACTACTATCAATTATCAACAGTAGCATCTAACTAATCTTCCTGTGAACACGTCCATTTCAAAATGACGAAAGATAAATGATGTTTAGTGTTTGTAGCTGTTTCATTAAATCATGAACTAAGAAGTCACTTTTTTTTTATAGAACGATTAAGTCGTTTTCAGTGCATCACAATTGCCACATACATCTCCATATCGGAAAAGAAAGCTAATTATCCACATTGAGGGTAGACTCTTGTTGTAAAATATGCTTTCTGTGCACTACTCCTCTTCCTAGCGACATTTGCTTCACACACTTCACACATACCCGGCATCCACGTTAAAAATCAAACAAATTAAAATATGTGCACTAAACTTGCTGCTTGAAAGTCAGTTGATACCTGTAATTGGCAGAAATTCGACAACTTCAGGTTTGAGTGCTACGTGTCTGAAGTTAAATTTAATTTGTGGGAAAATCTTATGGGACCAAACTGCTGAGGTCCATCGGTCCCTAAGCTTACACATTACTTAACCGAACTTAAACTAACTTACAATAAGAACAACGCCGGCCGCCGTGACCGAGCGGTTCTAGGCGCTTCAGTCCGCTAGGTCGCAGGTTCGAATCCTGCTTCGTGCATGGATGTGTGTGATGTCCTTAGGTTAGTTAGGTTTAAGTAGATCTAAGTTCTAGGGGACTGATGACCTCTGATGTTAAGTCCCATAGTGCTCAGAGACATTTGAACCATTTTTTAACTAAGGGCAACACACACATGCATGCCCGAGGGAGAACACGAACCTCCGACGGGGGCGGAAGCCGCGCGAACCTTGGCAAGGTGCCCAAGACCACGCTGTTACCCAATGCGGCTGTGTCTGAAGACTGCCTCTAATAATAATAATAATAACAATAATACAGTGTAGGCTCTACAGCGATAGAGTAGCCACTATGTAGCTACTGCTGTGTTCCACTCACAATTAGTTCGTTTACTGTTGCAGAGTAAATAATGAAGCAATTTGTGGTCCCTTGCAGTAACTATCTACAAGTCAGAAAAGGCATTTTAATGATATTTTTAAGTATGTGTTATGTATAAGTCTACATTTTACTGTTGTAGATGCGTAATAAAAGTACACTACTGGCCATTAAAATTGATAAACCAAGAAGAAATGCCGATGATAAACGAGCATTCATTGGACAAATATATTATACTAGAACTGACATGTGATTACATTTTGACGCAATTTGGGTGGATATATCCTGAGAAATCAGTACCCAGAACAACCACCTCTGGCCGTAATAGCGGCCTTGATACGACTGGGCATTGAGTCAAACAGAGCTTGGATGGCGTGTACAGGCACAGCTGCCCATGCAGCTTCAACACGTTACCACAGTTCATCAAGAGAAGTGACTGGCGTGTTGTGACGAGCCAGTTGCTCGGCCACCATTGACCAAACGTTTTCAGTTGGTGAGAGATCTGGAGAATGTGCTGGCCAGGGCAGCAGTCGAACATTTTCTGTATCCAGAAAGGCCCGTACAGGACCTGCAACATTCGGTCGTGCATAATCCTGCTGAAATATAGGGTTTTGCAGGGATCAAATGAAGGATAGAGTCACGGGTCATAACACATCTGAAATGTAACGTCCACTGTTCAAAGTGCTGTCAATACGCACAAGAGGTGACTGAGACGTATAACCAATGGCACCTCATACCATCAAGTAGGGTGATACGCCAGTGTGGCGATGATGAATACACACTTCCAATGTGCGATCACCGCGATGTCGCCAAACACGGATGTGACCATCGTGATGCTGTAAACAGAACCTGGATTCATCCCAAAAATTGTTGTTTTGCCATCTGTGCACCGAGGTTCGTCGTTGAGTACACCATCGCAGGCGCTCCTGTCTGTGATGCAGGGTCAAGGGTAACCGCAGCCATGGTCTCCGAGCTGATAGTCCATGCTGCTACAAACGTCGTCGAACTGTTCGTGCAGATGGTTGTTGTCTTGCAAACGTCCCCATCTGTTGACTCAGGGATCGAGACGTGGCTGCACGATCCGTTACAGCCATGCGGATAAGATGCCTGTCATCTCGACTGCTATTGATACGAGGCCGTTGGGATCCAACACGGCGTTCCGAATTACCCTCCTGAACCCACAGAGTCCATATTCTGCTAACAGTCATTGGATCTCGACCAACGCTAGCAGCAATGTGGGGATACGACAAACCGCAATCGCGATGGGCTGCAATCCGACCTTTATCAAAGTCGGAAACGTGATGGTACGCATTTCTCCTTACACAAGGCATCACAACAACGTTTCACCAGGAAACGCCGGTCAACTGCTGTTTGTGTATGAGAAATCGGTTGGAAACTTTCTTCATGTGAGCACGTTGTAGGTGTCGCCACAGGCGCCAACCTTGTGTGAATGCTCTGGGAAGCTAATCATTTGCATATCACAGCATCTTCTTCCTGACGGTTAAATTTCGCGCCTGTAGCACGTCATCTTCGTGGTGTAGCAATTTTAATGGTCAGTACTGTATGTATGTAGTGGATGGACTATGTGAGGAAAATTTTGTGTATAAATTGGATTCACAAACTGACATTGTATCAGAAGTTAATGCCAGTATTTAAAAAATGTATTTTTGGTAACTTACAGTCTCACGAATTAACGACAACAGAAATGGCTCATAAAGATTATTTAGTTTCGTGACCGAAACTCGCCTGCACACTTGTGTTTATATCTCTCAAATTTTTCATTTTACCCCTCAGGCCGTGATTACGCCCAGGTTAGGAACCACTAGCCTAGAATGTAAGGCAGGCTTGGAAAAGCACAGCTCGCAACACATTCCCCTGCTACGAGCGCTTCCGCCTCTAACCTATCGTGCCCTGCCATCATGGTCCCACCACAGCCACTCCGGCCAATTGCAGGAGCGAATGACGTCCAGCGTGGGTTGTGAGACCTGACCACTCCCTTTACATGAACCTTGTAAGACACAGACTACAAAAACTTTGATTTTTACTTATTTGTCCCACATCCTAGTGCTTACATTAATGAGATATTTCAACATTTCGGTAAAATCTATTAAATTTGTTGTTGACAAGTTTCGCAATATCGATTTAAGTTTTCTGTGTAGTAAAACGAAGCCAATGTTTCAAGACTAATTGGTCACTGCATTGCAGTGAGCAGACTTATTGTTCTTCATTAAAAAAATGTATTTTCACAAAATTTCTGTTGATCCAAAAACATATTTTATTTTAAGAACAAAGTCTGCTAGTTGTTGGTACTTGTGACATGACAAAAAATTACTGCATCTTTTTCTGTTCTGGATAGCATGAACAGATCTCTTTAGTAACTGAAGACTCACTTGGAGGCCACTTCCAACACTTTCAAGACATATTTTCATTGGATTATTACACTTATGATACCCAACTCTCGACATTTAAAATCTTGAACACGACTTAAACTCATTGGAAACTTCATCAGTAACGGGAGTCAATCTTGAAAATTTCACTTCCATGTTCTCTTGTTTCAGTCCACAGCAAATTGGGAAATGAAGCAGATTTTCCTTGTTTAGCTGCAATAGAAACAGTGCGAGTTTACACCAGAATCCATTAATATCTGTATCCACTTTACCAATAGTACGTTCTTTTCCTTGAAAACGCAAATTCAGATCATTTAAATGAGTAATAAAATCAGTTAGAAATGCTAGTTCTGGTAAAAAAAGAATGCTTCAGGTTACTTTCATATTCCATAGTACCGATTTTACTTATTCATTCAAAAAAATGAAAATTTCTTCTCTGAGTGCAAGAAAAAGGAGAAAGAAAAGAGCCAAGCATTTTCCTGCACTCAACCAACGAATTTCGGAATGAAGGAGTACATGTCTGTATTCCACGCCAACTTCTTCCAAAACCTGTTTAAACTTTTGACGAGACAGTGATCGATTTACACCTCGCATTATATTCGTAATTTTCGTCACATCTTTCATTGCAGACTCCATTCTGATACTTTTTGCAACACAGCGCTTCCTGATTTACAACGCAATGGAAAGTTAAAAGATTAATTCCATTTTTTTCATTGCTGACCAACGAAGCGATTTTCGCTTCTGACTATAGCTGCTGCACCATTGGTGCAAATTGCAGAGCACTTTTTAAAACCAATTTTGTCAACCTACTTTTCAGCTGCATTACAAATATCCAAACTTGTTGTTCTGATTGTCAGTAAAGGTAGTAACTCTTCACGTGCAGAAAAGTCGTCCATTACTTGACGAATAAAAATTAGTAGCTGACTATGATCTGGTCGACCAGTACTCTCCTACACACACAAAGAATAATATCAACAGCTTGCGACTAAATTGTTTAATTTTTTAATGTTGTTTCCTATATCAAAAACTCGACTTTTTAGTTGTTACATAACAAAGCAACTGCTTTAAAGTGCTCAGCATCAGGAGCACCGCAACCCAATGCTTTTGCCATTTATATTCCCATTCTTTCACAACCACACCATCGCTGAAGTATTTTTCGAGCTTTTGCTCAATTTAGGCATACCACAAACGGGGCACTTAAACTGTCTTCAAGACTTGATCGTTCAGGCATCTCTTGTACCTCTTCCTTTTACTTATCTACTAAAGCGCTTCGTTAGTCATGAGAATAACGTCCATTTGTTGCCTCATGGAGTGATCTCCTCATTACAGTGTTCAGTATGCTTCCGTTTCGACATCCTTGAGAACTGTTAAAGAAATAGCCACAGTAATAACCACAACCAAACCCAGAATAATAGTCGGAGCAAAATCAAAATGACAACCCCAGCAAAATCAAAATGACAACCCAAACGACTGAGCAATATTATTTATATCTGTATAGAGCTTGAGAATAACAATCTGCCTCTTGCAAATGAGGCATTAAGATTCATGTTGACTGCTGTTAATGGTTCATGGAAAATTCCAATTGGCTACTTTTTAGTCAATGGCCTGGGTGCTGTTGAAAAATCAAACCTACTTAAAGAGGCGTTGCAATTTACATATGATGCTGGAGTAGAAGTAATTTCTGTTACTTTTGATGGTGCTCACGTAAACACTGCAATGGTAGACAAGCTAGGGGCCTGTCTTTCAATGTGCAGAATGAAATCTTTTTTTAAACACCCTCTAAGTAAGGATGATGTTTGCATATTCCTTGATCCATGTCACATGTTCAAGTTAATATGCAATACCTTAGCTGGTAAAGGTGTCATTTTTGATGGAAACAGAAATCCAGTAAAATGGGATTATGTATTAAAATTACATGAGCTGCAAAAAGTGGAGAAACTTCTGGCTGCTACAAAAGTAAGAACAAAACACGTTGAGTGGTATCATCATAAAATGAATGTAATGATTGCTGTGCAAACATTTAGTGGTAGTGTAGCTAATGCTCTAGAATTCCTTGACAAAGATTTGCAGCTACCTGACTTTAGAGGATGTGAACATACAGTTAAATTTATAAGGATAATGAACAACCTTTTTGATTGTTTCAATAGTAGGAACCTCCTGTCCAAAGGGTATAAATCACCTCTGTCAATGCAGACAGCTCGCCACATTTTACCATTTCTTGATGAAGTGGAAAAGACTTGAGGCTAATGGACAATATATTTTGTATGCTAACAGAAAGACTGGTTTCCTTGGCTTTCTTGTATGTATACAGAGCCTAAGAAAATTATATGTTTCCCTCATAGACAGCTCTCAACCAAACCTAAATTTCTTGCTTACATATAAATTGCTACAGGACCACATAGAGACTTTTTCGGCTCAATCAGAAAATATGGTGGTGATAACAACAATTCCACAGCAGCTCAATTCAAATCAGCCTACAAACGATTGCTTATCCATCAGCAGGTAAGACGGTCAGAATTTGGATCTACTTTGGATACTGCAGATTGTTCCATTCTCAGCGTATCTTCTGGACTGGATGTAATGCAATCTAACCCATTTACATCAGCTATCAATTGTAATTCAGAGAGGTGAGGCCTAGATGTTGCATCAGTCTCTCATGATCACTCATACAGCATTCCTGCTGCCTCATTTGAACATCTGTCAAATTAAGTACAGAATATTGTTGCATACATAGCAGGATTCATAGTGCATAAATTGACTAAGTCAGTACATTGTGTAGAATGTGCAAATTCCTTGTGTGGGGCGTTGGACAGTGATATTGGACTAATCAGAAGAAAGAATGTGGGAAGTTTAGTTACGCCTTCTGCTGAAATTATTAAAATTTGAAAAGCAGCAGAGCAAGCTTATTGGTTGCAATAGGCGAAGGGAATGTTTCAGAAGAAAAATGTTATGCTTGTTCTTGTTTCATGTGCTATGGCAGATGTCAATTGTAGTGTTTTTCAATCCATCAACGAACATATTATGGACTTTGAACCAACAGAATATCACAGAAATGCTCTAATTAGATCAATTTTATTTGAGTATTTTAAAATTAGAAATCACCATTTTGGAAAGTCTGTGACAGAAACATTCCAGAAAGGTTGTGTGAGGAGTTTATATACAAAAACTGTGCTGTTTAAGGGACATTAAATGTTCTATGCCTGATCCCTATTACATTAGAGTTAATAATTGCCAAGGTTATGTTGTTTATTATCATTAATGTTTGAACCATGATGTCTACACAAAGTACAGACAGAGGTATCTGGAGTTCTTAACCTTTCTAAGTGCCCATACTGCATCCACAAAGCCTTTTTCAGTATATGTTTGGACTTTTCTTCTGTTTTCAGACCAATTGGATTTATTTGTTTTATGTAAACCTAGATATTCGTTTGCTCTTAACAGAATACATATTTATGTACTGTCTTTTTTTATATTGTTTGTTCCTTCTAGGTCTGTATGTTGTGTTGTTAATTTGTTTGGGCCCTTATATTTTTACTAGATTTATTCTCTTGTCAGTGTCTTCTATATCTTTTTATCTGCTAAACATTGTTCTGCCATCTTAGAATATGGGCTTAAGAAATAAATCTGTTGGAAAATATTGTGTTGTAAGAAAGAAAAAGTGAAATAAAATTTTGTAAGAAATAAAATAATGTTGTGAAATAAAGTATTGAGTTAATTTTTTCTGAATATCTATTTTTTCCCCAAGAGATGTTAGTTTTCTTTGAATACTAGCAGCAACTAAGAGATAAGTGTAATAAATTTAAAATGAGAAAAGCACTTGAAAGAATCCACATGTATTTCTTTTCATGTTATCTATGGAAACTCAAACCCCCAAAAGTTGTTCCACGTAAATGTTTAAACCAGTTTCTTGATTCTTAGTCAACTGTAGTTGTTGCAATGGATTGTGTTCACTTCGGTAAATTGTGTTTGCTATAGATAAGTAATAGCCACCAGGTAGTAAGGATTTGTCAGATGATATTGTAATACAAAATTTAGTAGTCTCTGAGTGAAGCATGTAAAGGTACATATATTTCATTCATATGCAACAGCTTTCAAAATTTGCTAAGGAACTTAGTGAAACTGAGAGATTGTGCATGGTGTTGGCAGTGCATGTTTGTAAGTATCATTGGAATGTCAAGCACAAAAGTATTTCTATTACCTCAGTTGTTACTGCAATGGACAGTGTTCACCTCTGGCAATATACATCCACTACAGACACCAGGTTCTAAGGATTTGTCACATAAGCTTGCAATAAGAAATTCGGAATGCTGTTTGAGTGAAGCAAGTACAGGTATCTATATTTCATTCGTGCAACAATTTCCAAAATTTGGTAAAAAACATCATGAATATGTGACATTGTGCATGGCATTGGCAGTTTATGAACTCTGCAGAAAACAGACCTCACTTTTTCAGTGTAAGAACAACTTCTCCTATCTGTAAAGGTTACTCCGAAAGTAAGACGAAAATTTCTGTTAAGAAAATGAGTTTTTAAGCTCTAACTTGACTAATTGTCTTCTCCTGCACTTGTAGCAAGCTATTCAAATTGTTCACTAACTGCAATGATAATCATTAATATGTAATTAAAGAGGAGTTTTATTTGATTTATGCCCACATGAATACTATGCAGAGGCAAGGAAAAATTTCCTCATGATCCCACACAGTGTCAGAACAAAATCAAATCACTGTACAGGCATTATTTTTCTAAAATAACAGCCCCTATTCTTGTTGTACTGAGAGACTGCGAAATGTTTTTGTTTTGGCAGATGAGCTCTAACCTGTTTGTGCCCTGAAAAATAGCTCTTAATCTGGATGAGGGTCAGTACAGTTTTGCAATATTAGGAGTGAAAAGTGTCCCTTAGAAAGTTTTCTTAAAAAGTTACATACTGTCAAAGTTCAGTGTGGGAATTATTTTGCAGTTTGTTTCCCCACAGAATGAGTATTTTAAGACAGAAGTTGACAACAGTGTTTTAACCTTGAAAAGAGTTTTCCATGAGATTGTTTTCATCAACTGCGAAGAAATACCTGTTAAAAAATTAAAATCATTGCATAGTCTCTTGGAACTGGCCTGCCCTGGTTAAATTTAGACCTGTAACAACTATTTCAGTTGAAATTTTATAGGTTTTTCTTGAGTCATAATTGACATCTTTTACTATGGTGCACAATATTCACTTTGGTATATGCATTATTCATTTTGAGACACTTAATAGCCCACAGGTAGCAAGGATTTGTACATTCAAGTGAGATTATAATAAGGCAAGAGCACCTATAGTTGACACATTAAGAGAATTTTTCTACCTTCTAATACTATTAAATAAATGTAGGCCCCAAAATTATTTTTTGAAACTTGAAAGTCTCACCTTTCATCTAAAATATCATCTTTTTTAAACTGATAGTTTAAAATTTTGTAAAAATATTGGGAAATGAACCTTTGAAGTACACCTAAAATTGATACTGAAAATTTTGGCACCTATAGTTGACGTGATTCCCATATCTCATTTTCTTTTATAAGTGACTAGAGCTCAAAACGCGGCGAATCCAATGTTTTAAGATTTGACACGAGCCCACTCTTACTGTTTAAAAGAATTTTGACGAAATTTTACTTTAATTGATAGTTTATGGTAATTTCGTCCCGCTGCGCATCAGAGTGGCGTTCGATGTATTTGTTAGATTTTATAAATGGTACTGTGAACAAATCCAGGTCAAATGCAGTTCTGGCATAATTTTTCGCAAATAAAAAGTAATTTTTGTTAGAAGCGTTTGGCAGTCAATTGGGAAATGTGGGGAAAATACGATACAAACATAGGATGGCAGACTGCTGATTTGAAATCCCGCCACGTTTTGCCAACAGTCACGTGGTTTATGATGGAGCCACATCAGCCGTATAGATTCTGCACAGCAAGGCCAGTCTACTAGTATCTATGGTCGAAGTTTGAAAGTGCTGCGAGTATTATCTATGAAGACGAAATTTTTGGTGGGCAGAAAGATGTGTGTTTATTATTGTTTTCGTCGAGGTGGTGGATGCTGTGTGGAACTTTTGTAGTAACTGAGTAATAGGCTTTGTGGTATTGTGATTTCTAAGAGACGAGAAGCGGAACGCAAAATTGTTGGAGAGATAACAGGAAACGTAATATACATTCGCATTCTGGGAGGCAAACAAGCTGATCGGTTAAAATGATTGTGGTTAGAATATTGTCTTTTCTCATAGAATATAAATGTATAGCATTTAATAAATACTGTGATGTATGTACTAAAGTGAACGTGTAGTGTTGTACTCATGAATGTTATAACCGGCAGATTTAGTTTCATACTTGTGTTGTATGCAACTTAGTACTGTTGTATGCAACTTAGTACTGTTGTAGTGACTGTTGGAAGGCTTATTCAAATGTAACTCTCGTTTAAACATGTTGAGATGTTGATTAATGGAACTGTTTGACTTTATTTTTAGTCACTGAAGTATATAGCGATGTAACTCGCTAAAAAAAAGAAGAGAAATGCAGCAAAACTGGAGATGCTGTGGAAAATTCGCATTTGCAAAATAAGATGCTGTAATAGCAGGTAAGGGTTCAATTGAATGTCTTGCTTGACATTCAGAAAAGTCGTAAATCAAATAAGTGTATAGTAAATTCACTCTTCATTATTAATCATAAGGACAATTAGGGAGTAAATGGTTTAGGATGGATTAGAATTTCAATGTTAGAATGCACAATTTTTAGATCTTAGGTGCACTGCTTAGAAAGAGGATGCTGTAGGACAGATTGAATAAAAGTATTTTGTTTGTGGGCCAGTACAGTGAGAAAGATCTCCTAAGTGCAAAGCAGACAGTGCTGGCCTTTTTGGGTTGTTCCAAACCGATGTATACTCTGAACAAATGTTCCGAGAGTAATTGAGTTTCATTCTTGATAACTTAATCCTGTTTTTTTTTGCCAATTGACAGTCATTGCCTCATCACTATTACCTACCTGAGGCTACACCCATCTGCTTTGACCCATGATATCATGGTGGCCCTTTATGTGTTTGAGTCTTTGTATTTGTAGATTGTGTGTTGTAGTATTTGGTGGCCCTCTGTTGTGCTGTATGTTTGTTAGTGATTTGTTTGACATGAACTGAATGTTTCATGTTGGTATTAAAATAATTTGTGCTCGCTTTCTGATGAGTTACTTTGAATTTGCACATTTTAGCTGATGTTTGGAAATATTAGTGCCATGTGTTGTGGTTGGAGATTTAATATTTTTCTTCTGTGTTGAAGAAGATATAGACATTTATGAGTAGCTCATTGCTTGTTGCAATGGGGAAGTTTCTGATATTAGTCATATGAGCATGGTTTGGTTTGTTGTACTGAGAACATTGTATTAGATAGAGTAAGTGAAAGTGTTGTATCTAGGGCTTTGCTTGAGCTTTTTGGGTGAAGTGAAGTTTGAAACACCATGGTTTGTGGTATCGAGGGCTTTGTTGGAGCTGTGTAGCTCAAGTAAGAATTGTACTGATTTTTTGAGTTCTGTATGGGTTACTGGTATTGAGGTCTTCATTTGAGATATACAGGTCACATGAAATTTAAAACACCAATAGTTTTCATATTTGTACGTTTTTTTTGCTAAATTTGGAGTATTTTCTGAGCTTGATTTTTGGGTGAATACTTGTTTTGCAGTGATGTCATTATGCCAGTGAGTGGAAGAAATCACTATTATTTTGAAATTGTGATTCTTTATTCATGTCATGCCACATTAGTAAATTTATATATTGTGGAGGTGCTGAGAGAATGCTTAATGCCTTGAAGATGCACCCACAAAATGACAGTCATTAAACGTCAGTGTCTATCCCCAGCTTCTCACTTACATTTTGATGCAATATGCGATCAGATTAGCTGGATATATGCTTCAGCATTTGACAGTGTAATATTTGTTCAGATGTAGAAGATTTTACTCATGGGTAGCTTATTGGATGTTGTTTTGTATCTCACTGGCGACAGCGTGGTGTACTCTACATAAAAAATTCATGTTACCAATCAGTACGTACTAAATACTTTTCTAATTTGACATGTAGTCATGATATTCGACTTATGTTTCATGTTTTCTATACTGCCAGTTTGTGCCAAAAAGTATTTGATAACTCATTCAGTAACCTTTGATTTATTTTCAGAAACACATCACAGATCCAGTACCACACCAGAACTACAGGATTGTACAACCAAACGTTCTCTGCCACCACCTCACATTTTTTTGGGATGGTTACGAAGGATAGGCCAAGGCATATCCCAAAGATTATTATTTTATATTTTATCATCTGTGCCAAATTAATGTGTGTGTTAATATATTAATGTTATGGCACTGTCAATAGATGTATCACAGATGCACTTTAATAAAATGAATCATTTTACAGTCCACTGTGAAAACCCACCGTCATATAGTGTTTATAGAAGTGGATGACACTTGCATCTCTTGTGTTGGAGTTACTGTTGCAATGAATGTGATTTTTTTAGTATGACATGTTAAAAACAACTGCTATAAAATAAGTTTGTTTATTGCAAAATTAGTTGTCTTTTACATATGTTGTATTGTCCCATTTTATATGTTTGTTTTTCACAATCCCTGCTCCCATCCCTCCCCCCTCCCCCCCCCAGAGAAAGTAATCATAGAATCATTGCATAATGTTACATGATGTGTGTGTGTGTGTGTGTATGTATGTCTTGGAACCGAGAGGGGGGGGTGAACACACTTTCAAGAAGAGTTTATTGGTCCATCCACTCATGATTATAGGTCTAAGGATAATATTTTTTGACTGAATTGCTTACATTTCTTCAAAAGTAAAGCTGTGAAAAATATGACATTAAAATATTTTTTGATTGGCTCTGCATCGAACGTTGAACGTTTCGTTATAATATATTCAATTACTCAACATTTATTTGCTTACTGTGAACTGTTAGACATCTGCAGTGTTAGGTACAAATGTAATACCTATTAGTAAAACGAAAATTTCCGCCGTACTGTGACTTGAACCTAGATTGCTCTCTTGTTGTGAGGAAATAATTCCATGAAGTTCTGGGTTTGCAGTCAGATGTTACTGAATCAGTCTTTTGACTGCATAACTTCCAGAAATGTGGATGGGATGAAGAAGTACTGAATATTCATGTGTCCTAGAAACCTCAGCAAAGATTCACTGTATATACAGGGTGTTTCAAAAATGACCGGTATATTTGAAACGGCAATAAAAACTAAACGAGCAGCGATAGAAATACCCCGTTTGTTGCAATATGCTTGGGACAACAGTACATTTTCAGGCGGACAAACTTTCGAAATTACAGTAGTTACAATTGTCAACAACAGATGGCGCTGCATTCTGTACGTCTTCTTTCTGCTGTAAGCGTGTGCTGTTCACAACATGCAAGTGTGCTGTGGACAACATGGTTTATTCCTTAGAACAGAGGATGTTTCTGGTGTTGGAATTCCACCACCTAGAACACAGTGTTGTTGCAACAAGACGAAGTTTTCAACGGAGGTTTAATGTAACCAAAGGACCGAAAAGCGATACAATAAAGGATCTGTTTGAAAAATTTCAACAGACTGGGAACGTGATGGTTGAACGTGCTGGAAAGGTAGGGCGACCGCGTACGGCAACCACAGAGGGCAACGCGCAGCTAGTGCAGCAGGTGATCCAACAGCGGCCTCGGGTTTCCGTTCGCCGTGTTGCAGCTGCGGTCCAAATGACGCCAACGTCCACGTATCGTCTCATGCGCCAGAGTTTACACCTCTATCCATACAAAATTCAAACGCGGCAACCCCTCAGCGCCGCTACCGTTGCTGCACGAGAGATTGATGACGGTGATATGCATGTGGGCAGCATTTGGTTTACTGATGAAGCTTATTTTTACCTGGACGGCTTCGTCAATAAACAGAACTGGCGCACATGGGGAACTGGAAAGCCCCATGTTGCAGTCCCATCGTCCCTGCATCCTCAAAAATTATTGGTCTGGGCCGCCATTTCTTCCAAAGGAATCATTGGCCCATTTTTCAGATCCGAAACGATTACTGCATCACGCTATCTGGACATTTTTCGTGGATTTGTGGCGGTACAAACTGCCTTAGACGACACTACGAACACCTCGTGGTTTATGCAAGATGGTGCCCGGTCACATCGCACGGCCGACGTCTTTAATTTCCTGAATGAATATTTCGATGATCCTGTGATTGCTTTGGGCTATCCGAAACATACAGGAGGCGGCGTGGATTGGCCTCCCTATTCGCCAGACATGAACCCCTGCGATTTCTTTCTGTGGGGACACTTGAAAGACCAGGTGTACCGCCAGAATCCAGAAACAATTGAACAGCTGAGGCAGTACATCTCATCTGCATGTGAAGCCATTCCGCCAGACACGTTGTCAAAGGTTTCGGGTAATTTCATTCAGAGACTACGCCATCTTATTGCTACACATGGTGGATATGTGGAAAATATCGTACTATAGAGTTTCCCAGGCCGCAGCGCCATCTGTTGTTGACAATTGTAACTACTGTAATTTCGAAAGATTGTCTGCCTGAAAATGTACTGTTGTCCCAAGCATATTGCAACAAACGGTGTATTTCTATCGCTGCTCGTTTAGTTTGTATTGCCGTTTCAAATGTACCGGTCATTTTTGAAACACCCTGTATGTTTAGCTTTGTTTTCACTTTCGTTACAAAGTTTCTTGGCAGTCTTGGAAACTCTTTTCATTTCAACAGGTTTATCTGTCTCTTGTTTGACATTTTTTACCCAAAAACTGTAGGATTATTATGGCACATTGGGCTTTCTTTTCTCTTCTTCTTCTTTTAATCTTTGTACAACTTCTTCTGTAGTCAGAACTTCACCATAACTCCCTTGAACTCTTCGTCTCTTTCCTTTAGAATTTGTCAATGCAGCTTTAACTTCTGAAGACTGTTTTTGTGATATTGTATCCAAAATAGCCTGCTGTAGTTTCTTCATTGGTGAAGAACTCCAGAACTTGTTGATGGATCTAAAGTAATTAGAGTAGGAATTTCAGCTGATGGGCCAGGTACAGTTGACAATTGTTGTGAACTATTAGGTTGCACTTCTAATCCTTCTGCTCTCACATTGGTTGATTCGCTAGCATCTTGCATTTAATTTGTAGGCTTAGGCTTGACAATATTTACCTGGGACTGTACTTCACAAGTTGTAGGCCTGGCTGGTTGGACAGAAACAATCCATTTTTGTATAACAGATTTATCTCCAAGAAATATACCAGAGCCTTTAAAGCCACCAATGATATGTTCAGGTTTAAATGAACTTGCTAAAAGTTTGTTCAAAAGGCTAGGAAAAATAGCTTTGTCTATATTTTTGAGACGAGAATTGCGCTACCATGTCTTTAAAATATCTCGCCATGCACTTTTCGATGGACCAAATACACCAACATCCAAAGGTTGTAGTGCATTAGAGGTATTTGGTGGTAGCCATAAAAGAGTGATTTCATTTTCTTTTGCAGTGCGGGTTACATTGTAAGTGAGATGGCTTCCATGGTCATCATAGAGTATGAAAACAGGCTTTTCAAGGTTTTTTATTTGTTTGGTAAAAGCATTGAGCCATTTTTCAAAAATATAGTCCCGCATCCAACCTGACTCAGTTACTCCATACAGTGCTCCTTTTGGTCCTCCTTTTACCCATGTGTGCTGCAATTCTTCTCTCCCTTCAAAAACAACACAAGGGGGATATCGTTCACCTGATGCACTACCTACAAATAAAACACTGTACTGAAGTCTTCCAGCACCTCCTGATCTTGGATAAGTACCCTTGCATTTTTAGGGACAAACACCTTACCTTTAGAGGGATCTGTGCCCAAACCAGTTTCATCCAGGTTGAATATCCTTTCCGGGTGGTTTTCTAAATTATTGTCACTTAAAATTTGTTTATACAATTTAAAAAAACTCATCTACTACAAAACTGGACAGCACTTGCTCTTGTTAATAGTTCAGGTTTCTCGTAGAGAGTTCGCCTTGCCACCTTTTTTCAAAACCTGTTATAAAATCGTAGCCAGGCATATTTGAATGGTGTTCTCCTCCCCACTGATTGTATGTAACTACAGACCATGAATTGTAAGTCTTTCCTGTCTGCAGGATACCCACACTTTGCAGTAAACACTAGCGCTTCTACTAAAGACTTTTCCTCTTCTTTTGATAAAACTGTTGTTTTCCCAGAACCTTGAACTTTTGGAGGATTTTCGCACCAATGTTTCATAAGATATTCCATGTTTTTTTTTGCTTTAGCATAAACTGAAATCCCATTTTTCACTTATTCTCTAGCTTTCTCCAATGCATCTGCATCATATTTAAAAGGGTTTCTTCTTTACACATGTACGAGCCATGGTCTGAAACAAATAATGAGATTAGTTTTGGTTTAACATACGCTATACCCACTTTATCCCATGTTATTAAATTCTAAATAAGATGAAAACAATAAAAAAATAAATCTTCAAACTAATATAAACTTACAGTATACATCTACAATGTGTACATACCTGAGTTTTAATCTTCAATTCTTGCAGGCTAGCTTTCAACAATAGGTTGAAGTAGTGTGTTTATTTATTCTGACAGTTGTAAGAAACCAGATAAAATAATTTTCTCTCAAATTATAAGTGGTGCCAAAATAATTTTAGTATTATGTCATATAGAATGATGATGCACACTGTAACATTACAGGACATATTGGGACATATTGAAGTATTCGATACTGTAGACTTTTAGGGGATGTCGATACAGATATGCAAAATGTAAAGGGAAACTTTGGTGATGTTTAAATATTGTACTGTGTCAATATTAGGACATTTTGCACAGAAAGAACAAAAATAGAATTAATGTAAATATATATTAGTGTTAGTAACCTATTTTCATTCAATTTTGTAATTATATTTCATTTTGTAAAAGAAAGACTCACTGTTTGCTGTAGCTCTGATTAATTGTATAAATTATCAGCTTTGAGCTAAATTATTTCGTATAATATGGACAAGATACTTTTAAAAACTCACCAGCTAAGGAGAAAATCTGTAAATGAACGTTTAATGCACGCTTCTGGAACTTTCTATGGAGAAATTCTATATTATGATCGCAAAAATACGAAAACTTGTGAAAACTGTTTCATAACCTAATTTCGAAAGACGATTTGTATCAGGAGATATTGCTAAAGAGATTTATTTACGTTTTGAAACACGATTTAAATCATTTTAGATAAATAGTTGTTCTAAATCACTCAAGAAATATCCAGAATCAAATGTCAAGATATTTCTGGAAACATCGGTACAAATCTGGTGAAGGTTATCTAGAAGCTGGTAGAAAAATGTTATAAAATCTATTTGGAAATTATGCTTGTAAGAATTTATATGTACTGATCCTTTTACTTACTTTAATCTGTACTAAAATTCTGTAATGTCTAATATAGTTTTAAGTCGTGAATTGCTATCGTATTGTAAACAAAACATTGTCAAAGACTCTCATTGTTTGGAAAGATATTAATACACCTAGGAGTTGTCAGTGGCCAGTTCAGTTGGGATATGCAGTGCGGTTAGCTCAGAGAGTCAGTTGTTGAGTCTGTGAAGTCTGTCAGTTCTGTTTGTAAATAAACGTCTGTAATGAAGAATTACTTGTTGTCGTCAATATGAACTCAAGACCTTTTGCACGAAGCAGACACCTCCTAATGCAACGTTTTAATTTGGTGTTGAGGAGCTGAAATGTTATAATTTGGTTGAGGAAGCTGGGATGTTATAAGACACATCAAAATTTTTCCAGGCTCTATTATTATTAGTAAAGGATGTAGTTAAAAAATATTGTTTATACCCATTTTACCCCACCATACCCATTTTAACCCAACCCACCATACGCAGAACAGACAGATTAAAAATACAGTCTCATCTCATGTATTAACGATGGTAGAATGAACAGTTTATCTTGAAAGAAAACCTGTGGTTTCATCTAGAAGTTTCTCATTGAATTTTGTTAAGGTATTCATAATCTTAAATTGATTCGTTTACGAAAAAGTCCTTTCACAACAAATTGTATGTTAGAAGTATTATGTTTCTCAGTTTGTCATTACACATAGGCTATGCAATATAATGTCACAGAACTATGTATTGGCTATAAGTGAATAAACTGTGACGAGTCATCAATGATTATGTGTGATGTGACAGTTTGAATGTTTATCAAGAAAGCTGGTTTTTCATCCCACCACGTATTTCGAGACTAGCGGAAAGTGTGTGTAACAGGTACAACATACACACTGCATATCCCCACCCATTTGCATTAGGTACCCTGCATGTTTGACTTTGACTGCCCATTCTGTAACACACTTACCAATTTAATAAAACACACACACAAACACACACACACACACACACACACACACACACACACACACACACACACACACACAAACACCATCTGCATCTCTTATGTGAAATATATTAAATTTACTTAAAACTACTTTCTCAAACGTTCAATTTCTAACATAATTTTAGGTGCTTCAGCTGACTTTTCTTTTCAGGGATTGTAACACATTAATTTCAGATTTCATTCCTTTTCTGGCTAATTTTTGTTCTTGATGTTTTTCAGTTTCACTTAGTTGCTTCTTTTATCTTTGTACAAGAAACTTGCATTACACATAGACAGTATTAAACTTTTGTTTATTTAAAAAAATTGTCAACACTGTGAATATCATGGATCGCAGCATTAGTATGTCTTTGAGCAAGACTACTTTTCACTCTAATTCTCAACAATAAACTCATAAACTTCCTGGCAGATTAAAACTGTGTACCAGACCAAGACTCACACTTGGGCAAGTGGTCTCATATCTGAACTATTTGTCTACGACTCACACCCCAACCTCATTTCTGCCAGTGCATCACCTCCTACTTAAGTTTGAGTTTCGGTCCGGCACACATTTTTAATCTGACAGATCAGCGCACACGCTGCAGAGTGAGCATCAATTCTGGGAATACATTCAGAGTTTATTGAAAAACCTCTTTCTACAACAGCATTTCCATGCGAAAGTACTGAAATGATTTTAAGAAAATATACAAAATTACAATATTCTTTTCTGGCAATGCAACAAGGTTCATCTACACAAGTTTCACTTACTTTGAACAATGCCATTTTTTTTCTTTTTGAATATGAGCGTTGATACTAATATTCACATTCTTGTTCGACACAAACAACAGACAAAGTTTCACCAGAAAGAGAATTTAAAGTCACAATGTCAATCTTCCTACAGCAGTTTCTTGATTTAATGCTGCTGATGGATCCAAACCTGAACTGGCATGTGTAAGTTTATATTTCAGTAGTACTCCTTCAAGTAGCTTTTGTATTACACTAACAATACAAGAATGCATTTTTTCTTTCAGCTACAAGATGTCAGTCAAGTCCTTAACTTTCTTTTCATACCTTTGCAGTAAAATCCAAAATACACAAAGCATTGCACAGTGATCAGATTCTTATTATCCTTCATGTCAATCTCCATGAGGGATTTTTCGATTACACAAAATGTCTGAACTGACAACTTGCTGCATTCATGAGGTGGTAAAGGCGAACAACTCACTACACAGAAAATAAGCCATAGGTACATCAGTTAGGAAACCACACAATTTTTTTTTTGAAAGCTTGTGCTGTCACAGTGAAAAAACCATTTTTAAACCTAAGCATATGTCTCCAACTGTAAAGATGCAGTTTTCAAACACTTTTAATTAGATAAGATGGTCTTTTCCAATTTTTTTGTGAAATGACAGTTTTAAAAGCATAATGAACTATATGCGTATTACAACTACCTAACTGCAAGAGTTTCATGTTACCAGAAATTTATTTTACTTCATTATTCAAATACTTCCAAGATGCAAAATTTTAGGAATGTTCTGCAAATTAAAGGGTCCTTTCAATGCATTGAATAAAGGCAGAATCAAAATATCAGGTCGAGACCTGTGATTTATTTCAATCCAAAAAACTAACATGGATGTCCATTCTCTCCTCCTCTTCTTCTTTCTTTCTTTTACACAAGTAATGTGTGAACCTTGCCTACATAATTTTATGAAGCTGTTCACATTTTTTGAGTGAAATTACTCAAAATAAAGAAAAATTACATGTAACTTGAGGCTGGTCTAAAATTTCAATATCCGACACTCGCTGGTTCCATGCAGATGATGCTTGCTTTTGTTAACATGAAATTGTGTTTACAACTTACACTGCCAATGTAGAGTCAATCATACAAATTGTCTCATTATTACCCGTTACTTGGCACACTTAAACATCGCAACACATAAGATACACCTGGGTCATCAGGACGTATTTACATTTTGAGTATGTTATGGGGGAAAAATAAACAGTTGATTGGGATTTAAATATTAAATTTTTAATAAGGATTTATTAGTGCCATTTTAAGACTATATTAGTGATTTGCAGTCATATCTTACAGACTTGGTGAAGTAGTTAAGTGATGTACACAACACATAGAATGTGAAAAAATAGTTTTCGAAAATCCTACACATCAGCCACAAATATTAAGATACAGAATTTAAACTTCATATTTAAACAGAAAATAGACTGTACATCCAAACTGTAAACCAAAAGAAAAGATTAAATTCAGTATAAAAGTTTCTGCAGGCATAACGTACGAGAAGATTTTACTGTAACACCTTTAGCTGAATGAATCCGCAGTTATAAAAATATTTCACACTATCATGAATTGCAATAAAAGCGTAGTTTTAGATAATTAAGTTTCTTTACAGTGAGTTTCAGAAACTTGATTCATCCAAACTTCCAAGATAGTTTGCACACAGAACAATGAAACAATTCTCAAAAGAAGCATTCTGGCTATTAGTCTGGAGGGAGTTTCAAAAATAGTGAAACAACCAACGTGTGTTCTTAGATTAGTAACTGACTGTCACACCAACAAATGGAAGCCTAGTATGTTAAGAACTGCACATCCACACTCTCATTTTAAAGAAAAATGTCTCATCAGATAAGTACGAGCCTGTTACATTCCTGAACACAGATAATCAATGCATAAAGTAACTACCATATTATCTGCTGTGAACCTGCATGTGAAGAGAGGCAGCTAGCAGAATCAAAATTTGATTATTTTGACTACAAATATTTTGGCTTATTGTGTTGAAATCAGAATTTTTAAACATCAAAAATGTTGCATGGACATATCAGGTGCTGAAAAGTGGTGTGGAGGGGGGAAAATTTCAAAAAATAATGTTTATAATTTGTGAGGACAGTAGGCAGCCTTTAAACTAGCATTATGTCATTTAGCTACTCTCAAGTTTCAAATATTAGCAATTAACACATTTCCTGTTGGCTTACACATGTGCTATTAACTCGTAATAAAAAGTGTCAGTTGCAGAATATGTTAAGCACCGAATCAAGAGTAAACAGAATGTTGTGTTGCTGTGCATTGCTTCAACTTAGAGAGTCAGTCTTCACAAAGACACATTTTTAGACATCATCTGAGCAGCATGGGAGAGAATTGTGGAGGAAAACACTCATACGAAGTGACTTCACAATCTTGCTTATGTACTGTATGGCACATTCTGAGAAAAAAAATCAAATTAAAGGAACAATGTTACTCTAAATTGAAAGTACTGCTGAAGTACGATCTGTCCAATATTAAATGCAGCACCTTCGACCTTCACTCCGAGAATCTCTTTCTGCAGCTGCAGGTGTCCTTGATGTTGGGATTGTAAACACACAGCCGATCTCTGTACCTAGCTGTTTGGCTAGGTGTCGTGGTCAATGATACATGCTTCACCCTCTACCATCTCCACATTCTGCTTGTGCTTTACAGAGGCATAGCCGAGGGTGTAGTTCCATCTGTCACATCTGCGTTGTCTCACCCCAACCTGTGTTTAAAAAAATCTGTTTATAGTGAGACATAACTTGAATGAAAATTGTAAAAATATTGGGTATTTTTATGTTGACAGCTTCATTTACTTCAAGCTAAAAAGACTGTTCAACTAATCAAACTTCTGAAATTATGCACTAAAGGCTGAAGAGTCAATATCTAGTGGTGGTTATACCATATCGAGAGCTGACTACAACAGTGTGTTGTCTTACTTAGCCTTTGTCATTTGGCATTTACTGCATCTGACACTTTCTCCCCAGAGAGCAAGGTAAGATTCTCTGAATTCAAGTTTAGTGAGGAGTAAAATAAACTGTGTATGACATTATTATAAGGGAGACTATGGAGTGAAATTTAACCTTATTTAAAAATATTGCTAAATTTAATTCTTGGTGTAACTTGCATGTACTTTTCACTAAGGATGTAAACTGAAGAGTTTCTAATGGATTAGGGTGAAAGAGTTTTTGTCCTATCTGCAGTAATTCGAAAGTTACAGCATGTTGTAATTTTCCTAGTGAAATGTACTTAATGTGCGAGGTGTACTGGGACATTGAGCAAACAACAGTGCAGACAACATGATTCACAAGGAGGATGTATGTGATCTTGATACAGTTTAATTTGCAACCTAGACAATTACCTATGCCTGTAACGTGCAATATTGGCCATAATATCATAGACTAAATACTGGTCTCAATAGCAATACCAGTACCGAGAGAATGCATATCAATATTATATAGTTATATTTGTACTAATGTATTTTGTGAAGAAAAACCAGTCTGACAAGTGGTTAAAAAATTGAATTAAACAAAAGGACACTCCTCTTTGGCATAAATGAGAACTGAAAGTTCATAAGGAGGGTTGTAGTTGGCAAGCAAAATTTTAGATCAGAAAAGATCAATTTATTATAATACTCAAGATTCGTCGGGCTGTGCTGTAGTGCAGATTCTGTAATGAGGGATGGGCCTGCTACACCCTTTCTTTCTTATTGTTGGTGGCTTTTTAACAGCTGAACCTGCTTAACAGAACACTGTATTAGACTGCTGACATTAACAGATAATAGAGTACTGGTTAAATTTTACTTCTTGCTCAGGCAGTGTGGTGCTGTGATGTTGGCAGTGACCGTTGATTTATTCTGTGTATTTTGTTTCTTGTAATGACTTGTTCTAAATTACTGAGCAAACAAGGGTATTTACGAGAACCTGACAACGGAGAACAGGAACAGCATTAATTATTTACCCCATGGTTGATCATTGCCAACATCAGCACACTATGCTGCTTGAATCATACGTAAAATTTTACCAGAGCACTTAATTACAAGCATTTTTTGTTTGAGGGATGTATATTGCTGGGAGGGGGAGCACCAGTAACATACCCTTTTCCACAGGTGCATCTTCTTTGTCTGCCAATAGAGATAATTTGATTAAACTGAATTCTTCTGAATTTGGTAGCAATGCATTATTACCCCTTTTGTTTTTCTTTGTAGAGTGCAGTCTATGACGAGGTAACATCTTTTGTGGTTGTTTCCTCTCTTTTGGCATTGGTGCCTGTTTTTGCTGCAACATTCTGACAGCTACAGTTGCCTTTAGCGATAACATTTTTTTTAGCTGTTTCCAAGTAATTTGAGGTCAGTTCATATACAATATCAGAAAACTGCAATAATTTCCCTTCTTTTGACTGACAAAGGTACAGAATCATTACTACTTTTTTTCGTTACCTCTGCTATTTCAATAAGTATATCTTTCCTATTACTTGGGTCTTCAGGAGGCTGCGGCTTTAACTGAATCTGGCAAACACTATGTATGTGCTTGCACATATTCCATTTGATGGTATAGTTGATATAAGTACAAGAATACTTATGAATGCATGCCATACACTTAATGCACATAAATCTGCTGTTGCACTGAAAGTAATTATCGTTTACAAAATAATCTGTTGACCTTTTTGATGAAGAACGCACTTTCCAACCATAAAACACCATAGTAATGAGGTCCTCTAAAACTTTACTCCCAGATTTACGCCTAAGGTAAATGTTCTTAAGTTTACTCATCAATTTACCTTTAATTAGCACAATAAGCCTGTCAAACAACTTGTCCTTCACTTAAGACATCAATGCAAAAATAGCCTTGTCTACACATTTGACAAATTTACTACACACACACACACACACACACACACACACACACACACACACACACATATATATATATATATATATATATATATATACTTCTGGAAATTGAAATAAGAACACCGTGAATACATTGTCCCAGGAAGGGGAAACTTTATTGACACATTCCTGGGGTCAGATACATCACATGATCACACTGACAGAATCACAGGCACATAGACACAGGCAACAGAGCATGCACAATGTCGGCACTAGTACAGTGTATATCCACCTTTCGCAGCAATGCAGGCTGCTATTCTCCCATGGAGACGATCGTAGAGATGCTGGATGTAGTCCTGTGGAACGGCTTGCCATGCCATTTCCACCTGGCACCTCAGTTGGACCAGCGTTCGTGCTGGACGCGCAGACTGCGTGAGACGACGCTTCATCCAGTCCCAAACATGCTCAATGGGGGACAGATCCGGAGATCTTGCTGGCCAGGGTAGTTTACTTACACCTTCTAGAGCACGTTGGGTGGCACGGGATATATGCGGACGTGCATTGTCCTGTTGGAACAGCAAGTTCCCTTGCCGGTCTAGGAATGTTAGAACGATGGGTTCGATGACGGTTTGGATGTACCGTGCACTATTCAGTGTCCCCTCGACGATCACCGGAGGTGTACGGCCAGTGTAGATCGCTCCCCACACCATGATGCCGGGTGTTGGCCCTGTGTGCCTCGGTCGTATGCAGTCCTGATTGTGGCGCTCACCTGCTCGGCGCCAAACACGCATACGACCATCATTGGCACCAAGGCAGAAGCGACTCTCATCGCTGAAGATGACACGTCTCCATTCGTCCCTCGATTCACGCCTGTCGCGACACCACTGGAGGCGGGCTGCACGATGTTGGGGCGTGAGCGGAAGACGGCCTAACAGTGTGCGGGACCGTAGCCCAGCTTCATGGAGACGGTTGCGAATGGTCCTCGCCGATACCCCAGGAGCAACAGTGTCCCTAATTTGCTGCGAAGTGGCGGTGCGGTCCCCTACGGCACTGCGTAGGATCCTACGGTCTTGGCGGGCATCCGTGCGTCGCTGCGGTCCGGTCCCAGGTCGACGGGCACGTGCACCTTCCGCCGACCACTGGCGACAACATCGATGTACTGTGGAGACCTCACGCCCCACATGTTGAGCAATTCGGCGGTACGTCCACCCGGCCTCCCGCGTGCCCACTATACGCCCTCGCTCAAAGTCCGTCAAGTGCACATATGGTTCACGTCCACGCTGTCGCGGCGTGCTACCAGTGTTAAAGACTGCGATGGAGCTCTGTATGCCACGGCAAACTGGCTGACCCTGACGGCGGCGGTGCACAAATGCTGCGCATCTCGCGCCATTCGACGGCCAACACCGCGGTTCCTGGTGTGTCCGCTGTGCCGTGCGTGTGATCATTGCTTGTACAGCCCTCTCGCAGTGTCCGGAGCAAGTATGGTGGGTCTGACACACCGGTGTCAATGTGTTCTTTTTTCCATTTCCAGGAGTATATATATATATATATATATATATATATATATATATATATATATATATATATGAGTGCGATGCATTCTTTCTATGTGTGTGTTGGTATTGATTCCAGCATTCAATCTATGGCAATACGCCCAACAACTATGTACCAAATTGAAATGTATCAGGATCACATTCCAATCTCTGTAGCACAATATGTAACATCTTGTCAAATGAATCTACATCCTGCTCGTGCATCAAAGTTCTGGTTTGCTTGCATACTTCACCTTGTTTTTCTACACTTTGAATCTTGCATTTGATATTCTTCCTCCAACATCTATCAACATGCCATAGACAATAAAGTTGCATTGATGGAACTGCCATGACATCATTCCGTGCAATAAAGTCAGACTTGGCCAAACCCAACATAAAAACATTTGGTGGAATTGGTCCAGCCTGCCTCTATATGCTGGAAAAATATGGACAGCATCTGGGAGTCATTCCTGTTAGATATTAGAAACTCGCATGGAAACCCTTGTGTCAGATTGTCTAGCACTAGTTGAGTTATAAGTTCAAAATTATATACATTGAGACCATGTGTCTCATCAACACAAACGCAGTCGTTCCCTTATTTCTTTAGTATTTTGCCTTGAGCATTGTTTATAGTTATCAATACAAAATCAGAGCGCTTTAATTGTGGTTCAGAATGGTTCAAATGGCTCTGAACACTATGGGACTTAACATCTGTAGTCATCAGTCCCCTAGAACTTAGAACTACTTAAACCTAACTAACCTAAGGACATCACACACATCCATGCCCGAGACAGGATTCGAACCTGCGACCATAGCAGTCGCGCGGTTCCGGACTGAGCACCTGAACTGCTAGACCACAGCGGCCGGCCTTTAATTGTGGGTATGAATGAAGGACCACATCTTGTGGTTTATCGAAAAGCACACAAGAACTGTCTCCACCATTTACTTTGTTTACCCTTGCTTCTACACTTACTGCATCATTATGGTGTCTTATTGACTTGAAGGACAAATAAGATTGATCTATATTATGTAGATCCTGTCTTGTAATCAAATGTAGGCTTTCCACGTTCGAATCTACAATTGTATCTCGAATTTTGTCTAATATGACAGAGAATGGTATGCCACTTCCTATATCTACAGCAATACTTTCCCTTTCTCTTTCTGTTAGTTGCAGATGACATAACTTGGATTTGTGTTCAACATGGGTTGAAACATATTTCACACAGCAGGTTCCCTCTTTTTTCATATCTGCTCTCATCCTAGCAAGGCACAGTGCAACAATCTTACTACTACCTTGCAAATTAAGACATCACACTTTTTTCCTCTAGACACAAACAGATCGGTGACAAATGTAAGAAGTAGGTTCTGAATCAATATTAGCGTGGGAACAACAATGTTTGACCAACTTTGAGAGCATTGTCTGCTCAGTTTCCTCCTTCCACTTCTGAAATTCATCAACGGTATTAAAATGTAATATTTCACATTTCACATCTACTTCATGTGCTGGCTATAAATGTTCAAAGAGGCACTTTTCAGAAGTATTTCTTTCATTGCACAGGGTGCACACAAACAATTTTTCTGCTCTATTTGCAATCCATGAACCTCTAATAAGTGTATTCAATTTCCTTTTTTAGGATAGACCGTATCACACACATAACACTGAAAAATCATGTTAGACACAACGAAAATTTCACTGCTTACACGGACACACTCCACAGCACAAAGTAACAGTACAGGCAAAATACACTTATTCCATTACCTACGCATTTGCTGATAAAACTGCATGTGTAAAGTCCCCAAAGATAAAAATCTTGGTTATTTTCGTTTCGAGCCGAGCTCTCCGTGAAGGTTTCTGCATGGAAGAGCCTACCTGAGACGAGTCGATATATCACAGTTCAGTCAGTGACAGAAACACAGGACTTAGGCCACATAACAATAAGGTGGACACAAACATGACGAGGAAACCAATTAAGGAATGACAGTGCCTGAAGTGGTGACTATCTAAAACCCACACATAAGATACAGTATTGTCAATCTGTAGAAATAAGCAATAAAAATATAAAGGAACTCGCAAGGTACAAAAACTCGCAAACATTATTTCGGACGATATTCTATTACTATTAACACTCCTGTTTAACAAAGGTAGTTAGAAATAAAATATACATTACATAACAGCATATGTGTAATTGATAAATTAAAAGAAGCCCAAATATTTCAAATAATTGTTTGTTTTTAAAATCTACCCGTTCATTTAACAGGTCGCCAGTCTCATGGATAAATTAATATCTCCAGCTCTTCCCAGTAAATCCATTGTTCCCCCTTTATCTGCAAAGTACAGAATCTCTAAATTGTCAACAACGCTTTCAACACGAAGCTTATTAGCTTTGAGGTGTTCTTTAAATGTTGAATGTTTAATTATATATAGGGATGTGTGCTCTCCTTAGTAGTAAAGTAGCAGATGCAATCACTAAACAGTGACAGGGGATAGGTAAGAATACAACCATGACTGAAGGATCTGTAGTACATGATATTAATGGTAAATTTAAAGTCCATAAAGCTCTACTTCTCAAGGCAGATAAGGAAAATACCTTGGTGATTATGTATGTAGATGTTTATATAAGTAAAGCTCAAGAATTCTTTGAACAAAATGATATTTCAAGATTGGAAAATGATCTAACTAGGCACTTTGTTAAACAGATGAAAGGTTCCTTAAAAAATACTTGTTTCCTGTTTGATGAACACACGGCTACGTTGTGTCGGCGGTTCTATCTCAAGGCTCGGTACACCCTGCCGACTCCCTTGAAGATCTCCAAAATGTGTTATTCTGTATTTCAAATCCCTTGTCCCGTATCGTCCTTAGCTAGTGGTCGCGTTCTCGCTTCATGAGCACAGGGTCCTGGTTTCTATTTCTGGCGGGGTCAGGGAGTTTCACCTGCCTCGAGATGACTGGGTGGTTGTGTTGTCTTCATCATTTCATCATCATTCATGAAATTGGCGAGATTGGACTGCGCAAAGGTCGGGAATTTGTACGGGCCCTGATAACTGCGCAGTTGAGCACACCACAAACGAGTCATCATTATCCCGTGTCGGAGTGTGAGTATCCTCTGAAATATATAATTCTTGAATCACGTCTGCCAACTGATATTGTACTTCTCGCATTTCTCATTTGTGTTGCGTATTAATTTGTTTCTGACTCTGTTTAAATATCCCAATTTCCTCGTACTCCTCTGTGTCAGTAAGTGCTACCGGTCTTAGATAATTCAAATCATCATCTACCTTTGTAGACGAATTTTTTAACTGATCCGAAAGTTTGGCTACTTTTTCAATATTGTGCCAATTCCATCCGTGTGTTTTTCTGAGCCAAGGTTTAAATTGTCCGTTTGTGTCATAATTGTATTTACTGTATCCCTTAAGTTTTCTTTTTTTTTTTTTACAAGTTGCCCAACCATATCAGTAGATGCAACAGAGTCAGTTTTAGCCTGCAAGGTGTCATGATTTTCGTGTAAAATGGTCTGCAGTTCTTTTATTGCTGCTTCGTGGTTCTGTAATGTGTCTTCATCACATAAAAAGGCTGAAAATGCTCACAAATTTGGGTTTTTACATCTTACAAATCATTTTTTAAATCTTCACATGTTTGTTTAATTTCGTCATTTGTGTCTAACTTATGAAACTTTTGATCTGTTTGATCAAATTTTTGAATTAATTGCAATAACAATGCATTAGTGGCCGAAACATGTTCCCTTGTGTTTTTTGTCGGTGCATTTGCACCGGCAATATTCGTATTTTGAAAAGCAGAGAATGTGTCTTGATGCAAAACCTGAATCTACGGTATTTGCAAGATTTTTTCCTGTTATTTTGCATTCCTGAGGCGATCTGCCAACAAATTATCTTCAACAGTTCCCTATTCACTGATTGTTTCAATTTCTACCTCGTTATGTACTGTCTGGTCCATGTCCCTATGCACTATTACCAAATTATTGTCTTGAACATTTGTTAATTCGTTATTAGGAATTTATAAGATTACAATGAGGTATCCTCGGCTAAGGGTCGACAGGTGAGACTACCTCTTTATCTCTTATTAAATGCTGACCTACAGAATTTTCCCTGATAAAGACAACTCAAACTTCACCTATTCATGTATTACCCACAATATACAAGCCCAACGCAATCTGACTGCTATACATTGACAACATGACTTCCAATAACTAACAAACAAGAATGGCCCTCAATTGCAAGAAATCCTAGCAATAATACAAATCCAAAAAATGTGAAATTAAAGAAATATGAAATCACCTGCAACTCTGCTGATTGTCTAAACTCATTTCAGTCACGAATGCCAATAGTGCAAGCCCCATTCTTTTTTGTGAGTCACTTACCTCACAGAAAACCTTCATAACACGACTATAGCAATTATAGCAAGTAGCAGTTAAACCCAGGTAAGTAACAAGATTCTAACTACTATAGAGACGAACTACTAGGAGGCATATGGTTAGTGAAAGGAAGATTTTGTTGAAGAGCAAACAATGTACTTAAAAAATTTTACTTTATTTATGTGACATCCAGTTCCAAAAATTATATAGTTGCCAATAATTCCACTGCCCAGACATTATCAAACATCCATTATCATATATTTCCTTGCATATTTTCTTATAAACACATCATTTCGTCTCACTTTACAATGCATGTCCACCAACACAGTCTCTCCACTAAGAATATTGTGTCCATACACTTCCCTATTCGCTCGCTGACTGTTAGTCCGTCCAACCGCAGAATCTCTTGCCGAGGACACAGAATGCTGTCAGCGACATTAACACAGTCTATAGCGCTGCCAACACACAAACAGGCTACTTACAGTGATCCACATTCCTTTCTACTTGTACTTTTCCTGGCAAAGCACTATCGAAATTACTATCGAATTCAGGTTTCCGCTGAGAGTCATGAACATGATATGTCTTAATCCGTGGTGACCAATCGGTTTAGCGTACTGGTATTTCTTAGGGGTGAGCCTCATTGTGCACATCGGTAGAGTGTGATCAGCGTTGCAAGCAACACTGTGATAACTTTGTGCGTGTGGGACATTTTTTGAGATATGTATTAGAGGTGGGCAAACTCATTCATCCTTGGGAACTAATTCACTGGTGATTGCTCTTTTTTGGGAACTGTTCATTTTTACTCGTTCACCGTTCATTTGTGCTTGGTATATGGTTCTTATAAAAAATTGAAAATTAGTGGTGTAGATGACTGATGATGGAAGGCACCAAGAGGGGATACTTTCCTCCCCCGGCAGTACAGAGTTTTTATTCGTAATAGAATTCTCACACGCATATAATTTCGTGATTGTGCAAAACTTCTCGGTTAATGAATTGTAGCATAATGTGGCTGATCGCAGTGAAATCATACAAAGTGGCACATGAAAAACCAGCTGCTCGCCAATTACGCACGATTTGTTGACCGCTACAAACAGAATAGAAACACGTCTAATAAGGAAAACTTGGTAATTTCATGAGGATTTCTGTATTAAAATAATTTAAAGTACATATAATATTTTGAAAGCCTGCTGAATTACATCTGTAAGCCTGTCCTTAAATGCATTACTGAATATGCACAATGTTATGATTAGTGATTCTACATACTCTTCCTCATGATTTCTTCAACTAAGAATTTTGTAAGTTATTTCGTGGTACGCCTTGGTAAGTTCGTGACATTACTTGGCTAATTTTGTGATGATGCATTAATTAAATAATGAAAGCATTGTATTTCTATAAAAGATTTTATTTTGACATATTACGACCTTGAGGTTCATTTATGATAATAATGATAAAGTACTGATGAAGTAATGAGCAAAAACGCTGAATTGAATTTACTAATTAAATGAAAGATTCATTTTAGTCTTCATCAGAAAAGTTTCGACACTTGTTGCACATAAAAACATCCTCACTCTCTTCAAAAGTATGTTGACACTTCGAATGGTACCACATTAAACAAAAGCTACACTGAATCCATAGTGGCCCTGACTTGGTCCTCCTGTCTTCTAAATAACTTTGGCCACAGCACCCACATTTGTCATTCTTCGTCCTCTTTGCCACTCCAAAGGGGCTGGGTTGTGGATTTAATGTATCTTCCCTTCATGGCCTACCTATAAATCAATAAATTTCATTAAAATAAATAAACGTCTCAAAGGAACAACTGTCAACTCTGTTAATGAAACACGTAAGATAATATTTTAGAAAATGCATAGGCCTTTTGGGAGCTGCTTCTTGAATTGGAGTCAGACATTTTGCCTTGCTATCTGTCTTTCTCCTCCACTTGCATTTGTTCCCATCATCTGTTAAGAGAGACAGAGCAAGAAGTTCATCTCTGAATGACTTTCTGAATCATTTAATGCTGATTCCAGATTGACTTCTGCAGGTTTGTCTGTCAGCTTCGATGTTACTATTGCCTCATCAGTCACAGCGGCAGGATTAAATGGATATATCCCAGTCTTCCTAAAAGCTGTTGTTATGGTCTCAGGGCTGAAATCACTGCAGTAAGCAGGTTTCACAATTTGTGAAAATCGGAGCTGTTGGGTCTGAGACCTGGATTCTTCACTGTGTAGCTACTTAATAATTTTCCCCGTGACCTTTTACGTTGCCTATATACCCCTACATCCATTGGTTGCAAAATGTGAGTAACGTGAGAAGGAAATGTCAGACGAAAGATGGGTCATTCCATGGTGACTAACGTAACATTTTTCAGTGACACCACACATTTTAACCCCTCCCTTTTGGCAACAGTGGTTACTTTTTCACAACCTTTATACTACACATGATAGGTTGACTTACAGGTTTCTTTGAGAGTTTCACAAATTGCCTATAAATACAATAGCCTATTTATAGATAAATTTTAAAAAAGTGTGACAAACGTAACATTTGCGTGACACTTTAAAAACGAACTGATGTAACAGCTTTTGTCACGTCCCGATACTGTTTAGTTTCACCCTTAATATATGACTTTGACCTCTGTACTCTACCTTACTTCTTAACAGCTGCTTATTGCTGTGTGGCTAATTATTAGGTGGAGGCAAGAAAATTTTATCAGCAAGGTGCTGTGACAAATGTAACGTGACAAACGTAACAGAATGGTCATAACTATTAACTTTATTTCAAAATAAGCTACAGCCTTATGATTGAAGCACATGTGCAAATACAAAGCATACAGCACTGGATAAATCTCATATAGCCTCACTGAACTTGAAGTGACCACAATGATTCGGTGGCCATGGCGGTGATTGCAGTTTCTTCACAATGTCACTCTTGTGACAAATAATTTGATCCTTTTTGTCAGGCCATTTATATGTGGATGTGCCAGCAGGAATCATGACACACTTGAAAAGAATTAGAATCCTCAGGATCCACTCCAACAACTTCTCCAGGACACCTCTGATTATCATACTGAACAATGCACCAGTCATGTACAGATAGTCCTATAGAATCAGAATTACCAAATGTTAGGACATTACTAAAGGGGAATTCCATTGTCACGGGTGGGACAGTTGCACTATATTTTTCAACTGTCAGATGCTGATATAACATAAAGTATAAATAGAAATAAAGTAAAGATTGACTGGTTGCCATACAAATAATTGTTTTACCTTCCCTTTAAATCTGAATGTCAGAAGTTTACAAATTGAGCTGTTATTCATCTTTAAAACTTTGTCACAGATGGGAGAGCAAATAAACGTAGAATTGAATAACCACCAACATTTTAGAAGAAATATGTGATTTATGCACTTATTTTCTTTTGAAAATATTGAATTCACAATAATAAAACAATTCTCTACATGACATAATATCAATAAATATTAGATTAGTAATACTTACTTACAATAATTGCAATCAAAGACTGTCACAGATGGGTCAAGGAATTGTCACGGGTGGGACTCATGTGAAGTACAATCAATCTGTATTTTGGTATAGTATTAGTTTACAGTTCTGAATACTTAATTATTTCACTTGACGAATGTACCACTTCGAAAAAATATACACTTGACTTCTCACCCACTTTCGAAACTGTCTAAATTTCCAGGAAACTCATAATATAAGGTGTCCCTAACATGCTTGACATTTCGATTCGGGAGAATATCAAGAACTTGTTTAAACTCTATGTAGGCTACATCCTGCTTGTCAGCTTTGAATACCTTTTCTGAGTCCCCAACAGATTGCATACACATAATCTGTATTTCCCCATTGTCTTCTACACTTCTCTGTGCAATTGCAGCATATCTATATGTAGTGGATTTCTTTCTTGCACTTTGGAACTCAACTAAAATAAATGTTCCTGGCATGATTTGTTCCGCAGCTGATTCTGAACCTGTAACTTCTTGGGAATTGGGTGTCAACAGGACATCAGGATATGATTCCTCATCACCCATCTCAGAATCTGTGTAGATTAGTGAATATATGTTGGGTGAAAGTGGAAAAACCTCCACTTTCTCTAAATATGATTTTAGGAAAGTTCTACCACATACTAGGTTATAAGTATTGTAACCGTTAAGTAATGCTTACTGTGAATATCGTTTATTTTTTAACAGCTTTCCAGCGTCCATCCAGAAGGTCTCTGTTTTCATCAGTATGATCTTTTGTCAAAAGAAGAAAGTTTATTCCAGAAACAGATGCAGATGATTTGACACAGTCTAAAAATTCCTGTGCCTTGCTGATGATGACTTTTCTTTGCTCAACTTTATTCCAAACAGCCCTTTTTGTTACAGCTTCAATGCCACCCACTGCACCTTTCCCATGCGATGTTGCAGAGGAAAACCATTCTCCAGACACTCCAAAGTCTTGCATCATGTAGCAGAGGTTAGAAATGGTGAATTTGTTCTTAAATTGACCTGAGCAACCATAAGAAAAAATTTGTATCGAGGTCAAATTGGGAAGCTCTTGTTTCAGCTTATTTATTATAATCATCAAACGAGCATAAACTGAGTACTTGTCATGGCACAGTTCATCCCTCACAATTGCAAATGACTGTAGCCCTGTTTTCATCCAAACACAAATAGTGACCACTGTAATCTGTGTATGACTCCAGTGGGCACTTTGTATCTCATCTTGTGCCAGTGCTACATAGTTTTCTGCAAAATCTATTTGCAATATCACTTCATCATCACTGACTTATGCTTTCACAGTCTTGAAAGATCCAGATTGCATCCTTTTGACGAAGTAGTGCTCCTTGAATGTTTTTAGTTGAGACTGAAGTTCAGAGAGCTTCACAAAGTGTTCCACTGGTAGTAGTCTGTTTAAGGTGACACTCATGTTCGGTCCATTTTCTCCAAGATATTATGTCACGCAAATCAAACTTTCCATCTATTAATGTGTGCAAATTCATGATGCATTTCTTGCATTGACTAATCATGCAAACAAGACTCATAAGGAGAGTGAGTAGCAGGGAAACAAGCTTTTTTTTGTGAGTGGCTTCAATGACGAAGTTGAAGTTAGCATGATATCTGCAGAAGCATACATTGTGAGGCATTTGAGACGTTAGAACAACATTTTTAGGCCGCAACTCGTAGAATTTTGAAATCTTGATATCAATATCTGGATTGCCTTGCTTAAAAAGAAAAAATGCTTCTTTAACTGTCATATTCATGTGACGTTTCTACAAGCTAAGTGTTTTCCAAGTTTCATGGTCTACAATAGACTTTACATCCTTTCTACCAGGTGTCTGCCTGCTGATTTTGAGCAGATTATCACCTCTAAGTTACGAGATGTTTTCTTCACTACTAGAAAAATGTGCATTACTACCTTTTTAGCTAAGTTTTCACTTACAAGCTTTTTTATTACTGCAGATTTTTTTGAGGGGCTTGAGGGAAGCACTCTCTTTACCCGAGAAATAGCTTTGCCAAGGGACTGATGACATTTATATGATCCTAACTGGGAAATACAGGTCTCAGACTGATCTTCAATTCATACAGATTTTAGTTTAAGTTTGTACTTCCTTTTTCTTGAAGTTGCCTTCTTTCGATATTCCAATAAAGATTTTTCGCTGGAGGATACCTTCATCTTCATATTTTCTCTTCTTCTTTTATCCCGCTCTCTTTCTTTTTCTTTATGGACGTTGTACTTGCTGATATCTTTCTTCAGTTTTTCTCGAAGTTTTCTCATACCCTCTGCTGATGTTGTTTTTCCCATTTTCTGAATAAATAGTAAATTTTTATTTAGAGATAACCATCAAAACTCTTGTTATATCAACCAATTTAACTTAACAATAACAAGAAGTGTTAAATGGTTTAGATTTGAATAACATCCAAAAAACTGTCATGGGTGGGACACAATTTCTTTTAACATTTATAAATGACCAATTACAACTTAGCAGGTGCCTTATGGTTCATTGGATGTTTTTATTTGTTTTTCTTACTCCTATCCTAAAATATGTAGAATTACTATAATTGCTGAGTTAGAAGGTAAACTTTTTAATATTTTTTGTCCTGGGTGGGACACTAAATACATAGTAACTTTTTTGAATTAGCTGCATACTTAATAACTTACCTTTCTTTAAAAACTGAAGTTTGTCAGAAAGATAAGATTCTGCTCTTGAAATTTAACAATTAAAACATCATTAATCGCTGCAACCCAAATTTAAACAGCTGCCAACACAAAAAGTTGGCAAAACATTGACAATCTTATTGTTACATCAGGGTACATTTCTTTAAACAAAAAGTGGGCCTCCTTCAGATTGAACATCATCAGCCTCTTTTGCATGCTTTTCTTTGTCTTTGTTTGTGCATCCCTGACAACTTTCACAACTTTCTTACCAGGCAGAAGGCGTGAAATTGTATCAATGCGTAAGAAAACTTGCACAAGTTGTTTTGTTTCTTCAGTGATTGCAGTTGACCTATGTCTTGACACTGTGTCACACAGAGAGATGCTACATAAACTTGTTGAAAATAATTTCGTTATCACTTTTCTTCGTTTTCGAGGACTGTTGGGTAAAGCTTCATTCACGTTTCTGACAGTTCTTTGTAGTGACCGAGCATGTTTTTTGGTGATATTTCAGACAAACTTGTTGGGATTGTAGGGGATGCTGTTTCGTCAGAAACCTGTTTTCTGCATTCTCTCATTCTTTCCATACGAGTTCTTGGAGCTTCCCTCTCCTTTTGTTGAATTTTCTTGTTACCTTTCCTACTTTTTTCGGAGTTTCTTCATATTTTCTTGTGCTTTCTGACTTTCCATTTCCTTCTTCTGTGGATCTTGCTTAGCTCAGCTTCTTCTTTTCCGTTCTGCTGGTGTCATTGGAACCATTGTGGCCAATGTTGCATGTTTCAACTAATTTTCCTACCAAAAAAGTAGACTATTAAATGTCATAAATATTTTATACATTATTTTTGACACACACTAACATTGTCTCTTTGAAATTAAATCGTAAAATTAAACTGTTATTTCCAGTGAGGCAGATAAAACGTCAGTATAGCCAGTGACTAACATAACAAATAATGGAGGTTATGTGAGTCACAAAATTCCTGTTATGTTTGTCATGCCTACTATTAGAGTTCGTAGAAGCATATTACGCATCCCCTTTCTCAGTATGCTATATTGGATGTCTGTCTGAATGCTTATGGATACAATAGCTCAAAAAAGTGAAGTCACAGTACAAATGAGAAAAAAATGCGTGTTTGGTGACTAACGTAACACTGACGTCAAAGCTACTACGATTATTATCTGCCCACACCATAATAGTCAATTGGTTGTGGACACCTACATTAATTGACTGGGGAGTTCACCATATAACATGCCACATGTAAAATATGTTTAATATAGGAGTAAAGACTTACGTTTTAGTTCACTGAAAACTTCCAATAATGGCTTCTGTGCGAGGCACTGTTACTGTTTATATTTGGGCTTCTATTGCATAGCTCACGCTAAGTTTATTGTTGCAGTGTTGCCAAATTCAGAAACTACATATTCTGAGCTTTAATGTGACATGCTACACAATTAAGTGGAAGAAAATTTTATTTATGACAAAAATGTCGCATTTCTTTGGAATTACCCAAGTATGGTTCTTCTTGGCCAAATCAATGACCGCTTCTGAAATAAGGGATCCATGGGAATCCATTACTAAAATTATAAGCCTTGCAGGAGGTATACATTGCATGAAATGATTGACCCATTCCAGAAAAAGTTCTCCATTTATCCACCACTTTGGTGATAGTTTCACAATGGTGCCAGGAATTACGTCTTTCAGAAGATCTTCTGACATTCAAACACCCTTAAGGGGGAGTAGGACGTCAAATGGGCCGACTTGGAGCAGGAGAGGCATCACAAAACATTTTAATTTACAGTGTCTATACTTTTACAAATAAATTCATAAAACTTTGTCAGCATCACCAGGAAGGATTCAGGATTCACACTCATTGCATTGGAAGTTCAAAAACATAACAAAATATTTTTTTTACATGTGAAGTTTCATCATTTTTTCATTTACTAATGGCTGCATTTGTTGCTATAGGTACACTTTTCTTCATAAGTTAGGGAGATTCTTCAATGAATTTTTTACAGCATACACACCATACTTACAGGTGTATGAAACTCTAGAATTTATTTAATTTATGAAAAAGCGAATGATCTGTTGTATATTAAACTTCACGTTTAGAAAAAACACAAATTTTGTAGTTAATTACCTCAATTTTTACCACAGTTTTTAATAGATTTGGAAAATTCTATAGTTCCATACACCTTTAAGTATGGTTTGTATGCTGTGCAAAATTCATTGAACGATCTCTCTTACTTATGAAGAAAAGTGTACCTATAGCAACAAATTCTGCCACCAGTAAGTGAAAAAAATGATGAAAGAAGAATAATTAGGATATGTATAAATAAACAGTATAAAATAAATGGACATTGAAGAATGGCATTAAATGAAAAGAAGAAAATAGAACCAGTCATGAGCACGATCAGGAAGAAACGCATCTCATTCTTTGGACATCTGATGAGAACTTCAGAAAACAGAACTAGTAAAAAAATAATACAAAAATTGTGGAATAGCAAGAGCGACATTAAATGGATCACAGAAATTAAGGAAGATATAAAACAACTCCAAATTACAGTAGATGACCTAAAATAGCAAGACAGAGAAAACCAGAATACTGCAAGACCTGCAAACCAGACTACAAATGAAAATCAATAAAAGGAGTACAGGAAGAGTGGTCTCAGATGAAGAAAGAAAGAAAATATCTTAAAGAATGAAGAAATATTGGGCTGACAGAAGAGTAAAACACCTTTCATATAAGAATAGACTCTAATAATTATATTACCTAAATATCATATTAAGTTATTGTTGAGCCAAATTGTATCCCTTTGTAACAGCTTGTTTACAACTTCGTATTTTTGGCTAGAGTGGCCCAATAAAGGCCATAAAATAAATAATAATTAAAAAAATTAAATTCTCATTGAAGACTTAGAAGCAGCTATGTTTTCAGGCACTCTTAAGGTAAGCCCATAACATGTTTTAAAATCTTTCCACTACCAGTCCCCTGCAACTTGTTCTTCATAGAAAGGATGTTTCTTACCAATTGCTGTAACTAGTTTATATGCCAGTTTTCCAATCTGAATAACAGTCAGTCCAAATCCTAGTTCCTGCATGGAAAGTATGTGATTGCATATTCTTTGTTCCATTTGTACAGGGAAAGCAATCGGTTTCCCCGATTTACGTTGGCCTACACATTCACCTTCAGTCCTGCTAAGTCTTTCAGGGTAGACCATGGCACATCACATTGTTTTGATGCCTTATAAATTGAGTACTTCTCCTCTTTTACCAACATTGGTGCTGTAATAATATTTTGGCTGGCAGATTTGGATATTTTGGAGGCATCTCAAATGCAGAAGGAAAAAAAAAGAAACTGGTTAAGTTCCTGATAGCTTGGTTAATTCATGATGCGTGACTTTAATATATTATCTGGTTTAAAATGAAGTTGTGCTGTGTCAAAATGTATGGGGTACGTTCGCCCTTACAGGTGCTGAGCGTCCTGCGTGATAAATCAATAACACCTGGTGGTCGCAGTAATATACGTGTATGATGTGGTAAAACCAAAATCAAATTGTCTTCTAGATGATATGATAGCGTCTATCACATGCAAGCATGCGCGGCTGCAGCGATATACCATATCGCCCTCACTGCATCCAGAGATGCTGCCTGAGCGACACGCAGCAGCCGGCCGCTATTGCAAAGAATCGACAACATCGATTATTATTACATTAATTGTTAAATGTTGGCGTGGCGCTGCATGTTTGTTCGTTTTAAATGGTTCCTATTGTAAAGCGAAAAGGGTTAGTTAGTTCCTGGATAGACCTCTCACCGGTCAAGTGGTGGTAGTGGTGTATATCAGGTCTGATCTTATAGCGTTTCACTGCGTGGTATAGTGAGGCTACTCGGTTGACACCTAAGTCTTGGGAGAGTGCACGGAATTTTGTTGATTATAGTTGTAGGAACAGTTTTGTTCGTAAAAATTGCTGGGGTGAGTCCTGTGTGAGACTGATTTAATTGAGAGATTGCTTTGTTAGGTATTGAGTTTTGTGGAATCGGTGTGACCGATATTCCGTCTGCATTGTATGTTGAGTGGTCGCGACGCGCCCAGAGGTAATTTGGTTGCTTGTCGTTTTTATTGAGGTGGTTTGGGTATTGTGCGTGTATGTATCGAGAAGGGAAAGCCTCGAACACGTGTTGGTGGTTGTATTTTCAAGACCACTAGCTTGCAACAGACAGGGAATTGGCTCATAGAACGACAAACTGTTTCACTATACAGTGATGGTGTGCACGTATCACTGAGTAGACAAGCAATAGTAAACTGAACGAACCATTTAACGAGCTACACGTAGCTAAACCAAAACTTGATTCATCAAGGCGACGAGTGGACGATTTAAATGTTAGGGAACTTAGTGGGTCGCGTGTGGTCAACGCCTAATGAGATCAACATTTGTTTTTAAATTGTAACTTAAGGTTAGTTGAAAAGTGGCGGTGACATTTAGGATTTTTTTTACTTGTTTCCATATTGTGGGGACTGATAATATATTTGCTGGCACTTATTCACTGGTGATAACCAACGCGTATTAAGATACCTAGAAAGAAAGTAAATCCAATTTTATTGGGGTTAAAGGTAACTTCCCAGTCTATTCAATTGCTATCTAGTGTGAATATATCTATATCACTTTCAGAAGTATAAAAGAGTGTAATTTAGAGATATTGATACAGTGGACTCGATATCATGTGGTGTTTTTAAATGTGTTTGGTAAAAGGTTCTTGAACGAGTGAAATTATAAATAAGCGACTGAAAGTAGATCTTCTCAATATCAAAGAAACGATTTCACTTAAGGGAAAAAGTTTTATAAATAATGAATAAGTTTAACTGAAGTAATTGAATTATTTACGGAAGGGCCAAAGATTTTGCTACTAACAAAGATTCGTTATTCTGTGATGCATCCGAAGTCTCATAACTTACATATTATCGCTGCATCGAGTTGGAAAAATTTAAAAAAAGTGTTTTAATTCCTAATAGTAGTGATGGAAGTGTCCATAAACACAATAATCATTTCGAGACGGTAGACAGATTGGTATTTTAGTGCAAGTAATAAAATAGTTCCGAGTTTATGTCAGAGAGTACGTACTGCGTTGTGAAAAGCTCGTTTCGAAAGATAACAATTGCTAGTTGGATGTCGCATTTATCATCGCTCAAGATAATCAGGTACTGAAATTAATTTGTTGCTCTGACGAGATCAGTATCGTAGACAACGAGAGTAGTTCATTAAATTTATTCACTACTGCTTAACTTCAGTAATCATTGGCGTGTGAATATTGTTAAGTGATTATTCGCAGTTCTGTCGTGGCTTGGTACGATTTCGGCGTCGCATCTAGAAAGGGTGTTGTTCCCATTATTTGGCAGACAGGCTGTTTGCATGGTCAGCAGTTGAGGAGGCTGCCATATTAATTGTACTAAGGCTAATTTCGTGTCCGACTGGTTCATTGCGGCGCGGGCTAGATTTTTGTCATCAGAGGCTCCTCTCCAACTGGAATCTTCCACAATTAGATAGCGTTATGCAGTCTTTACATCTAGTTAAAAATAAGAAACTCTACCTAATTAAAGGTGTGGTGGTCGACTGGTGGCCTAAGTACTTTGCGCAACAGGATACTCTACAGTAACGGCATAAAGACGTTGTTACAGTACGATCCCTTGTCGTCGTCAGTTGATCTTGGGTACTGCCAGTCACGGACCAGTGCAAAGTGCTCTATCTATACCACGGGAATGCTACTACAAATAAATAAATATCTGCTTTTAAATACGTTTATTAGCCAGTATTTGCGAAGACTGTCTAGGGTGGTGCAAGATGGCAGCTAAAATGCTAAGGTTTTTGCTAGTGCAGCTAAGGCTATTACGTCTAAACTAACGAACGCAAAAACACAAACCTTAATTAGAAAGATGTATCTATGTCACATAAACAACCATGCAAAATAAAAAAATGTTACCTTGTTAATATGAGGAGTAATTAGCACTTTGAAAACACGTGGGATTCTCTAGCACGAGAGCTAGTGCATTCATATTTTTATTAAATGCCATTTTCAATCAAAATAGCTCACATTTACATCTTAAGCCCTATTCCTTCATATCACTATGGTATTTTGAAACTGATTTAGCTTTATGTAGGAATGTACTGTCATTCTTTAGCTGGTTAACAAAATCTTTGCAGGACATGTCAAAATTTATTACTATTTGAAGCTCTGATTTTATAAGTTCTGGTGAACACCTGTTCCTAACATCAGTCCACTTGTTCTTCATCATTGAAAACACTCGTTCCACAAATGCATTTGAACCTGGTATGCTTAGTATGAAACACATGACCTGAGAGATATTTGTCACTCTTTGTTGAGCACTAGTGTGAAAAATTTTACCCACTTAGACGCAACATCACCATCTTTAGTGATGCAGTTAGTAAAGTTACCTTTCACTTCACAAAATTCTTCATATAGCTGATCCAGGTTGATCCTATTTTTTGAGGGTAAACCACTGTCAGACTAGGTCACAAAAAATATAATTTGTAATGAAACACAAACAAAAACTATAACATACTGCACAATGATGGGAATGTATTTCAATGTGCCAAAAATGAGGCAATTCTATTTCTCATTAATATGTTGTCACTCATGGTGGAAACTTAATTAACAACACTGGCTAGAACATACTATAGCATACTCTGCCAAACAATGGCTAAATATTCAAAAAGAAATGTATGTCCCATTTGGAAGCACACAGATCACAAGCTATTGCAGAACTAGTAATGCATACTGGTATGGTGGAGTATCAATCACTTGGAAACACTATATATAATGTAGTTCCAAAGGTTTGTTTGAGGAAAATATATTTGAAAGACATTACATACACACACAAAATTATAAGTGTTTCATTAAGTTTTGGGTGTGTAGCCGCAAGAAATCTCAATCTTCTTCTTCTAATATTTCGCCTGTATAATGTTCAGCCATAATCAGAGTGAGCCGCAATACTGCCACTCCAGTGCTCGCTTCATCCCTTTATACTGTTGTACCGCGCCACTGTGCATGCGGCCACAGATGCAAATGCGGCAGAGACGTTGGTCGGCGGCAGAGACGTGCATAATGCGCGAGTTGTTTCTATGACTCCGCAGTTGATCTGTGTTGGCATATCGATATATCATTGTGAGCTGCACTGTGATGACGTCTTTGCGAGTTTATTACAGCAAGTGCCAGATTCCATGATTTATCATGATTGAAACCACTATCTCTATTAATTAAATTCGTCGTCAAGTGAATTTCAATTGCCTCCTTCACTATCAAGTCCCAAAAGGATGTGGTAGTTGCCAAATTTTCGACGTTGTCATACAATATACTGTGACCATTATCAGTACAATGCTCTGCCACTGCCGACTTGTTAGGTTGTAAAAGTCGTGTGTACCTCCGGTGTTCTGTACATCTTTCTTTGACAGTACAGGTTGTTTGTCCAATGTAAGAAAGGCCTCATTCACATGGAATTTTCTGAGCTCCAGATTTTTGGAGCAGCAAATCATCTGCGACGGAGCCCACAAGAGTGCAGCTGTCTTGGGTAGAGGACGAAAAATCACTTTTACTTTGAATCTGCTGACTTGAAACCCACAGTATTCTGGAGGTATGTAGATGACACCTTTGTAGTTTGACCCCATGGTGAAGACAACTTGCAAGACTTCTTAAGACATCTGAACTCCCCCCACGATCAAATAAAGTTCACAATGGAAATTGAAAAGGATGGATGCCTTCCATTCTTGGATGTTTTGGTTCGGCGCAGAGAGGATGGCACTTTAGGACATGAAGTGTATAGGAAGACAACACACATCGATCTGTATTTACATGCAAATAGCTGCCACCATCCTGCCCAGACAGTGACTGTTCTCCGAACTTTGACTCATGAGCGCATATTATTTCTGACGAAAGCAATCTGAAAGGTGAACTTTCCCACTTACAAAGAGTGTTTGAAGACAATGGGTACTCTCCACAACAGATACAGAGGGCACTGAAAATGAAACCGAAAGAGGCCACAAAGGGAGCAGAAGAAGATGAAGAAACCTTTAAATCAATGGCATTCCTGGCATATGTGGGTAGCCTCTCATCAAAAATAGGACGTACTCTCGGCAGACACAAAGTAAAAGTGATTTTTCGTCTTCCACCCAAGACAGCTGCACTAGTGGGCTCCATCAAAGATGATTGCACACCCGAAACTTAATGGAACAGTCTTTGCGCCGCCAAAACCTGAAGATTCACATTAAAATCATAATTGTCTGACTCCATCACACACCAGGAACAAATTTTCATAGATACACTGAATATGGTAGTACTATTCGTTTCAAGATACAGACATCACAAACATTTTGTAGCTGGTTATTACAACATAGACATAACAGAAAAGGAAGAATGTGCATCATTTATTAATTACAATAAGGTTACATTCCCAGTTTGCCTCAATATAATGACTGCTCGATACTAGACGCCTCACACACTAGACCTCTGTGTACAAATATCAGTTACTGACCTTTAAAGAGTACCAGTGTTGTATACATTGTCTTGATTTTATTTTCATTCAATACATCACTTATTCTCTTGGGTGCATGTTTTTGCCGTTGTCAGGAGGTATCGTGTGGCATTGCTTTAATCAGCAGTATTATGTGATTGTCCAAGAGATGCTGATTTTTCATGTGGTCTGCTAACTCATTAAACACTGTCTTGATTATGAATTCACTTAGCGCCTCAGACACACATTTGGAAAACTGATTTTTCAAAGGAACTTTCGAATTACCTGTAGTATAGTACCTGAACACTTTTTCTGCACACACACACACTGATGTCAACATCATCATTCGATGGTAAAACCAACCATCCACTACTCTTTCTATGAATGAGAGAATAAGCAACATGGTTGACATTTTAAGTTTTTTTCTCTAAGTGATGCACCACAAATCCAGCTATATATACTACAATATGGACTGCCACTTTGGAGAGATAAGTTCCAGCAGCAAAGAAATCGTGGTCATTGTCAGTTGTTGCTGAACTATTTTCCATGCTTAGTAACTGCCACCATTCCAAAGGGTTATTTATGTGATCTTCAACATTGCAACTGCTGAAAGTAAGAATGGGAATATCTTCCAAAGTCATACAATTCCCTCTTTCTGATCCATGGATCTCTCTATGAATTAGTAGCCTCTTGTATGCTGCAACAAACTGGCGAGCAGTGAGGTTGTTATTCCAACCACCACAACTTCAGATGGCACTAAAAGCATTTCGATGTTGTCCTGAGAACATTTGTACAGAGGTAGAAGCTTCAATAGAGGAGCATGAGTTTGTGTCCCCACTACTTTGCTATACATGTGTAAAACACTGGATATACACACCAGGAATCCAATAAACCCGTTTTTTCTATTTGAGTCAACAACTCTCATTGCTTGAGGATTTGGGCCAACAGTGAGTTCCTTGGTGTACCTATGTGCCTTTAAAAGAAATCCCTCTACAGCACTAAAATTTGCTGTATTTAATGCATGCTTGAAACCACTTTGTAAAAGTGTTCTGGAATTGCAGACATCAATGAGACAGTTGAAAATGCGTATAAATTTTACTGTTGCAGATGCCTGTTCAAAACCTGTGAGTTTCATATCACAACAGTACTGTATGGCATCTGCCACAGAATTGCTAAGCAGCTGAGTAGCCAGTTTCACCTCCATTTTATTTTTAAGAGAATTAAGGTGACTGGCAGTTATCTTGTTGCCTATATGGAGGACTTCCTTGGCCTGCAATTTATGTAACAGTTCCAAAAGGTGCCAAAAAATGACACCACCTTGCTCATCCCAAAGAAATTTTTTGTCTCCTAAAGCATTGCGCACAAGTTTCAACATGTGGAGGGTCTGGGAAAAATGACATTTCATGATAATTCCCTTCAACTGAAAAAGTACTTCTCAGAGTTTCACAATTGAGACTGCAGCCTAAACATCTAGCCATTGACAAATTGCTAGCTGAACCATCACATGTGAGTGAAACAACTTTCACACCACTTGAATTGGCAAGATCATTGCAATGTTTAACTGTCTTGGTTTTTTGCTCACCAGTTATACCAGCAGTCAGAAAATACCCAACTGGGAGCTTCCAAGAAGCATTAATAGCCACAAGCATGAGCACAAATGCTTCTTTAGCAATGGGCAAATTATATGTGTCTACAGATGACCCCATGTCAGCATAACCATAATAGCATGTACCATCAAATTCTACACGTTGCCTGATGGCAATTTCATCAACCACCAAGCTACATAGAGTTGGAAACTTTGTTTCAGGGTGACAAGCTTCTGCTGTAATTACCTTAAACGCCTCGGATGAGAAGCCAGGTGCTCCACCCACACACACTGGTACCACTTTGTTAATGATCTGGGGTGTGGCAAACATCTATTAAAACAGCACCTAACATAATTATACGCCCTGTGGGAATAAAAATGTAGTGTTAAGGCAAAGGAGCGCAGTTCTGGGCTGTATGACTTAAGTACAGCCTGTGCCCTAGCTTTCGCAGTTTGTCGCTGGAGCAAGTCTCTCTGCATTCCAGGTATGCTTTCTAGTATATTTAGTGAACTTTCATCCACAAGATGCTTGTCTTTCAGTACCTTAATGACAGCACTGAAAGAAGCCACTTTCTTCTTAAGTTATTGTCTAGACTGCTGAAGAGTTTTAATTTGTTTTTTGTACTGATCAGTTTTTTTATGAGGTGTTCACACTTCGTCTTCAGTTCATCACTTTCAGAGGATGTCTGACTACGTTCTGGTGGTCCTGCAGTGTACTCAGGAACTACTACATCCTGCACGCTGCTGACAGTAGCCAAAACTGAAGTAGGGAAGGAAGAGGTCCCCTTCCGCAATGGTGGCTTTCTCTTCTTGTCTCCCTAAACGAAATAAACATATGGAAAACATTAAGAACTGTTTTTAACGGATGGTTGAAGGTGTTACAGTCTTTGTCATGAACAGCATGTTACAGCTCACTAAATACTCCTATTCTTAGTCCTTTCCAGAAAAATGTAAATTCTATTATTCCAGCAACTATTTATCTTGTTCATAAAATACTCATTACTCTAACAAAAAACCATTGTTGTGTTCAGCAGACAACTTGAAATGCCTCCCATGTGTGAAGCTACAATTAATACACACTTATTGAAAAAATATAAAGTCTGAACATGTAAAATATTTCTGCTGGGGTGTTTTCTTTAACTATCACACTGTATCGCTATGGGTGATGTCAGTTAACAAGCTCTCAATACAACTGGTCCAACAGTTTATGGTATAAAATTGTGTGTTATGTCTAATTTTGCATTAGTGGTTGGTGCACATTCAATGTTCCACAGTAGTGGATAATGTTAACAAGAAGGTAGTGCCAAAGCTTTTTAATCAATAATGATATCTTTCAATGGACAATGTCAATTAGTATTGCATCAAACAAAAGAAATGTTCATTTGCTGTGCTTAACCCAAATACAAAGTTATATTTAACACAGCCCAAGTGTTAATTTCTGTGACTTCACTAAATAATTATACCAGACAAACTTGTTAGCTTAAGTAGTCTCATAATCTAAACAGTGAACCTGAATTTTCTTCTCAAATATTCTCTTGTGCGCAAAGGCTGATGCTCATCAAAAAGGAGTTCCATAAATTTGTTTCTACATGACAATGTGTTATAACATTGTTGTGTACATAGTTCCACATAGTCAGCACGTACACAACTTTCCCACTAGAGCACGCCCCGCTAAGCACAACAGCGCAAGCACAGTGCTAGTCCATCTCCGCACGACGAGATGGCACTGTCTTAGAGACGGACCAAATTCTGCTTCCGCCGATCCACGTATTAATATGTAACGTAGCCAATGAGATTGCTGCTAATGTAGAACCTTTTCTCCTCGCGGATCACACTCGCGCAGTGATACCTGAACGCGCAAGGCTTTATAACGAGTGTACAGACCTCCGATGAGTCAGTCTGAATTAGTCTGTACCAGCCTGCATTAGTCTATACCAGTCTATAGTCAAGTTTCAGTCTGCCCCTAATAAGATTACCATATTCCTGTACATAGCCATGAAAAGAAATGAATAGACACTTTGTCAAGTATCAGACATATATGAGAATAAGATTAATTTACCAAGACCAAAGGAACTTCAGATTGTCAATTGTAAACAGCATCCAGAATCAAGTTACGCAATGTCTATCCTTTTTATTATTGTAATATATGTATGTGAAAATTAACCAAGTTCTGTTTAAAGGTGGTCACTGTCAATCTGCTACTCTAATGCGTGCAAGTGGCATTTTTATCATCTGACCTAATGGCAGAAGATAAACACGCCACGATAAGACCACGAGACATATTGCTGACACTCACCTACTTCGTTAGAGAGACAAGTCAAATAATCTGATGGTGTGTGTACCGAAGGTCTTACAGTACGCACACCACAAACATAATGTGTAGATGCAGAAACACTTCAGTGTTCCAGCACCAGCACTTCCCCCCTTAAATTCTATACACAGAATGGAATCACTCCTAGGCAAAAGCAATGTGTAAGGACCTAATGAGGTGGAAAGTGAAATTAATGTATTCAAATGACCTGAAGGAATCCTCCCCAAATCAACATATATTAACTAGCAAGCAATAAAAATGTTGTACAACACAGTAGACCAGACAAAGTGAGATGTTCACAAACTACTGCCTTAAATATTCACATATCTGATAACATTTACTTCACATTTGTATTCAATTACTTTAGGAGTTGGAGCTAAATAATAGAAACTGAAAACTAAGTTAGCTATACCCTCCTTCCAAAGCCCCATAAATACATCTTGTTTGTAATACGTACTGAAACATGTCAGTTACGCTACACTACTGGGAAACGCTGTTCATTACCACCAATATTTACTGAAATACGGTACATAGAATCGCAAATCTACACAGTGTCCTGTTTAAGCCTATACGTAACACCAGTTAATGTAGTGTTAGCTTTTAATTAGGTACATGATGAAGACAAAATGAGTTACTCAACACTTCGATTATCAATGATACGTACATATTATACTGAAATGTGAACTTGAAAACTAAGAATTTAATTCTTTGAATTAACATACCTTTTGCAAATGTTTTGGGTGTGTAGGGAAAACTGACGTTACAGCATTTTCTCGGAGCCTTACTGTTGAAAGGGAAGTTTGGTCAATGTCCTCTTCTCGAAAATGCTGAGAACATATAGTGCTCCATTTAGACGCACGCCAATTCTTCCTCCTCACAGCATTCTCCCACACAGCTTTCCAACTTTCATCTGTAGGAAGGAGAAAAATACGCTATAGTACAAGTAGAGATGTAGTACACGTTCGTTCACAATGAAGTTGTAAAATCACACTTAGCGAGACAACTTACACATGAAATGTTATTCCCTGATTTGTACACCCGAACACCACACAAGTCACCATAATAGTGCAAAATCCTTCCAAAAGCGAGCGACAAGCCTACGCGCACAATCTTACAGCAGCAATGTTTTGGTTGGATTGAGATGGTGACCCTCGGCTTCACATAGCTTCGCAGCTGTGACGTCACGGCGTCTCCCTCTGTTCTTACCTCCATGGTTATTGGCTCACAGTTCTATTTCTGGGGCAGTTATCGGGCGACCATTATAGGTAACCTGGAAGTTGGTAACAGAATAACTGTGTGTCTCTGTTCCTGACACAGTGACTCTAGTCTTAGACGTCGGTGATATTTCCAGAGATGATAGTAAATGGAGCAAACAAATATTTATGTACTTCTTCGGAAATAGCCGCTGGCCATTGCGAATGATGAATAGCATGTCAGAAAGTATAACATAATACAGTTGAATATAATAATCATCATCCTCATCATTTGTCAAGAGATTTTCAAAATATGTGAATATATTACAGTAACTGCTAATATTTACAGAATTGATACACTGTCAGAATAAAAAACAGTTACGCACTTTTAATAAATTTATCATACACAGTACACCCGATCTGGACTGTTGCAAGCAAGCCCTATCGAAACTGAAATATAGCAGAATCTTTACCTAAGCTGGTCTATCAGTCTCTGTTACGATATTCATCTACAGAGTAGAAAGAGGGCCAATGGAAGTGTCCGATTCCACCCATCTGCTTTGATGTAAAGGTGTTGTGGTGTGTGAATGTCATTACGGCACAGTGTGTGTGTGTGTGTGTGTGTGTGTGTGTGTGTGTGTGTGTGTGGAGGGTGGGGCTGACCAATCTAGTTTGCAGTGCCGGAATTTGCTGGTAGTAATTAATTTTTTTATTCTAGTTGTGATGTTTTGTGTATTTATGGAGTATTGAATGTGTTTTAATTTATATAGGGATGTATGATTTGTGGATTTTTGGGATTTTGATTTTATTTTTCGCAGTTGTAGGTGTGGGTTTTTTGGCAGTCAGTAGTTGTGGTGACCTATATAGGTCACTAGAAATGACCGATTCCCATTTTCATAGTTGTAGGTGTTGATGTTTTGGTATCATCATCTGATGTTGACCTATGTAGGTCAAGGGAATTTCCGATTCAATTTTCGTACTTTTAGTTGTAGGTATTGGAGTTTTGGTATGGTCACCTATGGTTGACCTATATTGTTCAAGGGAAGTGTCCGATTCCTGCAGATTTTTGTTGATGTAGCGGAATGCTGTATTTTTTTCTTTTTGTTTTTCATTTTGTTTTGGGATCATGTTTTTTTACTAGCTTGTCCTCACCCTAAAACCGCTAACTTCCCGCAGTTGCCCTGTTGGTTTGATTGTATTCTTAGTGGAAGATATTATTGTATCATTTATATGTATCTTCGTGTTTGTTACCATGTGTATGTAGTGATGTCATACACACACTTATAATAGCTATTTCCGGCATATTGATGACATCCTGGGTCAATGCAGACGGGTGGAATCAGACACTTCTGTATCAAAAAGTCTTTCAAACACAATGTAAACTATGCTTTATCTGAAACCGAGTTTTTAATGGTTGCTGACTTGCTGGCAGTTTATTGAAAATATTCCCGAATATTGGACCCCTTTTGGACCAAGGTAAGCGATTTTAGGTCTTTATGTAGATTGCTGTTCCTATTTCTATTACTGAAATTATTTATTAAGCTATTGGTTGGAAATACTTGTAACAATTTCACTAAGGAATAAATATACGAGGAAGCTGTGGTTAGAATACGAAGTTCCTTGAACAGGTTCCTACATGATGTTCTTGAATTTATACCACAAACAATTTTTATTACATGCTTTTACATGCGAAAAACTTTTACAATGTTAGATGAGTTACCACAGAATATGCTCCCTTATGAAATAATAGAGTGAAAATATGTTAGCTTTTCTATATTTATGTCTCCTACATCTAACATCATTCTCACTGTATATACAGACTTGTTTAGGCGCTTCATCAGTTCTGTAGTATGCCCTTCCCAACTGAATTTATTATCGAGTTGTAGTCACAGAAATCTAACACTGTCAACCTTTCTGATCTGCATGTCTTCATATGTTATAAACATGCTGTAGCTGGAGAAAACGAGCAGTTTCCAAATCTCACATAAAACTTGGATTAGTGTACTCACTTTCCCCAATAGGACTATCTTTTAGAGGACAGGAGTAAACGAATCTGTCATATTTACATATATTTTTTGTTGTATTACAAGGCTGTACACTTATTCTATTAAGTGAACAGCACAAGAAATTAAGCTTCGAATTTAACCTACAGTATTCAGTTTAGATATTACTTCATACTTAAAAACGCACTTTGTTAACATTTTACTTAAACAGTGCTGTGGCGAAGCTCCGCGCGTACTTTCTGTTGCAGCTGCGAAGATATTTCTAATAGCGACCGATAACCTCTAAACATATAATATGAAACACTAATAATCGTTTTGACATCAACTAAAATGCACCCGGAGCTTCGACCATAGCATATTTATGGTCGAAGACCCGGAGTTAATTACCTAAGGTTATGACATGATTCATACAACATCCCTGCCATTTCACACTATACCCGGGCTGCTGAAACATTGCACTTGACGTTTGCGTATGAAGTTGGCAGCGTAACAGAGTAACAAGTGAAGAACGATAGGCGCTAGGTGTTCAGCGTGGGGCGCCAGCCAATCACAGCGCAGTGAGCACTGCTGTTACTCACGTGCTGTGACGTCAAAGTTCCCGCGTTGCCGGCTTTGTTTAGTGAATGTGTATACAACGTGAGTTGTGTGTTGTTTACCGCGTGTTTTCGTTGTACTGTGTGCTATATCGTTGTGACTTTTGTTATGTTATGAGTTTATTTACTTGGAAAATGCCACCGAAAAGACTTCGTTCACCTAGTGACAATCCTTTGCGTCGAGGGGTGCTGCTAAACAGCCAGGCACTGGAGTTGCTACGCAGAACTCGTGAGTTTTACGAGCAGGAGAAAAACTACGTAAGCATTCATGGACAGCCATCAATTCCTGCCGACAAAGTGGTGGAATGTACGTCGAAAACTCTTGGTATTAGTGCAAGAACGGTAGTAAGTAAGGGAGTATTACTACAAAACTTGGAAGATAGTGAAGTGAGCCATAATGATTCCGAGCTGTCTGGATCAAATATATTTTTATCAACATACATTTTTATCAACCCCGGGAAAGAAGAAAAAGCGGCGTAGTCCTATTGCAGATTTAGATTCTTTCCAGACTGATGCAGTTCGTAGGCATGTTTATGCTTACTACAGCAGAAAAGAGTATTGGACTGTAGCTAAGTTATTAATCTCTTTAAAAGAAAGTGAACTCTTCATGGGTGGTAAAACATCACTAAAAATTGTGCTAAAAAATATGGGTTTCCGTTACAAAACGCTAGACGGACGCAAAGTACTGTTAGAGAGGGCACATATTGTTACCGCTCGTAGCATTTTCTTGCACAAAATTGTGGGCAGAGACATTCATTCCATAATTTGGCTAGACGAAACGTGGGTTAATGCCGGGGAAGCTGTCAGTAAATGTTGGACGGATAACACACCCAGCAGTAGCGGCCATCAGCCGACGGGAAGAGGAGCTAGATTAATTGTGGTCCATGCAGGCTCCTCCAGTGGTTTTGTCCCTGACGCACTTTTAGTTTTTAGATCAAAAAAGACTGGTGATTACCATACAGATATGGATCACACACGATTTGTTGAGTGGTTCAGGAACCTTTTAAAACAATTTCCTGTCCCTACAACAATTGTAATGGACAATGCTCCATATCATTCAGTGATACAGAACAAAGCCCCAACTACAAATGATCGGAAAGAAGTTATGGTGCAGTGGTTACAGGCTCGAAATATTGCAGCTGATATGGGTATGACAAAGGTTCTGTTATATTCTCTTGTTAAAGAAAATGAGCCTACGACACCTACATACATAGTAGACGAAATTGCCAAGGAGCAGGGTCATACTGTAATAAGGCTGCCACCATATCACTGCCATTTCAACCCTATTGAGTTAGTATGGAGTGACGTAAAAATGTATGTAAGGAACAACAACAAGTCCTTTACAATAACAGAGGTGGAAAAGCTGTTGCGTGAAGCTCTTGTGACTGTGGATGCAGCCTCATGGAGAAAAAAGTAGAGCACGTCGAGAAGCTTATACGAGCAGCACAGACAATAGAAGGCATTATCAGTGGCCATGAACAATTAATGATTTGTCTTGCCGATGACGATGAAGAAGACGGTTTTAGCGATGAATCGGACAACAGTGACGATGGCGAGCTGGATGGAATTGCGCCATTATCGCTGTAAATTGGTGAGTGAAAAAATTCTGATATTGGTTATTTATTGCAATCTCGGTTATTATTTATTTTGTAAAGTACGTACATTATTGATTTTAAAGTACCAGTCGTCAGATGCTTGTTTTTTGTATTTCTTTGCTCCGTTATCGAAAGGGTGCGCATTGTTATGGTTTAACATGCATTATTATACTGTTGTTTACTTCCTGTCATTGTAGTACAACTAAAAACGAGTTTTTATATACATTGTAATTGCCTAATCGCTTGCATTTACGAGACGGGACGGAAAACTGTATCGTCTGCTGTGTATATAGAGGCTGCTGTTGCAACATCGCTATTTTAGTATAGCCAACCTAACTAGACAAAAAGCGAACTGTCAAAGTGCAATGTTTCGCCGGCGGGGGTATAGTCGCAGTTATACTGATAACTAGACTTGGCCACTGTTTCTACGTTTCGATACAGTGTATCGATAGGTGGAAATGTTTCAGTGTTTCGGAACAGCTGTGATTCTCTGTTTCGAAACAGTGGTGTTTCATTCCGCCCCTGTCTCGGATAACCGGACCAGATTCGATCTCGAACCAGACACAGAAACTGTATCGTTGTTTCAAAATAAGGCTGTTTCGTTCCACCTATGCTTGGAACGGACTAATTGTATCGAAACAGTGGTTACATTCCGCTCTGTGTTGGACAAGATTCGGGCTCGGCACAAGTATTGAAACACAACATACCACTTTGTGAAACACTTTCAAGAGTGTCGAAATCTTTTTGACAAGCAATAGCATGAAGCTTAAGATATCCGAAAATAAAGCTTCATTTCTAGCTGACAGTACTGTTCCAAAATGGCGTAACATCTGTTTTATAAACCCTAACCAAACAATAAAACAATGCATACAATTCACATTCAGAATAATAAATGTGTGAAAATCATTCAATGAAATTACACTTTTCATATAAGATACGCTTCTCTGTTCATGTACAGTAATCATATTAAGGAACGCAAGTAAGCCTACATTTTGAATAAAAAGGCATAGACTGACAGTTATTAGACATATGCATAAATTTGATGTAGGTATAATTGCAAGGAATCTGTTTGACATATCACTGATAGTGTAATGGTGATCAGGAAGGGCTGGGAAGCATGGTGAATCTATAGTAACGGTTCGAAACACCTTAAAAGACCAAAATTTTTTTATGTTGTATTTTGTTATTTATTCGAATTATCTGGCATTATTTGTGAGTCTATAGTCACTGTGCCTATTATCCACAATGATTCCCTTTGTGTGTATGGAAATTAGCATGATGGGTATATTACCCATACTAATGGAATGTGGGAATCCCAGTAGCATATCCGTTGTTTCTGCAGTTTGCTCCCACCTCCAGTTCCGTTCGTGGTGGTTCTTCTATCTTCAGCTATGGCTGTCCTCAGCCAATTGAAAAGTATGAAAGTCACACGACACGAAAGCAGCGCATTTGCTGCAGGAAATACGAAACTGCCAAGATGCCTAAGTGATAGTTTCATACGTTCTGCGATATCATCAGCGTTCTCGCACCTCATTTGTGTTTATATGGACATACTTATACAGTAGACATTCAAGGTGATAAAATGTGTAGGTTTATTAGATTACAAAGCACATACTGTTTCACGGTTTCGAAACAGCCTATCGAACCATTACAGTGTACTGTTTCATTTGTTTCGAAACAGCAAAGTGTTCCAGTTTGCCCATCTCTACTGATAACTAAACCGACGGATTCCAACTATGTCATTATTAAACTGTAGCCCCGTCGGAGTATTCTGTATTCGCTAGCGAAAAATAACTTGACAGTTATTAATAACCGTTAAAAATAACGGTTATCAAAGAATAACTGGAACTGTGATAACGGTTACTCCAGAATAACCGTTTGGCCCACCTGTAGTAGTTGTACACATCAGAATCGGAAATAAGTATATCGATTATCGATCGAGTGATCGTCAGAAGTACCAATTTAAACTTAGACCAGCCAAAAATCTATATCTGAAAGGCAATAATAACAAATATAACCAAATTAATGTGAATTTTTGTTATGTGGGAAAAAATTGTGTTGGGTTTTGCGATAGTTTAGCGCCAAATATTAAAAAAAAAGGAAGAAAGTGCTGTACGGGGAAATAAAAAACGTAAGGCGAAATTAACAGTAAAAAAAACGAAGGATACGGGGAAAACGTACAACCTGGCAACCCTACTACCCCCAACTGAAGAAAAAACACTGTGCTGCCAAGGTCGCTGGTAGTGTGGCCTGATTTTCCGCTGCAGGTAGGGGACATGTGCTGCTATCTGTGGGTCAGCGACTGCTCTTCTAATGTGGTTGATAAACATGGAGGTAGAATAAGGGGAGATGGCGCTACAGACTTCCGCTGTACGTTGTTTTGAAGTCAGTGGGCGTGGCCTGCCGCCATCTTGGATCCCCCAAAACAGTAGCAGACAAGTTTTAAAAATTGCTTATTGTTCGTTATATATATCGCATGCACGCGATATTTGTTTTATATAGTAAATGTTACACTCTTTTAGTGAAAAACACCAGATAAGGAACGCAACTTCAAACGTTTTTCTGGTCTTAAATGTGTATTCGATACAGTAATACGACACGAAAATATGACGCTTCTGGTCTGAGTACTGTAATGCTTTTTTGTTTATACACTTCTAATAACAGAGAACAGAAGTATGTGCTATGAAAAGCGTGCTTTCGTAATACATTTCTATTCACTTTGATTGTGTTTGTGTCGATAAGTCATAAAGCAAGAACTCCAAAAGCAATGATTGATAGTTTAGAGGCACTGTTTTGTATTCGTTGCATTTTCAAGTCAAATGCAAATTTTAAATGTTCAAGTTTGCCAGAAACTTATCTTATTTCCTTAGGTGTCTCGTAGATGTATGCAGGGATGATATAAACAAGTCAGCTATCACGTCAACAAAGTGAAAGATTCGTTAAATTACGAAGGAAAAGAACTGAATTTAAGATTGTCAGACCCATTGTAGTTTACACATCTGCTTTGTTTTTAAATTGTATCTACCAAGTGACATTCAGTGTGGCAATTAACAGCAATTTACAGGGTAACACGACAACTCAGAGATTAATGTAAGGATCTAAATAGCCTGGACTTAGATACGAAACTGTGCTTTAACAAGTATGTAACCCTTTAAGTACTTATAATTTAGCGACTGTAACAGGTGTTCCACACATTTTACTGAAGATTTAATTAACTACACATAGTTACATTACGTTTATATTAAATTATTGCATTTTAAAACATTAGTCCCCATTTCCAGGATATTTCTTGCCAGGACTTTTCAGATACTTGGGAATAACCGAACAAGGAAAACGAAGTGTATTGCTCACCTCCAGGGGGCTCTTCGCATTGGATTGATAGGAAATCTAACGTCAAATCACAGAAATAAAACCATACTTTAAAAATTTACAGTGCATCAGAATTTCAAGTGTATATAAGAAAATAGCACTTAAATAAGTCCACTTACGAATGAAATGTGATTTGTTTAAACTTTAGACTACAATCAGAATGATTAGTACACCCGTAAGCGAAGGAAGCTGGCATTTTTTTATAAAAACACTTCACGACTGCACGGATTCAAACCACCAGAATCGATTGTTTTGGGGTACCTAACATGGCGGATCTTCACTTGAATCAGCTTCAAGTTGGTGACGTCATTACAACACCTCTTATTTTTAGCTCCATGTTGATAAATCTGTGAAGAGGAATCAACAAAGTATCACGAAACAAGCAATCCCACGAACTTACCAAGGTTTACTCTTATTAGGCAATGGAGAAATAACAAGATAATGCAAACAACAACGAAACAAAAGCTGACGATTGGTGGGCGACAATGAACAGCTAGTACTCGGGGCCGGTTTTTCGTGCGCCACCCTGTACCACTGAAATAATATTGTCTAAATTATCACATTCTCTTTACAAAATGTGACACCAAACACTCGCTTATGGAGCACGGGCTTCATTCCCTTGTTAAGTCGGTCTGCCTTCCATGAAAATAAACATGCTCTGTTACCTTGGATAAAAAAAAGACGGAAAATGGCCACTCGTGTGTGCTGTGCCGATTTCCTTTGCATGTTTAATAACAAAAAAAATCTTGCCTTTTTACAAGTATTTCTTCTGCAGTTTATCGAAATAGTGAAGAAATCTGATACGCCATTGTGTTACCTGAAAAGAATGTATGTACTACGTACCATATAATTTTTATGTAATTTACGTAATTATAAAAACGTTTTAACTACCAGTTACGGAAGCTGAATAGTATACAAAAAGAACCAGAAGTTCAGAGCTTAAAAAAAAGGTTTGAAACAGCTCTAGAATGGGCGTGTGCAGCGAACAAACCAAACTACTTCATACTGAACCTTCGACCATAGATACTAGTAATCTGTAGACTTGGCCATTGTTTCTATGTTTCGATACAATGCATCGATTCGTGGAACTGTTTCAGTGTTTCGAAATGGATATGTTTCACTGTTTCGAAACAGTGGTGTTTCATTCCGCTCTGTGTCGGATAATGAGACCAGATTTGATCTATGTTTCATTTCCCTTTGTCTCGGACGAGATTCAGGCACGGCACAGATACGGAAATACGTTTAATATACTACTTCATCAATCTCTTTCAAGAGTGTCGAAATCTTTTTGACACAGAACAGTATGAAGGTTAAGATTTCCGAAAATAAAGCTTCATTTCTCTCTATTCCGAAATGGCGTAATATATGCTTCATAAACACTAACAAACAATAAAATAAAGCACACTATTCGCATTCAAAATAACAAAAGCGTGAAAAACATTCAGTTTTTAGACACAGGCCTATATGTAAATTGGATGTACTTTCAAGCAATGTGATTGACGGATCATTGATGATGTAATGGTGAACAGGAAGGGCTGGGAAGGATGATGGATTTATAGTAATGATTCTAAACACCTTGAGGGCCAAATTTTTTTTGTCTCTTATATTTTGTTATTTATTCGAATTATGTGGCTTTATTTCTTAATCTATAGTCAATCTGTCTATTCTCCAGGATTATTTCTTTTGTGTGCATGGATATTAGCAGGCCAGATATATATTATCCATAATAAGGAAATGTGGGAATCCCAGTAGCGTATCTGTTGTTTCTGCAATTTGTTCCGCCTCCAGTACCGTTCTTGTTGGTTCTTCTGTCTTCAGCTATGGCATTACGAAGCCTGGTGTGGGATTATTTTATAAAGATAAATCCTGAGACCCCCCATGAACCATGGACCTTGCCGTTGGTGGGGAGGCTTGCGTGCCTCAGTGATACAGATAGCCGTACTGTAGGTGCAACCACAACAGAGGGGTATCTGTTGAGAGGCCAGACAAATGTGTGGTTCCTGAAGAGGGGCAGCAGCATTTTCAGTAGTTGCAGGGGCAACAGTCGGGATGATTGACAGATCTGGCCTTGTAACAATAACCAAAACTGCCTTGCGCTGCTGGTACTGTGAACGGCTGAAAGCAAGGGGAAACTAAAGCCATAATTTTTCCCGAGGACATGCAGCTTTACTGTATGATTAAATGATGATGGCGTCCTCTTGGGTAAAATATTCCGGAGGTAAAATAGTCCCCCATTCAGATCTCTGGGCGGGGACTACTCAGGAGGATGTCGTTATCAGGAGAAAGAAAACTGGCGTTCTACAGATTGGAGTGTGGAATGTCAGATCCCATAATTGGGCAGGTAGGTTAGATATGGATAGGTTGAAGTTAGGTATAGTGGGAATTAGTGAAGTTCGGTGGCAGGAGGAAGAAGACTTCTGGTCAGGTGACTACAGGGTTATAAACACAAAATGAAATAGGGGTAATGCAGGCGTAGTTTTAATAATGAATAGGAAAATAGGAATGCTGGTAAGCTACTACAGTAGTACAAGTTTATATGCCAACTATCTCTACAGATGACGAAGAAATTGAAGAAATATATGATGAAGTAAAAGAAATTAATCAGATAGTGAAGTGAGACGAAAGTTTAATAGTCATGGGTGACTGCAATTCGAGTGTAGGAAAAGGCAGAGAAGGAAACGTAGTAGGTGAATATGGACTGGGGCAAAGAAACGAAAGAGGAAGCCGCCTGGTAGAATTTTGCACAGAGCACAACTTAATCATAGGTAACACTTGGTTTAAGAATCATGAAAGAAGGCTGTATACATGGAAGAAGGCTGGAGATACTAAAAGGTATCAGATAGATTATATAATGGTAAGACAGAGATTTAGGAATCAGGTTTTAAATTGTAAGACATTTCCAGGGGCAGATGTGGATTCTGACCACAATCTATTGGTTATGACCTGTAGATTAAAACTGAAGAAACTGCAAAAAGGTGGGAATTTAAGGAGATGGGAGCTGGATAAACTGAAAGAACCAGAGGTTGTACAGAGTTTCAGGGAGAGCATAAGGGGACAATTGACAGGAATGGGGGAAAGAAGTACAGTAGAAGAAGAATGGGTAGCTTTGAGGGATGAAGCAGTAAAGGCAGCAGAGGATCAAGTAGGTAAAAGACGAGGGCTAGTAGAAATCCTTGGGTAACAGCAGAAATACTGAATTTAATTGATGAAAGGAGAAAATATAAAAATGCAGTAAATGAAGCAGGCAAAAAGGAATACAAACATCTCAAAAATGAGATCGACAGGAAGTCCAAAATGGCTAAGCAGGGATGGCTAGAGGACAAATGTAAGGATGTAGAGGCTTATCTCACTAGGGGTAAGATAGATACTGCCTACAGGAAAAGTATAGAGACCGTTGGAGATAAGAGAACCACTTGTATGAACATCAAGAGCTCAGATGGAAACGCAGTTCTAAGCAAAGAAGGGAAAGCAGAAAGGTGGAAAGAGTATATAGAGGGTCTATACAAGGGCGATGTACTTGAGGACAATATTATGGAAATGGAAGGGGATGTAGATGAAGATGAAATGGGAGATACGATACTGCGTGTAGAGTTTGACAGAGCTCTGAGAGACCTGAGTCGAAACAAGGGCCCCGGAGTAGACAACATCTCATTGGAACTACCGATAGCCTTGGGAGAGCCAGTCATGACAAAACTCTACCAGATGGTGACCAAGATGTATGAGACAGGCGAAGTACCCTCAGACTTCAAGAAGAATATAATAATTCCAATCTCAAAGAAAGCAGGTGCTGACAGATGTGAAAATTACCGAACTATCAGTTTAATAAGTCACAGCTGCAAAATAATCACGCGAATTCTTTACAGACGAATGGAAAAACTGGTAGATGTGGACCTCAGGGGGGATCAGTTTGGATTCTGTCGAAATGTTGGAACACGTGAGGCAATACTGACCTTACAACTTATCTTAGAAGAAGGATTAAGAAAAGGTAAACCTACGTTTCTAGCATTTGTAGACTTAGAGAAAGCTTTTGACAATGTTGTCTGGAATACTCTCTTTCAAATTCTGAAGGTGGCAGGGGTAAAATACAGGGAGCGAAAGGCTATTTACAATTTGTACAGAAACCAGATGGCAGTTATTAGAGTCGAGGGGCATGAAAGGGAAGCAGTGGTTGGGAAAGGAGTGAGACAGGGTTGTAGCCTCTCCCTGATGTTATTCAATCTGTATATTGAGCAAGCAGTAAAGGAAACAAAAGAAAAATTTGGAGTAGGTATTAAAATCCATGGAGATGAAATAAAAACTTTGAGGTTCGCCGATGACATCGTAATTCTGTCAGAGACAGCAAAGAACTTGGAAGAGCAGTTGAACGGAAGGGACAGTGTCTTGAAAGGAGGATATAACATGAACACCAACAAAAGCAAAACGAGGATAATGGAATGTAGTCAAATTAAATCAGGTGATGCTGAGGGAATTAGATTAGGAAATGAGACACTTAAAGTAGTAAAGGAGTTTTGCTATTTGGGGAGCAAAATAACTGATGATGGTCGAAGTAGAGAGGATATAAAATGTAGACTGTCAATGGCAAGGAAAGCGTTTCTGAAGAAGAGAAATTTGTTAACATCGAGTATAGATTTAAGTGTCAGGAAGTCATTTCTGAAAGTATTTGTATGGAGTGTAGCCATGTATGGAAGTGAAACATGGACGATAAATAGTTTGGACAAGAAGAGAATAGAAGCTTTCGAAATGTGGTGCTACAGAAGAATGCTGAAGATTAGATGGGTAGATCACGTAACTAATGAGGAAGTATTGAATAGGATTGGGGAGAAGAGCGGTTTGTGGCACAACTTGACCAGAAGAAGGGATCGGTTGGTAGGACATGTTCTGAGGCCTCAAGGGATCACCAATTTAGTATTGGAGGGCAGCATAGAGGGTAAAAATCGTAGAGGGAGACCAAGAGATGACTACACTAAGCAGATTCAAAATGATGTGGGTTGCAGTGGGTTCTGGGAGATGAAGAAGCTTGCACAGGATGGAGTAGCATGGAGAGCTGCATCAAACCAGTCTCAGGACTGAAGACCACAACAACAACAACAAATCCTGAGAAAATTAAATGTAACTTGTGCTAGGCAGTGTTGTCATTTAAAAGTAGTTCAACTTCTTGCTTAAACAGACACTTGCGACATAAGCATCCTACAGTTAATTTAAGTGAAACTGGTCCGAAATCAGTTTTTATGAATCTGGGCAGTGACAAAACCAGTTCAGTTTCCACAGCAACTGTTCAGGAATCTGCCATTTCAGTGCCTGTGCGTCAAGATGAACAATCTGTGCAAGGAATACCCAGCACTTCCACTAGTACAGTTCTGGGTAGGCGTGGTAGACAAACAAAGATTACTGGATTTGCATCAAGACCAGAGCCTTCATCCAAACGAGCCAAAATAGACGAACAAATTTTAAGACTTGTTGTTAAAAAATACCTTCCATTTAATGTAATTGAGAGTGTAGAGTTTAGAAAAATGACTTGTTTATTAAATGAAAACTATGTACCTCCCAGTAGAAAAACACTGTCCCTCAGTTTACTCTCTCAAGTGTTCAACAGCACACTAGTGCGAGTAAGATCTGCAGTGCAAGCTGCACCCTACATCTGCATTACAACTGATGGATGAACATCTGTAAAAATGAAAATTATATTGCAGTGACTGCTCACTTCATTGATGAAAACTCCAAGCTTAAGTCATATTTGTTGTCTAGTTTTAAATTCCATTACAAGCATACAGCAGAAAACATTTCCAGTGAATTACAAAATGTGACTTCAACTTGGGGTATTACCAATAAAATTGTATCTTGCTCTACAGATAATGCACCTAGTATTATGGTGGAGGCAGTGATCATGATGTGCAAATGGTGGTGTGTACCTTGTTTTGCACATACACTGAATTTAATTGTGCAAGCAAGCCTTGAACCAATTACAGACACAAGGGCATAAGTGAAGTCAGTAGTGGAACTTTTCAAAAGAAGTCCTCAAGCACTTGAGAAATTGCACAATATTCAGAAGCAAATGGGCTTCCCTATTTTGACACCGAAACAAGATTGCCCTACGAGATGGAATTCCACATAGAAATGTTCGACAGGCTTTTGAAAATGAAAGAGCCTTTGCAAAGTACCCTCGCCATCTTCAGTGTTGATTCACAAATGAAACTGTCCAATGAAGACTGGTCAGTTACTGAAAAATCTCTCCTTTTGAATAAGTCACAACAGAAATTAGCAGTGAAAGAAATGTAACCTTGTCAAAAGTTCTCTTATTAAGCAAAGGTTTACAAAGTCATTGTCTGAGACTGAGAAACTCAGATCACAGCAATGAAGCCACTAATACAGTAATTGCTAAACTCGAGAATGGAATCTGTACCCGCCACATTCAAAAGTTTGCAGATAAAGCAATTGCCTGTGAAGCAACATTATTGGATCCTCACTTCAGGAAGCATGGTTTTCCAAAAACTGGGCATCGGTTAAAAGAAACAAAAGATGCCATAATTAGCAAGTGCTGTGCAATACGACAGAAACCCACTCGGTGTTCTACATCAAATCAACCAGTTGTGGTGAGCACATTCACCTCTAACAGTGGCAACATTTGGCAAGATTTTGACCAAGCTGTAGGTGGCTTGATCCAAAGTGTAGACAATCCACCTGCTGCAAGTATAGTCGAGCTTCATAAATATATGAAGATGCCACTGATACACAGATCACAAGATCCATAGCTGTGGTGGAAAGAAAATCATGTGTTGTTCCCTACATTGTTTGAAATTATGAAACAACGTCTTTGTATTACGGCCACCTCTGTTCTATGTGAGTGCATATTTTCAAAGCAGGGGCAAACAATAACAGACAGACGATCCCATCTTTCAAGCGAAAAAGTATCAAAAATGATATTTGTTATCTACAACTTAGAATAGGCACAGCAGATCTACTCAGAAATGAAACAGTAAAATTTCAGTTGATTTTGTTCTTCTATGGACAGAGTGCACTGAATTTATGTTTGATTGTATTTTGTTTACTCCACTAAATTGTGCATGTAGCTACCTTACAAGAACATTTTTCTAAAATTTGTTGCACACAGAAGACACGTTTTTGCTCACCATTCAGTGAGTTTAATTTTTTAAGTATATTATTTATTCATTTATGTGTTTGAGAATAGTTATCTGATTTGTGTATGTGCATGTTTGTGTGTTTATTTTTGTAAATGTGCTGTGTTTGGTTATTACACTATAGGCATCGTGTATGATAAATAATTCTCAGGCAAATCAACAATGGTACATCGATACTTTTGTTTTTGGCGTTCAGATACTGTGATAAAAATTGCATTTCATCAGCAACGTAACTTCATCTCTGATTTCCTGGGGAAGTTTATGATAAAATGGTAATACATCTGCTTGCTGTGAGTAATTGAGGGAACTCCATGTACCTGTACCTCAAACAAACTTCTTTAGCAAGACGCAGATCTGCCATGATACAGGTATCACAAGGGCATTGCACTGTATGAATTGTTTTAAATTTTATTCTGGATTTTATACTTCTAAGAAACATACCTATCTCTACATTTCAGTTACCTTTAAATTTTTTCCAATTCTATCAAGTGAACTGTATCCAGCTAACTTGTGAATGTTTGATGAGAAACTGCCATACTTGGCCATTGTGCTATATGATCCAGTCTGTTACGGTAATTTTTTGATCTGTGTGCATCAGTCACTTTGCATCCTGCTCTGTGTGACAAACAATGGAAAATTTAACTGTGAGTAGTAAAAATGTCAGTGACACACTTATAAATGAAAATTCAGTGCCTTGCTTCCTAGAACGTTATCTCAATACATTATATCTTATGATATCCCTTTTCGAGAGCACATAAAAATTATCGCTCATAAAACCTATCAAAATTATGCACTAGAATACAGGGAAACGAGTTTGGCAAAATTTTGAGTCTGACCTTGGCCAATTGGAAAGTATGAAATCACATGACATGAAAGCCACGCATTTGCTGCTACAGGAAAAATGAAACTACAGGCCATTCATGGCCTCAAGACAGAATGCTTTTGTTTGAGAGAGACGCCTAAGTGAAAGGTTCATACTTTCCGCGATGTGTTTGGTGGTCTTGCACCTCATTTGTGTTTTTATGACAATATTTATACAGTAGACACTCAAGATGATATAATGTGAAGGCCTACAATATTACAAAACACAAACTGTTTCACTGTTTCGAAACATTACATTGTACTGTTTCATTTGTTTCGAAACAGTTAGGTGTTTCAGTTTGCCCATCTCTAGTAGACTGGCCTTCTGTGCAAAAGCTATAGGGCTGGTGAGGCTCCAACATAAACCACGTGACTGTTGGCAAAACATGGCGGGATTTCAAATCAGCAGTCTTCCATCCTATGTTTGTATCGTATTTTCTCCACATTTCTCAATTGCCTACCAAATGCTTCCAAGGAAAGTTCCTTTTTCATTTGCGAAAAATTATGCCAGAACTACATTTGATGTGGATTTTTCACAGTACCATTTATGAAATCTGACAGTTACATCGAACGCCACTCTGGTGAGCATCCGGATGAAATTACTATAAACTATCAATTAAAGTAAAATTTCGTTAAAATTCTTTTAAAAAGTAAGAGTGGGCTCGTGTCAAAACTTAAAACATTGGACTCGCCGCGTTTTGAGCTCTAGACACTTATAAAAGAAAATGGGACATGGGAATTATGTCAACTATAGGTGCCAAAATTGTCAACTTTAGAAGCAGGTCCATTTTAGGGTATCAATTTTAGGTGCACTTCAAAGGTTCAGTTCCCACTATTCTTACAAAAGTTTAAACTACTAGTTAAAAAAACATATTTTAGATAAAAGTAGAGACCTTGAAGCTCCAGAAAATAATTTTAGAACCTGCAATTATTTAATAGTATGGTTGTAGTATTAGAAGGTAGAAAAAAATTCTCTTAATGTGTCAACTATAGGTGATCTTATCTTATTATAATCTCACTCATATATACAAATCCTTGGTAACTGTGGGCTATGAAGTGCCTCAAAATGAACAATGCATATATCAAAATGAATATTGTGCACCATAGTAAAAGCTATCAATTATGACTCAAGAAACACCTATAAACTTTCAACTGAAACAGTCGTTACAGCTCTAAATTTAACCAGGGCAGGCCATAAATAAAAACTTCCAAGAGCCTATGCAATGATTTTATTTTTTGACAGCTACTTCTTCACAGTTGATGAAAACAATCTGAAGGAAAACTCTTTTCAAGGTTAAAACACTGTTGTCAACTTCTTACTTAAGCTTGTCATTCTGTGGGGAAACGAAGTGCAAAATAATTCCCACAATGAACTGTGACAGTATATAATTTTTTAAGACAACTATCTGAGAGATGCTTTCCACTCCTAATATTGCTAAACTATACTGACCCTCATTCAGATTAAGAGCTATTTTCCAGGGCACAAACAGGTTAGAGCTCGTCTGCCAAAACAAAAACAATTTGCTTACTGCTTAAAATGAAGCACATCCCATAAAATTTGGCAGTCTCTCAGTACAATAAAAACAGGGGCCCTTATTTTAGAAAAAATAATGCCTGTACAGTGGTCTGCTTTTGTTGTGTGTGGGATCATGAGGAAATTTTTCTCTGTCTCTGCATAATAATCATGTGAGCATAAATCAAATAAAACTCCCCTTTAATTTTATATACATATGTTTATCATTGCAGTTTGTGCACAATTTGAATAGCTTACTACAAATGCTGCAGAAGGCAGTAAATCAACCTAGAGTGTAAAAACTCACTTTTTTAACAGGAATTTTAGTCTTGCGTTAGGAGTAACCTTTAAATATAGTTGTTCTTACACTGAAAAGTGAGATCTGTTTTCTTCAGAGTTCATAAACTGCCAATGCCATACACAAAGTCACATTTTCATGAAGTTTTGTACCAAATTTTGGAAACTGTTGCATATGAATGAGATATATGTACCTCTACTTGCTCCACTCAGAGCCTATTCAATTTTGTATGAGAAGCCCATCTGACAAATCCTTACTACCTGGTGGCCATTACGTATCTATAGTAGACACATTTTACTGAAGTGAACACTATCCATTGCATCAACTACAGTTGACTAAGAATCAAGAAATTGGTTTAAACTTTATGTGAAACAACTTTTGAGGGTTTCAGTTTCTGTAGATAACAAAAAAAGAAATACATGTGGATTATTTAAAGTGCTTTTCTCATTTTAAATTTATTACACTTTTTCCTCAGTTGCTGCAAGTATACAAAGAAAACTAACATCTCTTGGGGAAAAAATAGATATTCAGAAAATATTAGATCAATACTTTATTTCACATCATTATTTTATTTCTTACAAAATTTTATTTCACAACATTTTCTTTCTTACAACACAATATTTTCCAACAGATTAATTTTTTAAGCCCATATTCTAAGAGGGCCGAATAGTGTTTAACAGATAAAAGGATATACAAGACACTGACAAGAGAATAGATCTATTAAAAATATAAGGGCCCAACCAAATTAACAACATAACATACAGACCTAGAAGAAACAAAAAATAAAAAAGACACTACCTAAATATATATTGTGTTAAGAGATAAAGAATATCTAGGTTTACATTATTCAAATGAATCCAGTTGGTCTGAAAACAGATGTAAAGTCCAAAAATATATTGATAAAGACTTAGTGGACGCAGTATGGGCACTTAGAAAAGCTAAGAACTCCAAATACCTCTGTCTGTGCTTTGAGACCATCAAAGTGCGAACATTAATTCTAATAATAATAATAATAATAATAATAAATAACATCAACTTGGCAATTATTAATTCTGTAATGTAATTGGGATCAGGCATAGCATATTCATTGTCCCTTAAACAACACAGTTTTTGTGTGCAAACTCCTCACACAACCTTTCTGGAATGTTTCTTTCACAGTCTTTCAAAAATTGTGATTTCTAATTTTAAAATACTCAAATAAAATTGATTTAATTAGAGCATTTCTGTGATTTTCTGTAGGCTCAGAGCCCATAATATGTTTGTTCATGGATTGAAAAACACTACAATCAACATCTGCGATAGCACATGAAACAAGAACAAGCAAAACATTTTTCTTTTACAACATTCGCTTCACCTGCTGCAACTGATAAGCTTGCTCTGCTGCTTTGCAAATTTTAATGTCAGCAGAAGGCATAACTAAACCTCACACATTCTTTCTTGTGTTTAGTCCAATGTCACTGTCTATTGCCCCACATAAGGAATTTGCACATTCTACACAATGTACTGACTTAGTCAATTATGTACAATGAATCCTGCTATGTATGGAACAACATTCTGTACATAATTTGACAGCTGATCAAATGAGACAGCAGGAATGCTGTATGAGTGATCATGAGAGACTGGTGCAACATCTAGGCCTAACTTTTCTGAATTACAATTGATAGCTGATGTAAATGGGTTAGATTGCATCACATCCACTCCAGAAGATACACCAAGAATGGAACAGTCTGCAGTAACCAAAGTAGATCCAAATTCTGATCCTCTTACCTGGTGATGGATAAGCAATCATTTGTAGGCTGCTTTTGATTGAGCTGCTGTGGGATTGTTGTTATCACCACCATATTTTCTGATTGAGCTGAAAAATGTCTCTACGTGGTCCTCTAGCAATTTATTTGCAAGCAAGAAATTTAGAGTTGTTTATGAGGGAAACACACAATTTTCTTAAGCTCTGTATACATACAAGAAAGCCAAGGAAACCAGTCTTTCTGTTAGTATACAAAATAGATTGTCCATTAGCCTCAAGTATCAGCTCCTGAATATATTTTTCCACTTCATCAAGAAACGGTAAAATCTGCCCAGCTGTCTGCATTGATAGAGGTGATTTATACCTTAGATTAGATTAGATTAGATTAGTTTTTCGTTCCATAGATCTGTGTTGAGGAGCTCCTCGTGGATGTGGAAAATGTCACTTTTTTTAAAGCTGAAATAACAATACTAATAGTTTGAATATATGCAACACATCATTTGTTTCTATTAAAAAATTCGTCAGTGGAGTAGAAGGAGTTGGCTACTAGTAAGTCTTTCAGGCTCCTTTTAAACTGATCTTTATTTGTAACTAAATTTTTTATGTTTGCTGGAAAATTATTGAAGATGAGTGTTCCTGAGTAGTGGACCCCTTTTTGAACTAAAGTAAGTGCTTTTAACTCCTTGTGCAGATCATTTTTGTTCCTGGTATTTTATGTATGAACTGAGCTGTTTGTTGGAAAAGAGATATATTATTTAGGACAAATTTCATTAAGGAGTAAATATATTGAGAGGCAGTAGTTAGTATATCCAGTTCTTTGAAGAGGTTTCTACAAGACGTCCGTGAGTTTACTCCACAAATAATACGTATTACACGCTTCTGGACTCTGGAAACTTTTGTTTGACTTGAAGAGTTACCCCAAAATATCATACCATATGACATTATGGAATGAAAGTAGGCAAAGTATGCAAGCTTTTTCACTTTTATGTCGCCTATGTCTGCTAACACTCGAATTGCAAATACAGATTTGTTAAGGCATTTCTGCAGTTCTGTGGTGTGCTCCTCCCAACTGAATTTATTATCAAGTTGTAATCCCAGGAATTTAAGACTGTCAACCTCTTCTATCTGCTCTTCTTCGTACTTTATGCATATGCTGGGTGGAAACCTCTTACAGGTTCTGAATTGCACATAGTGAGTCTTTTCGAAGTTTAATGTCAGTGAGTTGGCTTTAAACCATTTATTAATATCCATAAAAATATCATTAGCAGATCTTTCTATAGCTACATTCGATATGTTATTTATTGCAATACTTGTGTCATCTGCAAACAAAATGAACTCTGTTTCTGGCAGTGTAACTGATGAGAGATCATTAATGTACACAAGAAAAAGCAATGGCCCTAAGATGGATTCTTTTGGTACACCACATGTAATTTCCTCCCATTCTGATGATGACTGATGACTTAATTCACTAGTCCCTTGCACTGACACTCTTTGTTTCCTGTTAGCGAGGTATGACTTGAGCCATTTTGCAGCACTGCCCGTGACACCATAGAATTCTAATTTATTTAAAAGGATGTTGTGGTTTACACAATCGAATGCCTTTGTCAAATCACGGAAAATACCTGCTGCTTGTAACTTGTTATTTATTGAATTAAGTACATTTTCACTGTAGGTGTAAATAGCCTTTTCGATGTCAGAACCCTTTAGAAATCCAAAATGTGTTCTTGATAATATGTTATTTGTGGTCAGATGGTTGAGAAGCTGCCTGTACATTACTTATTCTAAAATTTTTGAGAATGCCGGCAAAAGTGAAATCAGTCTGTAGTTTGATGGCATCTCTTTATCCCCTTTCTTGAATAGAGGCTTAACATCTGCATATTTCAGCCTGTCAGGAAATGTCCCAGTTATCATTGACTGGTTACACAAGTAACTTAGAATTGTACTAAACTCACAAGAACATGCCTTAATTAACTTTGTTGATATTTCATCATAACCACTAGACTGCTTTGTTTTTAAAGATTTTATCATGGAAGTTATTTCTTTGGGTGAAGTGAGTGACATATTCATGTACCTGAAGCTATTTGTAAAGGCTAGTTTCAGATATTCAAGGGCATTATTTACTGAACCTGATAATCCCATTCTATCAGTAACAGATATAAAGTACTTGTTAAATAGATTTGCCACACTATGCCCATTGGTTACTAATGTGTCATCTACCCTTAGTGCTATTTGCTCCTGTTCCTTCCTGGTTTTACCAGTCTCGTCTTTCACTATATCCCATTGGAGCTATTGTTGGTCGACAGGTACATTTTCCTTTTTGTCTTACAGGAAATCTTTATTCCTTGTGTGATCCATGGTTTTATTATAGACTTCTGTTTAATTTGAGTAACTTTTAGAGGAAAACAGTTTTCAAACATGGTACTGACATTGTTCATGAATGTGTTATATTTTTCATTCATGTCCTAAGCACTATAAACATCTTTCCGGTTCATGTCTTTGAGCAGTTTTCTAAAACACTCAATTTTTGGTTGATTGAATACTCTCCTGTACTCAGATTTAGCAGTCTTGATAATCTGCTTAGAATTGACATCTAAAACAAGGTGCTGCATGTCATGACCTGATAGACCATTTATTACAGGTTTCATGATATGATTTTGTTCCTTTGATTTGTCTATAAAAACGTTATCAATGGCTGTCTTTGAGGATTTAGTGATCCTAGTTGGAAAGTTTACAGTGTGAGTTAGATTGAAAGACAACATTACTAACTGCAGTAAATGTTTACTGGAAGATTGAATTAGAAAATCTGTATTAAAGTCACCAGCAATCAAAATTTCTTTGTTTCTTACTGTTAAATAACCCAAAAGAGCTTCTAGATGATTTATGAATAGATTATAATTTCCTGCAGGTGCTTGGTAAATAGTTACTATTATGTAGGATCTGTTATGGAACTCTACTTCTGTTGCACATGCTTCTAGATGCTGCTCTAAACACAATTTATTAATGTTAATGTTCTTGAATTTATGGCAGTTTTTAATAAATGTGGCAACTCCTCCTCCATCCATATCTACTCTGCAGAAGTAGGAACCTAGCTTAATTCCTGAAATGTCTAACATAACTATACCAGTGGTCACTTGATGTTCAGAGAGGCAGATTATGTCAATTTGATTTGAAGAATTCATTTCATCGATATAAATTAGTTCATCAACTTTATTTCTGAGTCTAGGAATGTTCTGATGTAATAAAGATAACTGATACTGCATACTAATGGGATTATAACTGCTTTGGTGAAGATGAACTGGCAGTTTCTGATTACTTTCTATTAAACATTGTTTAAATGGAGGCTGTATGCTAAAATCTGACTCCTGTTCATCTGTTTTCTCAAACTGAGTGAGTCTGCCAGTCTCTTAAAACTCTTTTTCTATCTCCCTTCCCTATCTTAAAAAAGGCATCCCTCTGACACCTGTGACCACTGGTATTTTACCACTTGTGACAGTGTCCCCCCTTAAGTTTTCTGCAATCAACCCAGACAGTTTTCACTTCCTGTTCCTATTGAGGTGAAGGCCACACCTAGTGTAGTCCCACGTATCAACAGAATCCACAGGAATCAAACCAATATGGGTCCCTATATCTGTCCTAAGCAGCCACTCCAACTCCAAGTTCACCCTCCCTACAGAAGAGTTGAAATGAGGCCTATCATGGAGTCTCAACACAGACACAAATCCCACACTCGTATGCTTCATTGCTGATGCTATCTTCACCAGGTCACTCTTTATGGAGTATTCAGAGTCTCTGTCAATGCTGTTTCCCAGACCACCCACTATAACCACAAACCCTTTGGACAAGAGATTCCTACTATTGAAACAATCAAAAAGATTGTTCATTGTCCTTATAAATTGAACTGTATGTTCACAGCCTTTAATGTCAGCTAGTGGCAAATCTTTGTTGAGGAATTCTAGAGCATTAACTACACTACCACTTAATTTTTTTCACAGCAATCCTTACATTCATTTTATGATGATACCATTCATTGTATTTTGTTCTTACTTTTGTAGCAGCCAGAAGGTTGTCCACTTTCTGCAGCTCATGTAACTTTAATACATAAGCCCATTTTATTGGATTTCTATTTCCACAAAAAGACACCTTTACCAGCTAATGTATTGCGTATTAACTTGAACATGTGACATGGATCAAGGAATATGCAAAAATCACCCCTACATAGAGGGTGTGTAAAAAAATATTTCATTCTGCGTGTTGAATGACAGGCACTTAGCTTGTCTACTAGTGCAGTGTTTACATGAGCACCATCGAGTCACAGAAATAGCTTTTACTCCAGCATCATGTGTAAACTTCAATGCCTCCTTAAGTAGGTTTGATTTTTCAACAGCACCTAAGCCATTGACTAAAAAGTAGCCAATTGGAATTTTCCATGAACCATTAACAGCAGTCAACATGAATCTTAATGCCTCATTTGCAAGAGGCAGATTGTTATTCTCAAGATCTATTCCATAATCTGTGTAACTTATTTCCACAAAATTCAACATGCTTCCTTATGGCAATCTCATCAAATGACATGGCACAAAGCAATTTCGTACCTTTGCTAATGAGTTCCTTAATCTTTATTCTAAGTGCTGTTTCTGCTTCTTTACTGAAACCAGGATCCCCAGCAACAACACTGTACCACTTTCTTAGTGCTCGTGGATGTGACAGTGATGTTTTAACATGGTTACATGTTTGCTTCTTTACCTTTACTGACACGTTGGAGCAACTCTGAAGTACCAGGTGGCAGCATCAGAAAGAAAAAAAAACTCATTTAAGCATAAGTATTTCAACATGGATTCAGTTGTACATTTTAAAAATGACAGGCATTGTAAATATACTTGCCTTTAGTAAATTAGCCAAGGATTCATTTATAACACGATTATTTTCGAGATTATTTATCAAAGATTTCAAAGACAAGACTTCCTTCATCATCTCACGAGATGACCACTGCAAGTTCCTTAACTTTCTGGCTTTGATGATAATCTGCCATCTTGCCACATCTACCAGTTTTTCTGGTCTGCCAGGAGTACACAAATCACTATTCCAAAAGTCCCCAATATACCTGAAACTTTTGCTTTTCGGGGTGTTCGTTTCCATATTGCATAACGTCACTGTAAACACAACAAAAATGCATGTTTTGAGGTATAATTTGTGGGCGAAGCATGTCCGAAATGACACTTAATGTACCCTGCTACAGTTCTAATACAATATTTTACTAAATCGCAATTATCACACACATTCTAACAATATTCTGACTTATAGGCATTGGAAGCACAGATTTCAAAGACAAGGCATCATCTAACGAACACTTTCTAGTGTGTGGTTTACGGAGCTTCATATGCTCCGGATAATCAAAAAGTGTCGGATAGCATCACTACTTAGCCAGTTCCCTCCAATCTTAGTCCCATAAAAACATCACGTTTAAAAATAACAGACGCTGTAAATATAACTTATAAATATACATTGTAAATAATAACCAACCTATCAAAACACTTCTCCTCGAAGTGCTTTGAGCAAAGGCTTGTATGAGCAGATGGCTTAAAGTTTTTCCATTTCAGACCTGTCTCCAAAGCTGTCTTCAGTTTTCAACCTAAGGTAACCTATGCAGAGGAACGAGAACACACATACTTTCCAAAATGCAATACGAGTCTAACTTTACAGGCATCATTTTCAACACTATAATTTACACGATACTGTATTTCAAATGTAAACACACACACACACACACACACACACACACACACACACACACACACACACACACACACACACACGTGTATGTATGTGTGGGCGCGCGCGCAAGGTAAGTCTTTTCTGTCCCGGGATTGGAATGACTCCTTACCCTCTCCCTTAAAACCCACATCCTTCTATCTTTTCCTCTCCTTCCCTCTTTCCTGATGAAGCAACCGTGGCTTGCGAAAGCTTGAAATTTGTGTGTGTGTTTCTGTTTCTTTTTGTTTCTATCAACGTACCAACACTTTCGTTTGGTAAGTTACAGAATCTTTGTTTTTAGATATATACACTCCTGGAAATGGAAAAAAGAACGCATTGACACCAGTGTGTCAGACCCACCATACTTGCTCCTGACACTGCGAGAGGGCTGTACAAGCAATGATCACACGCACGGCACAGTGGACACACCAGGAACCGCGGTGTTGGCCGTCGAATGGCGCTAGCTGCGCAGCATTTGTGCACTGCCGCCGTCAGTGTCAGCCAGTTTGCCGTGGCATACGGAGCTCCATCGCAGTCTTTAACACTGGTAGCATGCCACGACAGCGTGGACGTGAACCGTATGTGCAGTTGACGGACTTTGAGCGAGGGCGTATAGTGGGCATGCGGGAGGCCAGGTGGACGTACCGCCGAATTGCTCAACATGTGGGGCGTGAGGTCTCCACAGTACATCGATGTTGTTGCCAGTGGTCGGCGGAAGGAGCACGTGCCGTCGACCTGGGACCGGACCGCAGCGACGCACGGATGCACACCAAGACCGTAGGATCCTACGCAGTGCCGTAGGGGACCGCACCGCCACTTCCCAGCAAATTAGGGACACTGTTGCTCCTGGGGTATCGGCGAGGACCATTGGCAACCGTCTCCATGAAGGTGGGCTACGGTCCCGCACACCATTAGGCCATCTTCCGCTCACACCCCAACATCGTGCAGCCCGCCTCCAGTGGTGTCGCGACAGGCGTGAATTTTCAACACTGTAATTTACACGATACTGTATTTCAAATGTAAACACACACACACACACACACACACACACACACACACACACACACACACATTATGTGTGTGTATATATATATATATATATATACACACATAATGTGTGTGTGTGTGTGTGTGTGTGTGTGTGTGTGTGTGTGTGTGTGTGTGTGTGTGTATGTGTGGGCGCGCGCGCAAGGTAAGTCTTTTCTGTCCCGGGATTGGAATGACTCCTTACCCTCTCCCTTAAAACCCACATCCTTCCATCTTTACCTCTCCTTCCCTCTTTCCTGATGAAGCAACCGTGGCTTGCGAAAGCTTGAAATTTGTGTGTGTGTTTCTGTTTCTTTTTGTTTCTATCAACGTACCAACACTTTCGTTTGGTAAGTTACAGAATCTTTGTTTTTAGATATATACACTCCTGGAAATGGAAAAAAGAACACATTGACACCGGTGTGTCAGACCCACCATACTTGCTCCTGACACTGCGAGAGGGCTGTACAAGCAATGATCACACGCACGGCACAGTGGACACACCAGGAACCGCGGTGTTGGCCGTCGAATGGCGCTAGCTGCGCAGCATTTGTGCACTGCCGCCGTCAGTGTCAGCCAGTTTGCCGTGGCATACGGAGCTCCATCGCAGTCTTTAACACTGGTAGCATGCCACGACAGCGTGGACGTGAACCGTATGTGCAGTTGACGGACTTTGAGCGAGGGCGTATAGTGGGCATGCGGGAGGCCAGGTGGACGTACCGCCGAATTGCTCAACACGTGGGGCGTGAGGTCTCCACAGGACGAATGGAGACGTGTCGTCTTCAGTGATGAGAGTCGCTTCTGCCTTGGTGCCAATGATGGTCGTATGCGTGTTTGACGCCGTGCAGGTGAGCGCCACAATCAGGACTGCATACGACCGAGGCACACAGGGCCAACACCCAGCATCATGGTGTGGGGAGCGATCTCCTACACTGGCCGTACACCTCTGGTGATCGTCGAGGGGACACTGAATAGTGCGCGGTACATGCAAACCGTCATCGAACCCATCGTTCTACCATTCCTAGACCGGCAAGGGAACTTGCTGTTCCAACAGGACAATGCACGTCCGCATGTATCCCGTGCCACCCAACGTGCTCTAGAAGGTGTAAGTCAACTACCCTGGCCAGCAAGATCTCCGGATCTGTCCCACATTGAGCATGTTTTTGACTGGATGAAGCGTCGTCTCACGCGGTCTGCACGTCCAGCACGAACGCAGGTCCAACTGAGGCGCCAGGTGGAAATGGCATGGCAAGCCGTTCCACAGGACTACATCCAGCATCTCTACGATCGTCTCCATGGGAGAACAGCAGCCTGCATTGCTGCGAAAGGTGGATATACACTGTACAAGTGCCGACATTGTGCATGATCTGTTGCCTGTGTCTATGTGCCTGTGGTTCTGTCAGTGTGATCATGTGATGTATCTAACCCCAGGAATGTGTCAATAAAGTTTCCCCTTCCTGGGACAATGAATTCACGGTGCTCTTATTTCCATTTCCAGGAGTGTATATATAAACGTCGCTTCAGCAGATTTCAATAAATGCATCTGCACTATCATAAAAACACTTACACGTGAAATGTAATGCCATTTCCCCCGTCAAAATGCTGAGTACAGCCATAAGCGCAACATGAAACAACCATGTTTTGCCAACATTCACATGAATTCAGCCCAGAGATGTCGGAGCCACGAAGATGACATCAAGGCCAGTCTATTATATTTATGGTCAAAGTACTGAGCTAAACTATGAGCAGTCGGCAGTGGAACTGCGACGAGTGGCCACGCGAAGAAGGCAGAGTCCGCCCGAGCGAGACACAGACTGAGGCAGATGGGAACAGGACCGAGGCTGGAACAAGACTGGCCAACGTGCCATTGTGGGAACGACACCAACCGTTTCCCATTCCCGGGAACTATAAGTAGAAAGCCGCAACTGAAGTTAACTATGAAAGACCGTTGCTTACCATCTCTAATCTGTATGCTTAGTTAGGACAAAATCAAATTAATGCCAGTGATGAGATTGAGGATGCCTCTTGGACACTTCGTGTCAATCCTTAAGTTGAAAGAATGCGTTTGTAATGCATAGTCCATGCATAGAATTCCAGCAGTATCCATCCAGTTTCATTCATTTTTCCTACTCCATGATAACACAGGCAAGTTGACCACATGTAATTATCTGATCCAACTCAAACATTAAAGACCTGTAAAATATGTAAGTGGATTTGAAGTTGTGTAAAAGGATTTAAGTAGAAAGCAGGACAAAACCAAATGCTTCAGAATTTATTGGAAACCTGTAATATATTTGTGCGATTAGATGGGATTATTAATATCAGATTATGTAAAACAAATTTGGGAGAGCTATGCAGAGTGAGAGAGAGAACATATGTATTTTTTCCGTTCGCCACTTGCTGCTTCACAAAATTTTTAATTCCAGGTGTTGCTCTGCTTGTTGAAGTCTCATTTGAATTGTTTCTGCATTTAGAAGCAGAGGTGGTTTACAGTTTTTCTTATGAGGAGGATTGCTAAACACCACACTGTCCACATTTTCGTTTGTGAAACACTCATTGAAATTTTGGTACAGCTTTTATGCAGGATGGAGTGAGATGGAACCAGATCAGGAATTCGACTAGGGTTGAAGTTCGTCTTTGACAGAATACTGAATTTGTCTGTCAGTACTATGTGAAATAGGCCAAATTGTAGATCAACTGTGGCTGTATTTGCAAGTATTTGAGGCACCAAACCAAGCTTCATAAATAGGCTTTGGTTGTGTATAAAAGTTCAAATAAAACAATTTATCCGTGTCGGTTACTTTTTATTTTCTTCCATGACACATTTCGTCGGTACACTCTCATCTTCAAGTGGAAAACAGCAATATCTTGTTACATGTGTACAAGCTGAATGCAGCTAGTTGTTTCGGTTTCATTTTGCTATAAAAAGTATAACAGGCACTTGTTATTGTCATGTGGCACATGGTGATGGAGCTACTTAAAATCAGTTCCAGAAATCAGAACCATGCAGTTTATTATAAATGAACATATTTGACTTGATTTTTTCACATAGAAACATGAATTAGTAATGTAATCACACCAAAGTTCCAAGTGATGTAAAGATATATTTTGCCTCAGAGATCTTCCATAGCTAGTTTACATTATGGATCATAGATACATACATCAATTATAAAATTGTGCTTCTTCAGTTTCTCCCTGCATATTTCTAGCTTGAACAGTCCTCGAGTGTACTGCCAGTCCATATTGTCCAATGGGCACAATATTTTGGTGATCAGACATTTCGCCATCGCCACGTGCGCTGACGAACGAAGCTCCTGAGGGTCGGGCGCCCATCTTAAATACCCTCCCTTCGCGAGGCGTTCTCTCCATGCCCATGTGTCAGCGGTCGGTGAGACGCTGGTGTCGGCGTTTGAGGTGGCGTCGGTGTAATTGCCTCATCTGCCCTAGTTGCCTGTTTATTTCCCTTGCTGAGCGTCTTTTTAATTAGACTCAATGCTGGCTCCCATACCCTACTGAGGTTGTAGCTGCAATCTCAGTTGATGAGTCCATCCCTGGTACAAATTTCGGTAGCCTCTCTAACTATGCTGTCCCAGCATTTAGATCTCTGTGCCAAGACCCTGGTAAGTTGGTAGTCCATTTTGTTATTTTCGGACAAACAGTGCTCTGTGACCGCGGACTTGTTGGGGTACCCAAGACAAGTGTGCCTCTAATGTTCTCGGCAACAATCTTCGATGGTGCGCACTGTCTGTCCAATATAAGTCATCCCACAGTGACACGGAATCTGGTATATGCCAGCCTTCCGCAAACCGAGATCTTCTTTGACACTTCCCAATAGCCGTTTTATTTGGTGGGCAGAAGACAGTTCCTACTTGGTGTTTACTCAATATTCATCCTAGTTTCCCTGATAGTGCGCTAGTATATGGTATATAGCAGTGGCTATCTCTTTCTCTGTGTCTTCTTGGGGCAGAGAGCGCATCTTATCTGCTATTACGAGTACCTGTTTTTCCGGAATACAGTTTTGAGGTGTTCCAGCTCTTGGGGCAGACGCATTGCATTAGGGTTGGTGCACGCCCTGTGCACCAGTGTTTTTAGCACCCCATTCCTCTGCACAGGGGGGGGGGGGGGGGGCTACATTTTCTTCCTTTATACCCCATGACCCAGTGTGCCACCCGTTCTTCTTTTGACCATGATGTCCAGGAATGATAATCTTCCTTCTGCTTCAGTCTCCATAGTGAATTTGATGCTTGGATGTATGGAGTTCAGGTGTGTAAGAAAGTCAAGGAGCTTATCCCTTCCGTGCGGCCAGATCAAGAATGTGTCATCCACGTAATGTAGAAAACTTTTGCAGTATGGGAGTTTTCATGTGGTTAATTTTTGAATGGTTTTCTTGAAGTTCATTGACACGACTTTGAGGTCATAGGTCTCGCAGAATTCTATTAGGTGTTTCCCATTTAAGTTTGTGTCACAGTGTGGTGTGTATCTTCCTGTAACATATCTGTATTTTTGTTCTTTTCCTAGTTTTGTGTTGAAGTCTTGTAGAATAATTTTAGTTTGGTGATTAGATATTTTCTTGATTGTCTCCTCCATTACTGTCCAAACGTCCTCAGTGGTGTCTGGGTCCTTTTTGTTGTGGTCATTTTTGTTAGTGTGTGTGTGTGTGTGTGTGTGTGTTTATGACCATATATGCCCTGTTTGCTGAGTTAATTGTCAGTGTGCTGATTCCTTCGTTGTTGTTGTTGTTGTTGTTGTCTTCAGTCCTAAGACTGGTTTGATGCAGCTCTCCATGCTACTCTATCCTGTGCAAGCTGCTTCATCTCCCATCCTTCTGAATCTGCTTAGTGTATTCATCTCTTGGTCTCCCTCTACGATTTTTACCCTCCACGCTGCCCTCCAATGCTAAATTTGTGATCCCTTGATGCCTCAAAACATGTCCGACCAACCGATCCCTTCTTCTACTCAAGTTGTGCCACAAACTTCTCTTCTCCCCAATCCTATTCAATACCTCCTCATTAGTTACGTGATCTACCCATCTAATCTTCAGCATTCTTCTGTAGCACCACATTTTGAAAGCTTCTATTCTCTTCTTGTCCAAACTAGTTATCGTCCATGTTTCACTTCCATACATGGCTACACTCCAAACAAATACTTTCATAAATGACTTCCTGATACATAAATCTATATTCGATGTTAACAAATTTCTCTTCTTGAGAAACGCTTTCCTTGCCATGGCCAGTCTACATTTTATATCCTCTCTACTTCGACCATCATCAGTTATTTTACTTCCTAAATAGCAAAACTCCTTTACTACTTTAAGTGTCTCATTTCCTAATCTAATTCCCTCAGCATCACCCGATTTAATTTTACTACATTCCATTATCCTCGTTTTGCTTTTGTTGATGTTCATCTTATATCCTCCTTTCAAGACCCTGTCCATTCCGTTCAACTGCTCTTCCAAGTCCTTTGCCGTCTCTGACAGAATTACAACGTCATCGGCGAACCTCAAAGTTTTTATTTCTTCTCCATGAATCGTAATACCTACTCCAAATTTTTCTTTTGTTTCCTTTACTGCTTGCTCAATATACAGATTGAATAATATCGGGGAGAGGCTACAACCCTGTCTCACTCCTTTCCCAACCACTGCTTCCCTTTCATGCCCCTCGACTCTAATAACTGCCATCTGGTTTCTGTACAAATTGTAAATAGCCTTTCGCTCCCTGTATTTTACCCCTGCCACCTTCAGAATTTGAAAGAGAGTATTCCAGTCAACATTGTCAAAAGCTTTCTCTAAGTCTACAAATGCAAGAAACGTAGGTTTGCCTTTTCTTAATCTTTCTTCTAAGATAAGTCGTAAGGTCAGTATTGCCTCACGTGTTCCAACATTTCGACTGAATCCAAACTGATCCTCCCCGAGGTCCGCATCTACCCGTTTTTCCATTCGTCTGTAAAGAATTCGCGTTAGTATTTTGCAGCTGTGTTTATTAAACTGATAGTTTGGTAATTTTCACATCTGTCAGCACCTGCTTTCTTTGGGATTGGAATTATTGTATTCTTCTTGAAGTCTGAGGGTATTTCACGTGTCTCATACATCTTGCTCACCAGCTGGTAGAGTTTTGTCATGACTGGCTCTCCCAAGGCCGTCAGTAGTTCTAATGGAATGTTGTCTACTCCGGGGGCCTTGTTTCGACTCAGGTCTTTCAGTGCTCTGTCAAACTCTTCACGCAGTATCTTACCTCCCATTTCGTCTTCATCTACATCCTCTTCCATTTCCATAATATTGTCCTCAAGTACATCGCCCTTGTATAAACCTTCTATATACTCCTTCCACCTTTCTGCCTTCCCTTCTTTGCTTAGAACTGGATTGCCATCTGAGCTCTTGATATTCATACACGTGGTTCTCTTCTCTCCAAAGGTCTCTTTAATTTTCCTGTAGGCAGTATCTATCTTACCCCTAGTGAGATAAGCTTCTACATCCTTACATTTGTCCTCTAGCCATCCCTGCTTAGCCATTTTGCACTTCCTGTCGATCTCATTTTTGAGGTGTTTGTATTCCTTTTTGCCTGCTTCATTTACTGCATTTTTATATTTTCTCCTTTCATCAATTAAATTCAATATTTCTTCTGTTACCCATGGATTTCTAGCAAACCTCGTCTTTTTACCTACTTTATCCTCTGCTGCCTTCACTACTTCATCCCTCAGAGCTACCCATTCTTCTTCAACTGTGTTTCTTTCCCCCATTGCTGCCAATTGTTCCCTTATGCTCTCCTTGAAACTCTGTACAACCTCTGGTTCTTTCAGCTTATCCAGATCCCATGTCCTTAAATTCCCACCTTTTTGCAGTTTCTTCAGTTTTAACCTACAGGTCATAACCAATAGATTGTGGTCAGAGTCCACATCTGCCCCTGGAAATGTCCTACAATTTAAAACCTGATTCCTAAATCTCTGTCTTACCATTATATAATCTATCTGATACCTTTTAGTATCTCCAGGATTCTTCCATGTATACAACCTTCTTTTATGATTCTTGAACCAAGTGTTAGCTATGATTAAGTTATGCTCTGTGCAAAATTCTACCAGACGGCTTCCTCTTTCATTTCTTAGCCCCAATCCATAATCACCTACTATGTTTCCTTCTCTCCCTTGTCCTACTGACGAATTCCAGTCACCCATGACTATTAAATTTTCGTCTCCCTTCACTACCTGAATAATTTCTTTTATCTCATCATACATTTCATCAATTTCTTCATCATCTGCAGAGCTAGTTGGCATATAAACTTGTACTACTGTCGTAGGCATTGGGCTTTGTGTCTATCTTGGCCACAATAATGCGTTCACTATGCTGTTTGTAGTAGCTTACCTGCATTCCTATTTTCCTATTCATTATTAAACCTACTCCTGCATTACCCCTATTTGATTTTGTATTTATAACCCTGTATTCACCTGACCAAAAGTCTTGTTCCTCCTGCCAACGAACTTCACTAATTCCCACTATATCTAACTTTGACCTATCCATTTCCCTTTTTAAATTTTCTAACCTACCTGCCCAATTAAGGGATCTGACATTCCATGCTCCGATCCGTAGAATGCCAGTTTTCTTTCTCCTGATAAAAAGTCTTGTTCCTCCTGCCACCGAACTTCACTAATTCCCACTATATCTAACTTTAACCTATCCATTTCCCTTTTTAAATTTTCTAACCTACCTGCCCAATTAAGGGATCTGACATTCCATGCTCCGATCCGTAGAATGCCAGTTTTCTTTCTCCTGATAACGACGTCCTCCTGAGTAGTCCCCGCCCAGAGATCTGAATGGGGGACTATTTTACCTCCGGAATATTTTACCCAAGAGGACGTCATCATCATTTAATCATACAGTAAAGCTGCATGTCCTCGGGATAAATTACGGCTGTAGTTTCCCCTTGCTTTCAGCCGTTCGCAGTACCAGCACAGCTAGGCCGTTTTGGTTAATGTTGCAAGGCCAGATCAGTCAATCATCCAGACTGTTGCCCCTGCAACTACTGAAAAGGCTGCTGCCCCTCTTCAGGAACCACATGTTTGTCTGGCCTCTCAACAGATACGCCTCCGTTGTGGCTGCACCTACGGTACGGCCATCTGTATCGCTGAGGCATGCAAGCCTCCCCACCAACGGCAAGGTCCATGGTTCATGGGGGGAGGTTTCCTTCGTTAGGCGATGTGAAGTCCATTACTTCATCTATGATCGTCCAGTGTACTGCGCATCCTATGCCATAGAACCTTAGGTTCTTCCTGTGTACTGATGGTTTTCCCTTGTATATTTTGTAGTTCCCTGTGTCGAAATAGTTTTCATCTGGGAATCTTATTTCTTTAGTGTGCAAATTTTGATCTTGAGCCTGTCTAAAGTATATGTGAGCTGTTTCATGTTGCCTGTCTTGAGTAGTATGTTCATGTTGAGTGCTGCGATGTAGTGTTTCTGTTTTGTCTTGAGTGAGTTTGAGAAGCTCAGATAGTTTGCATGATGTCCGTGAGCCCCCGGAATCTGATGCTCAAGACTGTTCCAGTCTACTGACTGGGGCCCAGGGTACTGAGATATTCCTCGTTGTTCCATCATGATGTTTAGTGGTTGGATTTGTGGTGTGTTGCCGAGTACAACCTGATTTAGGAGAGGTTGGTTGAAGGTACTACTAACACGTGATACAGACGCCTTTTGTATCCATCCACTGTGGGAACCTACAGTACTGATAGTTTTGATCTGCCCCGAGTATTTAATTTCCTCAGTACCATCTATATATAGAAGGCATTCCCCTGTCACCTGGTTGCATGTCTATAAATGCCCCAGAGATTTTTATTTTTTTTGTGTGTGTGTGTGTGTGTGTGTGTGTGTGTGTGTGTGTGTGTGTGTGTGTGTGTGTGTGTGTGTCAGCTTTTTCATTTAGTGTGTTCTGTCAATTTTTTCTGTTGTTAATTAAAGCTTCCAGTTCTTCATAAAGGTTGAATTTGTGGCCTTTGTTGATTTTGTGAAGTATTGTTAGATTGTTCTCCTTATTGTCAAGAATGCCCTGTGTCCTGAATGTATGTAGCTATGGGAGATTTATTGGGTGTGTTGTATCGAAATGCGTGAATGTGCTCTTTTTCTAGTTTGAAAGCTTCATCAGGTCTGGCTTGCATATTGTATAGAGCATTGATTGTATTTTATCTTGTATACACGGGTTGGAAAATTTATCTGTATTGGTTTTCGTATTATGTGGCTGTCTATTACCTGATTTATTGGTTTTGGAGAAAGCAACTCTTACATTGTAATGTCACAATACATTCGCAGTTTTTGTGAAACAGTGGCAAAGTAGGGAAGGCACACTGCCCTGGTGGCTTTCTTCTCTTATCTATGTGTCTCTATTCCTTTTTTAAGTTTCTTAAACGTCTTCTCTATGATTGTAGGTTGAAAACTGTTTCGGCTGCTATCTGTTTGATGGCATCAATTTCATTTTGGAGCGTTTCCTTATTTAATGGCATTTTGTGTGCCCTGTGCAACATTGATCTATAGGCTGCTAATTTGGTGTGTTTGGTACGAACCAGCATGGGTATTTACATCTGTAGTTGTGTGTTTTCTGTAAATACTAAGCGCATGTTAATTGTTTTTTATAGTACGGAGAGGTCCATTGACTTTATTGAATTATTACCTTCATATGATATGATATTCTCAAGTTCTGCTCTCAGAATAAAGAAAAATGACCTCACATTGTCTTGAGTAAATCCTAACTTGTCAGTGATTTTGATGTTCTTACTGTCAGTTGGGAACAGTTTTTCAAAAACATGTCCAGCCAGTTTCAACCTGCCATGTTTACTGGTTCAGAAAAGAAAAGGAACAGATTGTGCCTTAAGGCAAGGTGGAATGTCGTCCACTTTACATGATTTTGAGTCAAACCACAGAGATCATTTCCCACTTCCATAGAATACTCAACCAGTTCTTTCTCTTCCGCAGCATCAGCAGAGGTTTCCTGCCAGGTCTCTGTCTTATAGTTGCCATTTCCTCTTCATTGATTCCTTTTGTACATCTTTTAATGTCCTCTCCAGCCACTAATCTGAATAACTCAAATGTCTCAGATACTCTCAGCATTCACATTTCTTTTTTCTGGAGAGTCTGACATGCAGCCTCATGATTTGATGTGCTCCAAGTCTTGCCTTTTCCTTGGGTGTCTTGCGTATGAACACTACAACAGCAAAAATGAGGAATTTAATGAAATCAGGTTTAGAAGAAAATAAGTTTGCGATAAGAGCAAAACACCTTTTATCATTGTTAATAATACAAGTGGTACGTTATTTAACATAATTTCTAATAGAATAAATGAATTTATGATATGTATACACTTACCTGATAGTTTCCTTGATTCACTGCTGGCAGTAAGAATGTTTGACACGGCCTCGGACACTTCAGATGCCATTCTGTTTCTGCTGTCACTCATAAAGAAGCTTCCAACTAGTGCTGGCTATGGGAAAACCACAAAAGCTCATAGATGCCATACATGACAGCTTGGAAATACAAGTAGACGGTGTTAGGCATGGGAGGGGGAGGGGAGGGGGGGAGTTCGGGATACCTGCCTTATGCTAGTTAACACGTATCTGTTCACCATTTTGTATGAAAAACGCACATCATCTTATTTCTAATTACATATCCCACACATTGCAAATACAAATTCTTAATTATCAACATCTTATAAAAGATTATTAACAAAAATGGTTTAAATTAAAAAGAACATTACAACTATATTAAAATCTTCTATAAAATATTAATAATTAAGAATTGATATGTGTAATGAAAACTGGAATGTGATGTGTGATACATAATAGAAACAAGTAGTATTGCATTTTTCATAGACATGTGTTTATTAGAATATATTTGACGAATTTTACATTTAAATTATCTACGTACTATTTGAACTGAACTAAAAAATAGAACGAAAGAAAAAGACCATACCAAGATTGAAGCTATGACCTGTTGATTACCAAATTACTGTCCTAGAATGATGTCTTAAATTTAGTGAATTATAGTTGCTCAGGAAACTTCAAAGTTTGCTTTCTCAACAATTTTTAAGAGTTTCATTGAGTTAATGTGGTTAATAGATTTTTCAGTTCTGAGCAGCCAAGAAAACAATAAGTGCACATTAGTACTGTTTGAACGCATTTGGTAATAACATCGCCATAGTTCATATTTCCACATTTACTGCACGCATGTTGAGATACACAAATGCCACACTAATCCCTTCCCTAAACGTTGATGCTCATATACCAGCATCAGTGACGCCCTGTTTTGCATACACAATGTGGCTATTTCTTCAAATGGAAACTTTTTGTTTGCCTTTATAATTCATTGTTAGTGATTAATAGAGCTTGTACTGACTATTTTGCAACATCACATAAATAGACATTTATTTCGGAAGAATATTTCAGCTATTAAATTATCAACTCAATTTTTTTCTTTTGTTAGTAACATAATTCCTGTATCATTAGACACTCGAAGCTATAAATGATAGTTAAAATGAAAGTAATACTTCAAAATTAACTTTTTTGTTCTTGAAGTATTTACACAAATCTGTACATCAGCACTCAGTTTAAAAGTTTCTGTGATGTCAAAAGTAAATCTTGAAGAAGGAAAAGCACATGCTTGAACAAAAAGAAATTAAAATCAGCAAACGGTAGTTAAAATACTTGCATCACTATGAATTATGGATACTGTATTACTTTAAAATGCAGATGAAAATAAATATAACAAACAATGCAACTTACGAAATTCTAAAACAATGAGTTGCACTTTAGCTTTTTCTTCTTCTTCCGAATAACCAATTTCAAGGGTATGATGAGTGAACTTTGGTTACTCTTCATTGTATAGATTTCCTTGGATTTCAAATTGTTTTCATCCTTTTAGAGTGCTGTTCCCTTTCTTGTTGAGTCCACTTTCGTCTAGTTGTTTTCTTTCTCTCCTGAAATTCTGCCTTTTGAACTGTGTTTCTGAAATGTGTTTTGTTTTATATTGTGTCTATTGTAATTACAGTGTTTTCCATGTCATTTTCAGTCTCTATGAACTGTGCGGGCTTGGATTTGTAGCTATTAAGTAATGTGAATATCTGCTTGGTTAGTCTGTTATTTATTCTGAATATATGTCCAGAAAACTGTAGTCTTCTCTTTCTCATTACACCAGTTAGTTTTTCAGTTTTCAAGTACAGCTCTCTGTCTGGTCTTAACATGTATTCTGCATTATCGTTTGTTTTAGCTCCCAGCATTTTCCTTAAAATTCTTCTTTTGAACTTCTCTAGTTTCTCAAGATCTCCATTTCTTGTTACTTTAGGTATTTCTGCCATATACAGAGCTTCAGGTCTGACCACTATTTAGTAGTGTCTTAATTTCATGTTCCAGGACAAGGATTTTTGTTGTTGTTATAAACATTTTTGGTCATATGAAACATCTTCCATATTGTGCACTCTAGTTTCATAGCTGTCTTTTCTTTTGCATTGTATGTAATCCATTCTCCTAGGTATTTAAAGGAATCTGTTTTGTGTATTCTATTGTTGTCAACTGCAATATTTTGAGGAGCATCACAGATGTTTGGCATGAACTTCGTTTTTTCAAAGAATGTTTGTAGTCCTACCTTGGCTGCTTGTTTTTGCAGTTCTATTATTTGTCCTTGGGCATTATCTAGCGAATCTGTAATCAATGCCATGTCATCTGCAAAAGTTAAACAGTCAACAGTGATCTTGATGATTTCTTCCTGGTTGAATCCCTTTAGTATTCTCGAACTACCGTCTCTTAACATTCAATTGAAAAGCAGAAGTGACAAACCATCTCCCTGTCGGTCACCTGACTTTATTTCAAATGATTTTGAGAGCTCTCACTTCGATTTTACTTACGATTTTGTATTTGCCAAAGTTGCTTTAATTATTTCTGTTGTTTTAGCATCGAGTCCCAATTCTTTCAAGGTGTCAAGCAGTATATTTCCATCAATTGAATCATAGGCTTTTTTTAAATTTCACAAAAGTAATTACATATTTAAAGTTGCTGATTTTCCTCATTTCTATTATGTTCTTTAAGTTTAATATTTGTTCTGCACATGACCTTCCCTTCCTAAATCAGGTTTGGTACTCTCCTAGTTGTGTGTCAAGCATTTCTTCTGCTATTTTTAAAAGTGCCTTAGACAAGTTCTTATAAGTCACTGGTAAGAAGGAGATTCCCTTATAATTTATAGGGTCTGTTTTCTTCCCTTTTTTATGTAGTGGATGTGTTAGTGCAGAAGACCATTCTGGTGGTAGTCTGTGTGTTGTCCAGATTTCTCTGGGTATTTCTGATAGACATTGTATCGTGTTGTCACTAGAGTGGTTCCACAGCAATTTAGCTGATATTAAGAAATCTTAATTTTTTTTAAAAAGCTCATGGTTTCACATGTATGTACACTAGTATTTCACTGAAAGTTTATTAAAAGCATCAAAGTGAACTCAAATTACAAATAAGCAACACACTATTAAAAAAAGTCAACAACAGGTATATAATTTTTACAACTCATATTGCTGTTTTGGTAAAACCATATCCAGTGCAGTCATCTTCATCCCAGTCTTCACCTTTCCCTTCCCCTTCCTGCGAGTGTGCTTGTTTTTTGTAGAAAAAACTGCTTTAGAGCCTTTTTTCTGGAAGAGAAAGGTTTGGCATTATAGTTTGCCATATGTATGCCTTCTGAATTCTTCACTGCAAACTTCAGGAAAGAAAAAAATTTCCTTAGTGCTTGCAGTCTTTGATTAGTTCTAATTGAATTTACAGTTTTTCTGAATCTATCAATAGCCACCAATTTTTCTGTCTACAAATTAGTTTTGTGTTTGGAAATACTATGGGAGACATGTGAGGATAATTTTTCCTTCTTGTAAGCTTTATGCATGCTTTTTCTGGATTAATTACAAAGTCTTACAGATCAGTTTCATCTCTGGCTTTCACAGACCAACAGACAAGGCGTACAAGCTTACACATGGTCTAAGCAATACCTGCATCACTACAAGTTCAGTTGAGAGTGTGTAAGCAAGCAATACATTCAGTGCATCAAAGTTTACAAGTAGGCTGACTTTTATGCACTGAAACCATATACAGTGCAGCTTACCGCTCTCACATCACATTCCATATCTCACAATCTACCTTCCAGGCAGAATCTCCAGACAGTTAAACTGACAACTTAATTCTCAGTCTTAAGAGTATAATTTGTTTGTAACTTTGCCTTAGTGAACAATAATGCGTGTCCCATATAACTGATCTATCAAGACCTTCATCAGAACATGAATGTTCTTAGCCAGTCTTTTAACCATTTTGGATATGAGACGAAGGTGATCCAGATATTTAGGCAAATTTTGCGATGCCTTCTTTGCTTTCATTCATGCAATCTTGTGTGCATGCCATCTGAACCCAGTTTGAGGCTTAATGAATAAACTTCTTTAATGTAAAAGTGTCTTTGCAACTATCATGGCAACAGTATGAACACCACACATACTGCCTCAAGGGGATTCGCCCCTGATTGGGCTGAATTTTTAGCACTATCTTCACCCTCATAGAGCAACTGAGAGATAGCTGAAAATTCTTACACACAATTAGCGTCATTAGTCAAAGCATTTCCGAAAAAATCATTGAGATATTATTATATTTTGGTACTGACAACAATATTTATAATAGTTTAAAAAGCAAAACACTATTTCGCTGTGGTACCATTTTCTTTGGAACCACTGACGGCACAGCTTGGAAGAGTCAGAGTACAGACAACATTCACAAAAGTGTTTTATGCCTTCAGTTTCTTTCCCTGATGCTGAATTGTGAAAAAGACAAGTAATTTATTGTACTACAAGAAAAATGTTTAAAAATGTAGCTCAGATATCACCGACATCATCATGATGTTATACATTTTTCGGGAAATATTAAGCAAGGGAGGTAGAGAAGGTCATTCTAAATATCTGTACCAATTTTTGTGAGTTTAACTTCAGTCATTTATGAGAAAACTGTACCTGAATGATGAAAATTCAAGTTTTCAGTAAATCGCAATAGAAGATTTACAGATTTATTAACTTATCACTACGCTGCATAATCCAGTTGTCCTCCTGTTTCCTTATCCTCCACACTCTTTCTCTTCATTCTTTACTTATTCTTGACTCCTTGGCAACAGCTTCTGCACCTTTCTCTGCTTCAGTTACCTGCCGCTTATCAATAGCAGTTAGAGCTGAAGCCATATTCCTTCCCGTCTGGATGTTCAATTTCTTCATAACATTGATCCTTGAAATTTCACCATAATTGAATATTATCATCCATTACACCAATCTCCAGCACTGTCAGCCCAACAAATACAGTTTTGGGTATTGTCTCTCATATACAACTTTTGAAGCTTTCATTTGCATTCTGAGAGAGACCATACATACATTTCCTAAGTAGATTTTCATTTGCCAGATCCCTGCATATAGGCTTAATTGCCTCCATTTACAGCAAGCAGTAAGGAATGGTTGTGGGGTATATTGTATGCCTGTAGCATTGCTCAACCAGTACTTCTAACATGAATCTTCCCCTTTTGGACACAAACCGTGCTGTGGGGTTTCATCTGTTGACACTATGAAATCATGATGCCCAAACACCTCGTCTCATGTTCTCCGGATCTCCTTATTGCTAGTCCATAATATTGAGTCAAAGAATCAATTTCACTTACTGTAAGCTGACCTGGACTACCCATGTGTTATTTGTCTGACAGTTTTTTTCCACTGAAGTCTTTACATAATTTTCTCAACCGAACTCCCATTCTTTTTTGTACATGCCCAACACATTCAAGCTTTTCAATCAGTGTGTCCCCATATAGTCTGTCATTAACAACAGTAGTGTGTCCTTTACAGTCTCCATCCCAAGGTAGCCTACATACCTCACACCACGACTGATGTCTGATCTTCAAAAAATGTTTAGAACTCCTTTCGTTTCCACTTGGGCCATCAAAGTTCTTTGCACAAACATGGGTGCCAATAAATTTACTTTAACAACCCTGGTTGCTTTGTTAGACATTCATAATCTAGTATCTTACCAGTTTAATAAATTTGGCAGTTAAAACCCGATTCAGAGAAGTTTGACCTCTCTTCTGCCAAGATCCATCAAATGCTGCTACAGTGTCTGTATTCTCATACAAGGGTACTGCTTCTTCTGCTGCTCTTTTCATTGACTGTTCACTTACACCACATAAAGCATTATGTATTAATTTATTGTATCTGTCAAACCTCAGTGGGGGTGGAGGCAAATCCATCACTGCACAAAAAGACTGGGCAGCACTCCTTCAACTTCCAATACATCAAATTGCATAAACAAGCTGAATACTTACACTGTAATGTTGACTATCAGTTACTGGCGATATATTATCAATGTGCACATTACATGAGTTACAGGCAATCACTAACAGACTTGAAAGACCCTTCCTTGCTGAAATGCCCCCAGAAACATCAATACCGTCTTGAGAATTGCAGTACTTACATTTCACAGCACTCTTCAAAATCTTGACAGCATATTTAGGTTCACAATAATATTTCCGTCATTGTTGCTGCTCACAATACTACTAGGTTTGTTCTTATTACATTTAGAAATTGAAGGTTTACGTTTTGAAGCACTGCTTGTAGACAGTTTTTCCCAGCGACTTTTGAAGCAAGTGACGTGTATTATTCAATGTGTTTGGAACTGGTTGCCATGAACCATTCATTTGGAGCTAAATTTCTTTACTCTCGGCATTTGTAGCACAGGAAACACACACACAGAGAAACAACACAACACACAATAACTACAAAACCACACGCATATGAAATTCTGAAATCATTTATTCTCAGATTTTTGTTTACATTCGAACCATTGCATTCTAAACATGCATGTACTTTGGTTCCCGGAGTCAGTGCTTTCCAAAATAGACCTGTGTTAACGATCAGTAACTGATGGTGGAAAAAAAAAAAAAAAACAGAACAACAAAATAATGCATTACGTATTGTGATGCACTTCAAACTGACATGTAGGCGTAGCCCCTGTGCAACATTACCTTCAGCCTCAATTGCATAAAGCCGAAGCGATTTGCAATATCAGCATATGTACTGCTTCCAGTGCGGCGGGGTGATGGTTTCACTCACTTCTGTGATGATGGAAGAACTCAAAAAACAAAAAACTCATAGTAGGGCGGCACAAGGCCTCTGACTAGTATAATATAATACTGCCTTTTCCTTTCTGTCTTTTACCAATGAGAAACAAGAACTACCAGCCACAAGGACAGAATACAGATATGGTCTCAACGTGAGTATAGATAGAAGTGCCCTCAATCACTGAACACTGCGTACTTGACGACTCCCTACCCGGAGGCGAAGTCCAGAATTTTATAAGTTCGCAACAGTACAATACCTAACCATTCACTAAATACGAGGTTTGGAACTTAAATAGTGGCAGCTATTTATTCACAACCGATACCTGTTACTACTGTTCTTCAAAGTAATCATCAGCGTTGTGTAGAATCCATTGACAGCAATGTGGAAGGCATAGTATACCGTTAGCAGAGCCTGTTCTGCTGATGGTGTGAATGGAGCGATTTACTGCCTTTCAGATCTCTGGAACTGTTCTGAAGTGAATGCCACAAAGTTGTTGCTTCATCTTCGGAATCAAATCAATGTCACCAGGACTTACATCCGGGACTATGGTGGCTGGTACAGTACTTCCCAGTCCCATCGACCGAACAGAGCAGACACAGCTTGCGCTGTATGCGCCTGTGCATTGTCATGCCAAAGAATGGGTGAGTTGCACAGAAAGTGTCGCCAGTTCTTTCGCAAAGCTGGTATCAGGTGATGCTCCAAAAACGAACAGTAATACTGTAAATAAACTGGAAGCAGTATTGATTGCTTAACTTTGTTAATGGTGACCAGTTTCGACCTTTTTATCAGGTCATCTACAGACCATGAATGTCTGCTGGAGGTGGTGGCGCATGGCAGTCCTCTTGTTTGTGGCTGGTGGAGTTGTGTTCTTTAAAATGTTAGTAATACTGTGCATTCACAGTCCTACACGAGAATCACTGTAACTTTCACCATACTGGGGCTGTGACGCATCTTCGACTTTCGCAGCAACCAATAATGACGCCGTTCGTTGGACTGGTGTTTCAGTTTTGGCTCGTACGATGTGTCCCATGTCTCATCCAGTGTTACGATGTGGCATAAGAAAGCTTCTCCTTCGTGCTCATAGTGCTCCAAGTGCGTCTGAGCAGCGTCATAATGCATCCATTTTTGCATTTCCGTCAAGTCATGCGGAACCCATCGTGATGGAATTTTTCGTGTGACCAGGCGTTCTTTCAGGATGTGGAGCACAGTCGTATGCGCTAATCCGGTTTCATGGGCGAGCCCACAAATCGTATGGCGTCGATCACTGTCCACTAACGCAGCAACAGCATGCACTACTTCTTCAGAGTTGCTAGGACGACCTGTCTGATGCATGTCTGCCACAGTTTGCCGACTTTTGTTGAAGGCTTCCACCCAATTTGCCACTTTTTTGTGCAGCAATGCCGATTTCCTGCATGCCTCTTGAAGACCTTGATGTCACTGCCGTGCTGTACGACCTCTGGCACATTCAATCTTGATCCAGATTCTTTGTTCTTGATTTGAAAACAGTGACACAGTTATGTTAGACCGCTTGCTCACAAGTGGCTGTTTTTCCCTGGATTGTGTGCACGCCAGTGACACGGGACGGGCAAGTACATTTGCTCAGAGGTAAGGTGGATGTGTCAACAATGTGTGCTATCAGCGACAATAGTAGATTCCATTGCATAGTGTCTCCACAGCAGTGTTGCCACTATTCAAGTTCCAATGTACATACAATTTAGTATTTTAGGATGTTTCTCTAATTAAGACATAATTTAATAACATAAAAACAAATGGTGATAACATAATCTAATTTCAATAACTGGTGCAAAGTAACCCCATATTAGCCTCAAATCAGTCTTGGGGACAATATTGTTCTCTGACACGGAATACTTTCACATGAGATTAACAAACTATATCAGACATTGTGAATAACTAAATAAGAAGTAATTTTATATGAATCTTACCTTCTTGTAATGCACACTGGTTGTGATGGAAGATAATTAACTTCACTTTTATTTCACTTGCTGGATTCTGTAGGTTCCTGATGGTGGCCTTTTTAACACCCCCCCCCCCCCCCATCCCTTGCCCTGTCACAATATTGTCAAGCGTATATGATGCTCTGGAATGATGGGCTGACTGAGATCCTTCACAGTCTTTATGGCAACTAAACATTTACTACACATCTTTCTCTTCACCAGGACACTTACAGTTGCACCTGTAATATAATATAGCTCATTTTCTTTGACATCTGTCAGATTTATGGTTATGTTCACATTTTCTAAATCATTGTCATCTGACAGGCCTGGTGTTGTAACATCAGAAGTCACTGGTGAAATCCAACAAATGTGTGTCAGTATCAGCCGTATAATTTGCATTCGATACATCTGATACAAATGGTGAAATAACCACAAGTTATCATGGCTCCCCTAGCTTCTAATGCAATAGGTTTAGCTACTGTTTTTCTTCGTACTTGAGAAAATACACTTTCCAAACCATCCTTTGTCAACCTTCCTGGCATCAGAAATTTGAATCCTTGTTCAAAAAGATCTCTTGCAACGTTCATTACACTAATACTAGACATTATAACTCCTGTTTCCATCCTTTCCCAAATTCCATGTCTTGGAAAATTTCAACAAAAGATGTGAAGAATTGAAATTTCTTTTCACTGTTCTTGACTTCTTCAAGTGTCTAGCAGACATGATAGTAAACCACTCGTGCACTAACCTAATCCACCAAGCAGTGGAGAGAGCATCTCTACTTATTTGTTGTAAACTAACAGCCTGCTCTAAAGCTGCAGCAGTTTTAATGGAAAACAGTTGCACAGCTGAAGCAGCATTGATTGTGTTAACATGAGTTGGAAACAAATGCATCCTGCTTAAATGACAGAGATCTCAAACGTTCACTGTTCCCAATGCTCAAAGGTCTTTAATGTGTCCTGAAGCTTTAGTTGGTAGGCTTTCTGCTTTGCTTATTTCCCGAGGTAAAATGATAATATGAGACATAAAAGCAGATCGTATGTTTTTTTAATAAATGAGGTACATCTGCGAAAGTGTGCATATTTTGTGAGAACCATCTATTTGAAATGTAGTATTTCTAGTGTTCCTGTTAACACAAACTCCCAGAGAACTCCACAGTGCCTGACTTGTTATTGCTCCCCATGTCTGACAGTAAAGCTCTGACACTGAGACCAACAGCTGTAACAGCAGTAACTGCATTTGTAATGAGCTGTTTCATCTGTATGCTAGTGGTAGATGGGCTTGTAATTTCATGGGCAATAACTTGTTTCCACGAGTTTTTAAGTCTTCTTAACAAAAGAACATTATAATGATTTTCAGTCTTTTCTTTGGATCCCAGGGTAACATGTCCAGTAAATGAATTACTTGCAGTATTATATGCAGTATCTGCACAGAGTTCCATTTCATCCACAGACATGCAGCATTCCCAGTCATTGAAGTCCATGACCTCTACTTTTGTTTTGAGTAGTGCTATTATGGATTCAAGAATCCCATAATTTAAATCTATGCCACTTTTCCTCCTATTGAGTGTGCTGTAGTGTGGCATGGGATATCCAGTCAATCTTAGGAAGTTATACCCATACTTACCTAAAGCTAAACGTAGTTCCAGGCCTTTAGTAATAATTCCCTCTCTTGACCATTCAGGTATTAATGTGTCTCAATTTTTGCTCTGCAGATAAAAATTTCAGCATGCTTCTATTTTCTGCTTCCAACTCAGTTTTTAAGGAAGCATTCTCTCTCTTCAAAGCTGGGTCATTCCATGTCAAATCAACCAATTGTACTACATGATTTTAACCATGACCCCTCAGGTTTGGTTGAATTTTTTTCAGGTAATGTACCCACTAACACTAGTTTAAATTTGAAATTTCAAATTTTGCGGACATTTAGTTTTTGAGTTTCAAGGGTGTAAAAATAAGAAAAGAAAAGTTGTTTTTGGTCAGTCAATGATTTTTGAAAAATATGTAAAAATCTGTCAACCGGTTGCATAGGTTTTCTATATACAATACCTTGACCAGGTTTCGTCACAAGGGTGACTTCATCAGAAGGTAAGGTAATTACCTAAAATGAATATGTCAGATTAAATATCTTTGCTAATAAAAGTTTACATTCATGTAAATGTGTAACACAAATATTACTTACATTAAAAACATATCGTCAAAGATGCACAGTGATTTAAGAGCTGAGTTGCCCAAGTCATACATTAAAATATAAGACATAATGTTCTTCAAAAGGTCAAACATTAGAACATAAGTAACATTGGTGTGGTGTGAGGAGACTGACCGTGTGGCAGTCATGCTGCCAAGTAAACATAATGTAGGGCGCACCACAAGCGGGCCACTAGTAACGTGAGCAAAACAATTTTGTATATTACATATTTTCTGAAGTAAATCATACGTATAGCCAATATATCTTTTATCAAAATTAATTTTACAAATTACTGAGTAACATTTATAATTGAGTTTCAAACGGGATAAAATAGTAGAAAGTTTGCTACGTTTTACGTAGCACAGGTAGAACCAGAGTTAAATATGGCTGGAATTACAATGAAGAACATCAGTTCATTATATGACACAAAATTTGAAAAGAAAGCTTGCATAACTAGGGCACAGAGGTCATCTGGTGTGTTAGTAATGAGCATAACTTAACAGAGGTAAAATAATGTTTCTGGAAAGGAGGAGAGAACCTGGATTATAAGTATCATAAAACTGAGAGCAGTGGTTTAAAAGCATTAAAGAAATTTCTATTTTTCAACTGTACTTGTTCATTCAACATGTCACCTTTATTTGGTGTGTGCCTGAAAATTTCAAGTTCTTCCAAGACATCAAGTTTTCTCCCTTTCTTTTTTCTACGCAGAATAGTCATTTCATTTAATTCTTTGGGGTTATGCCCTGTTATGAAAAGATGTTCTTCAAATGTTGAATTGTGCACATTAGTGCGTTCTTTGCCTTAAAGATGTTCTTTGTAACTTATGTTGAAAGCTCTGCCTGTCTGTCCAATATAAAATGCTGGACATGTGTTACAGGAAAAGCCACGTAAGGGTTTTTTGAAGCTTTTGCATTATGAATTAATGTTTTTGTAAATTTTTATGTGTGGAGAAAGCAACCTTGCAGCCATATTTTTTAGTTAAAGACGCTGAATCCTATACGATATGTTATTAAAAAAGGGTATTGAGATGTACTTTCATCATTATTATTAGTTTGACCAGTACCTAAAGTGGTGACTTATTCTATAGCTTTTTCTTTAAGGATGTTTTCCACTAGTGAGGGTTAATAGCCATTATTAAATGCTATTGTCTTAATTACATCAATTTCCTTCTGCATTTTTTCTGGTGATAAGGGAGGAACCACGGCACGGTGAATTGCTGAATGAAAGAGAGCTTTCTTATGAGATTGAGGGTGTGTTGATTCTGCATGTACGGTATGATGGTACTCATGGGTTTTCGAAAAATGTCAAAAATTATTTTATTCTCTATTACCGCCAACTTCAGATCTAAGAAATTTAATTTGCCTCATTCATTGTGTAACTCACACGTGAAACTAATTTTTTCATGGAGGTTATTGAACGAATTGAATACTTGATATACTCCTTCATTAGTGCCATTGTATATAATCAAAATGTCATCTACGTATCGCGAATAGGATAAAATACCTAATTCTGTAGAGTCGTTCCTACTGAAGAATTTGTCATCGAGCGAATTGAAGAAAATCTCAGCTAAAATTCCCGCTAGCGGATTACCCATTGCTAGGCCATCAAGTTGTTTATACAGTTTGCCATTAAACTCGAGGTAGTTATATTTTACTACCAATGACAACAAACGTATGAGATCAGTAATCTGTTCGTCTGTTTTATAGGTACGAAGGTTATTCTCCACAATTTCTACTGTATACAGGACCGGTACATTAGTGTAAAGGTTAGTAATGTCATACGTTATTAACTTTGTCTCCTGATTACATTCCAATTTTTTTTTTATTTTATTAATCAGTGACTGGCTATTCGTTATTGAATAATGATTCTGAAATACGTATAATTTTTTAATCTTGTTGTGAAGGAACCTGGCTAAATCGTGATATCCGCTACTAATACTGTTAATATTGGACGAATAGGGTGGTTTATTTTATGTACTTTGAATTGAGAACGAAGTTTGGGATTTGGGGGTTCATGTTTATCAGCTGTTACTTTTGAAAGGGCTTTAGCAAATGTTTAGCCTCATTTACAGCACATCTAATTTCTTTTTGTAGACCGGGAGTAGGGTCCTCCTCTATTTCAGATACATTATTAGCTTCGAAAAATCCTAAGGTTTTACAGATGTATTCATTCTTACTAGAGACAATTATAGCAGTGCCTTTGTCAGATTTAGTAACTAAGGCATAATTGTGCTTTAACTTCCATTGATACTTTTGATTAATTTAAGATCTGAATTTTTAGAGGGCTGACAAAAAAATTTGTTTTTACCGATAATCAATGTTTGCTTTAAAACGCTGTAAGTCAAAAACTATACAACCTAGAGAGCTCAAACTTGCACAATTGTTTTCCTCTAAAAATTCCCTTCAATTTGATGTGTAACATGACTGTGGTACCAAAATCTGAAAATTTTAAACTATTCCAAAAAAACATATTTTGAAATTTCCAAAATACGTACCTTGGATTTTTTAAAATAAAAGTTGTATGTTTTGTCCAGTCTTAACTGACTACATACAAGTAGAATTTCAAGAAGGGATCTCAATGGGTACTTGTATAAAACAATATTTTACTACCGCAATACACACAAGTGAGGTGAAAAGCAGGCTATTTCTCTGCTATTAATACTAAGGTAGGTCTATGTAATTCTAACAAACTTAAATTATTATGTTAGCCTTTTTATGCAACATTACCCTCTTCTATCTATATCCGAAACCTGCTCCAGTTACTGCTGGGTCTGGGTGCTGATGAGTCCTCTCCATTTGGCTCGGTCCTCCCACCACTTTTCTTCCTCCACTTGCTGCCAGGTCACACCTCTCCTTTCAACAGATATTCTTACTCCCATTTTCCACAGTGTTCTTGGGTACCCTCTAGGACTTTTCCCATCCATCTTCAGTTCTTCCATAATTTTGGGGAGTCTCTGCCCATGCATCCTCTTAACATGCCCATACCATCTTAATCTCTTTCTTTCAATTTCTTCTCTCATACTTTCTTGTTTGAGGTCCTTTCTAATCTCTACATTCCTTACTCTGTCCATTCCTGTTTTTCCCTTAACTGCTCTGAGAAATTTCATTTCCCCTGCTTGCAGTCTTCTCCAGTCCTTTTCTGTCATTGTCCATGTTTCTCCACCATAGGTGACAATAGGGATGTAATAATTCTTATACATAAGGAGTTTTGCTCTTTCTGAAACCTCATTATTCCAAATCAGATGTTTTATTGTTTGGTAGAAATTGCCTCCCTTCTGTAACCTCCTATTAATTTCATTAGTTATTCTTCCATCCCTAGATATTTCACTCCCTAAATAAGTGAAACTTTCTACCACTTTGAGGGGATCTCCATTCAAGGTAATATTTCCATTGATTCCTTTCTCTCTTCCAAATACCATTACTTCACTCTTATCTTTATTTATTTTTAATCCATACCTTTTCATTATTTCCTTCCACGCATCAAGCTGTAACTGTACATCTACCTCTTTATCACCCCATATTACCATATCATCTGCAAAAATCATCCTTTTGTCTTTTTCTTTTACTATATCTTTAACTGCCCTATTCATTCCCTCCATCACAACATTAAAAAGCACAGGAGATAGAATACTTCCTTGCTTAAGTCCTTGTCTTATTTTGAAGTATTCAGAGTTCCCCAATGGTGTTCTAATTCTACAATTGTGGCCTCTGTACATTGTCTTTATAACATTAATGTATCCATCTTCTATATCTATCTTCTTCAGTTCTTCCCAGAGTCTTTCCCTGTCAACTGAGTCATATGCCTTTTTTATGTCTATAAAAACCATTATCATCCTTCTGTTATACTCCCCAACTTTTTTCCATCAATTGACAGATAGAAAATATCAGGTCGATCGTGCCCCTTCCTTTCCTAAACCCATGCTGTTCTTCACTCAGCTCCTTTTCTATCTTTTCACTTATTCGATATAGTAAAATTCTTTCAAAAATCTTGGCTGTATGACTCATGAGGGTTATTCCTCTGTAGTTTTTACAAAGTTTTTTATTGCCTTTCTTGAAGATGGGAACAATGTCTCCTGTTCTCCAGTTGTCAGGTATTGTGCTATTTCTCCACACGCTTGATAGTACTCTATACACCACTGCATTCCCACTGGACCTGCTGCTCTTATCATGTCCACTGATACTTAATCAGGTGCTGGAGTTCCCCCCCCCCCCCTTCCCTTCATCTTCTTCACAGCTTTTTCCATTTCTTCCCGTGTAATTTGTCCTAATTCTGCTTCCCAACTTCTCTCAATTTCTCCATTATTTGTTGTTTCCTCATGTACCTGCTCCTCAGCGTTTAACAGCTTCTTAAAATATTCTTTCCAGAGATCTTTTATATTCCCTGGATCTTCAATAATGGTACCGTCCTCTGTTTCTATCTTAACTGGTACTTCAGAAGCCTGCCTTTTATTTTTCATGATTTTATAGAACATTTTCTTATTGCTCTTCACATCTTCTTCAAGTTTTTTTGTAAACTCTTCCCATGCCTTTTTTTGCTGTTTCCACTATTTATTTGCACTTCTTCGTTTCCTCTGTATATCTTTTATGGTCTTCCTCATTTTTAGTTTTCCACCATTTTCTCCATGCTCCATTTTTTCCTCTAACTGCTTGGATTGTGGTATCATCCCACCAACTTGTCTCTCTTACTTTTCCCTTTCCAGATGTTCTGCCACATACTTTTGTGCTGCTTTGACTAAAGTGTCTTTGAATAAACTCCATTCTTTTCCTACATCGCAGAACACTTCTTTTGGAAATTTTTGTGTTATTAATTCTCTGTATTTCTCAGCACATTCACTCTCCTTCAATTTCCAATCCCGTATCCTCATCACTTTCTTCTGTTTTCTATTTTTCACACACTGATTCATTTTCCATTGTCCCACCAGTAATCTATGGTCTCCATCTGCAATCACACTTGGAATTACCTTCACATTTGTTACTTTATCTCCCCATTCCCTATCTACTAGAATATAATCAATTACACTCTTCGTTCTTCCATCCCAACTGTATCTCTCTGATAACATGACTTTCTCTCTTCATAAACCAGCTGTCTGCTATTTTCATTCCATTCCTCTGGCACTAATCCAGGAGTCTTTCCCCTACTTCATTTCTGCCTCCATATCCAAAACATCCCAATACTTGCTCAAATCGCTAACTGTCTTTGCCTAACTGTGCATTAAAATCTCCCATCACTATATTAGCACTCTCTATATGGTTTTCTAACACCTTTTCAATGTCCATCTTCTCTTCTTCGCTACATCCCACTTGAGGTGCATAAATCTGGATTACTTTTAGTATTTCTTTTTGGAATCTCAGGTTTAAGATTATGATCCTGTCTGATATATATCTCACATTTTCAATACAGCTTTGTATATTCTTATTCACCATCACTGCCACACCATTTCTTCCAGACCTGTTATTCCCACTCCAGTACAGTTTTCCTCCTCCTCTCAAATTCTTCTCACCTTTTCGCTTCCTCTTTGTTTCGCTTAATCACAACATATCTAACTTCCTCTCTGTTAGTACATCTGTCATTTCTTCCATTTTTCCATTGAGGGTTAATATATTAAGGGTGCCAATATTTAGTTTATTTTTTAGTCCAGTTGGTTTCATCTTCTTGTACTGATGAATATCATCAGGTCTCCCATCATTTGCACTAGCACTTGAAGAAGCAGTGCGGTCAAATCCTGAGTGGTTCGTTCCGAGGCTCGTCTGTGTTTTGAAAGCAATATATGAAGACTTTCGTACTGGCTTGCTAGGCCTAATGCAAGGAAGGATTTTCTGTTGGGGTTGTCTCCCTTAGCCTTTGGAGTTTATCCTCCACCACAAGGCAGTGGTTCCCTTCTCATTTAATCCCCAGAAAGGAGGGTTGCCTCATCTGCCAGCTACGCTGTTCCGAAGTCTTCCTTCTCCAGCGTCGCTGCCATTAAGGTCTTCACCCGTGACCCTGGGTATGGGTTCCGTGTTATACCCCCTGCCTGAACTCAGCCATCCACTCTGGCCTACTGAAGTGTAGGATGCCCACGCCATCAACGTGGAAGCACCAGACAGGAATTATTCCAGTGGAGGAATAGGGAAGGGCACCCTACCTCCCTGGAGCCAGGTTAATGATTGTGTATGGTGCCACAATCAAAGGGCAACATTACCCTCTTATTCTTTGTTAATTCATTAAATGATATAGTGTTGTTTTAATTTAATGTTCATGATTTTTTAACTAACTTTGTGGTTCATGGTGTGGGTTCCTGTAGTCATGTCCTAGTTCATGAACCATGGGCAACGTATGAGTGGCCAAGTAAGTGGTCCCGACAGTCGGGATACTAGTTACTTTGGAATAAGGCAGGGCATCTCGGACATATTCTGAGTTGTGGTCACCTTTGTGCTCATACAGCAAAGACTACCAAATCCACCGGTTAGTCCCTCAACCGTTAGGGGTAATACACAATGGGACTCAGGGCAAGTAAGGCTAGCAACCTGCTTCCCCGATACTTTAAATATGATGCTGGCAACAATCAGAGCAAAATGCCTCGGACCTTTGGAGGTGATGGAGTCCCACCTCTAACTGACAAACCAGGGACTCCTAAGATACGACTTGGCAAACAAATGGTAATGAGATGGGGAGCTATTAATATCAATGGGGGCTACTCTGGGAAGAAGGTAGAGCTGGCAGAGGCTGCAAGTAAGATGGGGCTGGACGTTTTAGCTGTTAGTGACATTCAGGTAAGGGGTGAGAAAGAAGAGGAAGTGGGAGGATACAAGGTCTACTTGTCAGGAGTCAAAGTAGGAATAGCACAATGGGGTGTAGGGCTTTACATCAGGAAAGAAATGGAACCCAGCATAGTTGCAATAAGGTATGTAAACGAACGACTGATGTGGATAGATCTGACAGTGTCTAGCAAGAAAGTTAGGATTGTGTCAGTATATTCGTATTGTGAAGGGATAGATCAAGATAAGAGGATAGTTTTTGTGAGGCACTCAGTGATGTAGTTGTTAGAGTAAAGGACAAGGAGAGTGTTCTGCTCATGGGTGATTTTAACGCCAGGATTGGAAATCGAACAGAAGGGTATGAAAAAGTTATGGGTAAATTTGGAGAGGATATGGAGGCCAACAGGAACGGGAAACAACTCTTGGATTTCTGTGCCAGTATGGGCTTAGTAATCACAAACTCCTTTTTTAAACATAAGAACATTTACCGGTATACTTGGGAAGGCAGGGACCAGATCTGTCATTGACTATATAATAACAGATCAGGAATTCAGGAAGGCTGTGAGGGACACACGTGTATTCAGGGGATTCTTTGATGACACTCATCATTATTTAATCTGCAGTGAAATTGGGATTGTGAGGCCGAAAGTGCAGGTGGTCAGGTCCATATGTAGGAGGATAAGAGTGGAGAAACTTCAGGATAAGGAAATGAGGCACAAGTACATAACAGCGATCTCAGAAAGGTACCAGGTAGTTGAATGTAGTCAATTACAGTCATTGGAAAAGGAATGGACAAGGTACAGGGACACAGTACTAGAAGTGGCTAAAGAATGTCTTGGAACAGTAGTGTGTAAAAGCAGGAAGAAGCAAACAGCTTGGTGGAATGACACAGTCAAGGCAGCTTGTAAAAGGAAAAAGAAGGCGTATCAAAAATGGCTACATACTAGAACTCAGGTAGACAGAGAAAGTTATGTTGAAGAAAGAAACAAAGCCAAACAGATAATTGCAGCATCCAAGAAGAAATCTTGGGAAGACTTTGGAAACAGGTTGGAGACTATGGGTCAAGCTGCTGGAAAACCATTCTGGAGTGTAATTAGCAGTCTTCGAAAGGGAGGTAAGAAGGAAATGATAAGTATTTTGGACAGGTCAGGAAAACTGCTGGTGAATCCTGTGGATGCCTTGGGCAGATGGAGGGAATATTTTGAAGAGTTGCTCAATGAAGGTGAAAATACAATCAGTAATGTTTCAGATTTCGAGGTAGAATGGGATAGGAATGATGACGGAAATAGGATCACATTTGAGGAAGTGGAGAAAATGGTCAATAGATTGCAGTGCAATAAAGCAGCTGGGGTGGATGAAATTAAGTCGGAACTCATCAAATACAGTGGACTGTCACGTCTTAAATGGCTACACAGGATAACTGAAATGGCCTGGTTCCATCAGATTGGACAAAAGCAGTAATCACACCAATCTTTAAACTTGGAAACAGAAAAGATTGCAAGAACTACAGAGGTATCTCTTTAATCAGCGTTGTGGGTAAAATCTTCTCAGGTATTGTTGAAAGAAAAGTACGAGTATTAGTCGAGGACCAATTGGATGAAAATCAGTGTGGGTTTAGGCCTCCTAGAGGTTGTCAGGACCAGATCTTTAGCTTACGGCAAATAATGGAGAAGTGTTATGAGTGGAACAGGGAATTGTATCTATGCTTTATAGATCTAGAAAAGGCATATGACTGGGTTCCTAGGAGGAAGTTATTGTCTGTTCTATGGGATTATGGAATAGGAGGCAAACTTTTGTAAGCAATTAAAGGTCTTTACATGGATAGTCAGGCAGCAGTTAGAGTTGACGGTAAATTAAGTTCATGGTTCAGAGTAGTTTCAGGGGTAAGACAAGGCTGCAACCTGTCGCCACTGTTTTTCATATTATTTATGGGTCATATGTTGAAAACAATAGACTGGCTGGGTGAGATTAAAATATGTGAACACAAAATAAGCAGTCTTGCATATGCGGATGACTTAGTTGTGATGGCAGATTCGATTGAAAGTTTGCAAAGGAATATTTCAGAGCTAGATCAGAAATGTAAGGAGTATGGTATGGAGATTAGCATCTCCAAAACGAAAGTAATGTCAGTTGGAAAGAAATATAAACAGATTAAGTGCCAAAAAGGAGGAACAAAGTTAGAACAGGTGGACGGTTTCAAGTACTTAGGATGCACATTCTCACAGGATGGCAACATAGTGAAAGAACTGGAAGCGAGTTGTAGCAAAGCTAATGCAGTGAGCACTCACCTACGATCTACTCTCTTCTGCAAGAAGGAAGTCAGTACCAAGACTAAGCTATCTGTGCACCATTAAATCTTTCGACCAATTTTGTTGTATGGGAGCGAAAGCTGGGTGGATTCAGGTTACCTTATCAACAAGGTTGAGGTTATGGATATGAAAGTAGCTAGAATGATTGCAGGTACTAGTAGATCGAAACAATGGCAGGAGGGTGTCCACAATGAGGAAATCAAAGAAAAACTGGGAATGAACTCTATAGATGTAGCAGTCAGGGCGAACAGGCTTAGATGGTGGGGTCATGTTACACGCATGGGAGAAGCAAGGTTACCCAAGAGACTCATGGGTTCAGCAGTAGAGGGTACAAGGAGTCAGGGCAGACCAAGGAGAAGGTACCTGGATTCTGTTAAGAAAGATTTTGAAGTAATAGGTTTAACATCAGAAGAGGCACCAATGTTAGCACTGAATAGGGGATCGTGGAGGAATTTTATAAGGGGTTATGCTCCAGGCTGAACGCTGAAAGGCATAATCAGTCTTAAATGATGATGATGATGATAATGCATCAGAAGGAAATGAACATATTTTAATTGGTAATATACGTGCTACAACTTAAAATTTTGAATAAAGCCACTCACCTTCATCCTTAGTTGTAAATGGCAGAGATGATCGTTTTTGTGGTTTTCCAGTGTTATTTGTAATCATTTACAAGAAGTTCCTTGTATTAGAAATTGGCATGTAAAGAATTTCACCTGGGAAAAAGATTAACTTGTTGATATTTGCATGGGTAGAACTGTATTTTTAATACTAATTGGTATTTACAAAGTTAATAAACATGGTATTTATACAACTGGGTGGTTAGTGAGGGTAGGTGTAACATAATTTAAACATGCTTCTTTTATGATCTTTTAAGATATTTTTCCAAAGCAAGAGAAGACAACTTCCTTTCTTTAGCACTTAAAGTGTAGGTTCTTTCCATAGCTTTTGTTGGATTCACTGTTTGTGAAAGAGTATTTCCTGGGACATCTAATACTGCTCTTGGTTGTGGATAGTAAAAAGACTGGGCTGGGCCTTTTGGGTGTGAAAAATTTACTCGGTGCATGTCATCATATTTTTCTTCAATGCATCCTAGCCACTAATAGTCATCATATGCTACTGTCACAAAACCAGCATCAATATTTTCCACATGTGATGATGTTATTTGGTTCATTGTTGTCACATATTCAAGAGATTCATCCAGACTAAAATGATAAGGTTTCACAGTAATTTGACTCTCTGTGCAGGGTTTATGTGAGTGAAACTTTTGTGTTCCCACAATCGATTTTGATTCACTAATCTGAGAAAGTAAGTATTCTTTGGTCAGTTCAAAGTCCTCTGTTGTGCAATATTCAAAGTCAATGTTTTTTATGTTTTCCATGGCAAATACATAAGTGATTTGGGTGTTAAGAATTCTTGGTCATATGGCCTTTGTAAGCGGGCTTTAGCAGCTAGCTGCTTAACAGTTCTGCCAAGGCCATCACATGCACTCTTGCAAAGGGATGTTGCAAAGAACTCCCACTCTGCCTCAACTTCAAAATCAGTTTTATGCAAACACAAATTAAGGAAGTTTCACATTTTTATATTGTGCAGTGCTGCCATCAGAAAAGTAAGTAATCTTTTTAAGTGCAAAAGGCAAGGTTTGCAGCAGTTTTTTCTGGAATACATAGAAAACGACTGTATTTCTGATATGAAGACATACTGCAGATGTTTTAGTTTTCCCTCCCATTTATAATATATGATGAAAGGAAGCAGTGTAGCTTGTGTGGTAGTCCAGTGGAATGATCGTATTTTGTCTTGTGCTACAAAAGATTAGTTTTCTGCAAAATGACAGTTGACTACTACATGACCTTCAGTTAAATTGTCCTTGATTTCGCTGTAGTATTCTTTCTGCTGACTAACTATAAATGAATGAGTTCTTACCTTCATTAGAGTGTTCAAAAACTCATCCATAAAGTCATGAGTACTTTTTTCTACAGTTTCCATCAAACACGTATCTACAGTTACCAACTTTTTGTAGGTAACTTCATCAATCATATCGGCAGTGAACATTGCATTCAATGGATCTTTAAGTCTAGAGACAACAGGACTTTCTTTACAAATATCCATAAAACATTGTTGCAATGGTGGATTGCAAATCATCTTGACTAGGCAGGAATGATAAGATTTCAAAGCAGATTTATCTCCATCCAAAACAAAATTTTGCATCTTAGCACCATTCATCAATTAGCTTAATGTTTTGGTGCAAGGTACACACACAAACAGAATGTGTGCCTCTTCTTCCAGCCAGGATACAGTTCCTTGGTCTTAATTCACAAAACTTGGCCCCCCAGTTTGTTTGCAGGGATCTTTTCCTTAAATAATTGGTATATTTCTTGAAAAGTTGCCAACAGTAGCCTCTTTTGAAACTGGATCTTTCCATCTTTATTTGTTATGGTCACACAATCTTTTTTCCCTGGTGTCATTCTACTGTCGTCGTCAGAATTGTATAAGTCTTTTAGACAGTCAACAATATTCTCATTTAGAGTTCTTCCAGGCTTAGTATTAGGATTTGTGAAAATTCCTTTTTCTTTTACTAACAGTTTTACTACATGAGCCATGTAGTTTGTCACTCCAAATTCTTCTTGTATTTTCTGACAGGTCCAATTCATAGGTAAGATAGACAAAATCATGTTTTCACTTATTTTTGTCATTGGAGCAAACTTTTCTTTTAACTGTTGAATAATCTCCAGTTAATCTTCGGAATGTTCAGTAATAACTTCTTCAGGGCTTGATTCTGGTAGTAAGTTCTTTTCTAAGCTAGACTTTATTTTATCAAGTTTTTTCTTTGTATAGCTGGCACAGCAAACTTTTTCTTCTATAGTGGTGATTCACCAATGCGTTCCAGTGACTTGTTCAAATAGTCTACGGAAGATTGAGGATCAGCAAAAGAATTGTTTACATTTTCGCTACTGCAGGGTAAAACTGCTTCTGTTTGGTGTTTGTCACTAACCTTTTTTCCTACATACATCACATATTTTCAAGCCACTAATGATTCCTAAGTCTAGAGAGCATGTCCAGTCTGTTACATTTCTTAGTGATTGTACATGGACTTTCTTATGTTCTACTTTAAAAGGGTTACAACATTTAGCAGCAATAATCACCCAATTCTTCTGAGATGCCATTTATGTAAGGTAACAAATATTACTATCAAAAAGTAAATATATACAGGGTGTTACAGAAAGGTACAGCCAAACTTTCAGGAAACATTCCTCACACACAAATAAAGAAAATATGTTATGTAGACATGTGTCTGGAAATGCTTAATTTCCATGTTAGAGCTCATTTTAGTTTCGTCAGTATGTTCTTCCACCTATGCTCAATGGAGCATGTTATCATGATGTGATACGGGATACTCTACTTATGCTGCTGGAACATGTGCCTTTACAAGTACAACACATCATGTGGTTCATGCACGATGGAGCTCCTGCACATTTCAGTCGAAGTGTTCATACGCTTCTCAACAACAGATTCGGTGACTGATGGATTGGTAGAGGCAGACCAATTACATGGCCTCCACGCTCTCCTGACCTCAACCCTCTTGACTTTCATTTATGGGGGCATTTGAAAGCTCTTGTCTATGCAACCCCAGTACCAAATGTAGAGACTCTTCGTGCTCGTATTGTGGACGACTGTGATACAATACGCCATTCTCCAGAGCTGTATCAGCGCATCAATGATTCAATGCAGCGGAGGGTGGATGCATGTATCCTCACTAACGGAGGACATTTTGAACATTTCCTGTAATAAAGTGTTTTAAGTCACACTGTTGCTGTGTGTTTCCATTCCATGATTAATGTGATTTGAAGAGAAGTAATAAAATTAGCTCTAACAAGTAAAGTAAGCGTTTCCGGACACGAGTCCACATAAAATATTTTTTTTCTTTGTGTGTGTGTGAGGAATGTTTCCTGAACGTTTGGCCGTACCATTTTGTTACACCCTGTATATACAACTTAAAATAACTACATTTCTGTCATTTGGAACATTCTAGAAAAAATAGGTATAGTAAATAATAGTATCTTACGATGTTTGATATATTATCACATACGTACACTATGACTAGAGCAATCTATACTGGATCAGTTGGACAACTTAACACTAAAACACAGTACAATATAGGGCACTCACGTTTTTTTGCTATGATTATTTCATACACATTTTAATGTAGGGTCGAGGCCCACTTACGGCCACATTAATGACATGTTTTTACGTTTTATGATGTTTAACTTGTAGGAAATGAAAATATAATACTTAATCTTACCTCTCAATAAATTAAGTTTTTTCTGGTGCTTTGTACAACATGTAGGGGGAAAAAACCCAGATTGTGTGTTGCTTAAAGAAAAACACTACATAACTCAACTTCTGCAACACAGAACTTTTCATTAAATGGAGACTTATAACAAAACCTAACAAAGAAATGTTTCTATAGACAATTGAATAGCACATTTTATATTGCTTATTATAATCTATGGTAGGACTGGCTGGTATTCCAAAGGAGCATAAAATTGCACCCGTTACATCGAGGTAGCCGTAAGTGGGGTAGTGGTCAAAAGTAGACCCTTGACCCTATACGAAAATCTCACTTTTTTTTTATAATAAAGAGTTACTGTATAAAATCGTAGGATCCTTAAGTTATTATATTTTAATATATTTTTCTCTTGCATTAAAATATCATTTGATGAATTAACAAACAATAAGAGGGTAATGTTGCATAAAAAGGCTAACATAATAATTTAAGTTTGTTAGAATTACATAGGCCTACCTTAGTATTCATAGCCTAGAAATAGTCTGCTTTTCACCTCACTAGTGTGTATTGCAGTAGAAAAGTATTATTTTATACAAGAACCCGTTGAGATCCCATCTCGAAATTTTGCATGCATGTAGTCAGCTAGACTGGACAACCCATACAATTTTTATAAAAAAAATTGACAGTACGTATTTTGTAAATTTCAAAAAAAGCTTTTTTTGGGTAATTTAAAATTTTCATTTTTTTGGTAGCATAGTCATATTACATATCAAATTAAAGGGAATTTTTAGAGGAAAACAATGGTGCAAGTTTGAGCTCTCTAGGTTGTATAGTTTTTTAACTACAGCGTTTTAAAACAATGATTGATCAACAACAGAGATTTTTTTATTTTGAAACCCTTGAAACTCAAAAACCAAAGATCAGAAAAATTTGAAATTTCAAATTTAAACTAGTGTTAGTGGGTACATTACCTGAAAAAAATTCATCCAAATCTAAGATATCAAGGTTCAGACTGTTAGTTGATTCAAGATGGAATGACCCAGCTGTAATTTCCTCGTTTACTGCAGGCACATTAGTGTCATCAGCATGGCCCTGAAAGCAATGGACCATTTATTATTTATTATATTATATGAGAATGAACATCACATACTAAATTGTAATGAATAAGTGGAAATGTGGGATGAAATTCATTCATTCCATGCATTAACTGTTTAATGCATGTCATTTTAACAGGTAATAATTACATTGTGTGCACTATTCTGAAATAGAAGAGTGAGTTCAAATAATTGGAGAATCATAATAAATGAATATTGAAATGATCTAATATTAAAATTGCAAAGTATTGCGCTATGAAAATCCTAACCAGTGTACAGAAGAATGATTATAGCTCTGTAATGCAATGAAAAAAGATAAAACTGTTCAAAACTTACAACTGTGTCTGTCTGGAACAATTTCAGCAGGTTGTGCAAATGCAACACAGCCATTTTCCATTATCTCAACAGACTGAAAGTACAACCAAAGTAAAAAATAGTTTTTAGCTTGAGAGTGTCTCTTCTTCAAACTGTCAAAAAATTACCTCTTTGGATGATTTTACATAGTTGTGAAAGTGTTTCTTTCTTAGGGAGTCCCAGGCTCTTCTTCCGCTTACTGGCTAGTAACTGTGGAGGATTGGGTACATTAGATATAGTTCGTACAGCTTTTGGCTTAAGCTTTTTCCAATTATCAAGTCTGTTGTTCTCAAACAGCGACCCTTATAAATGAGCCTGAAACAAATATGTATTACTAGTTCAAAATATGTACTGTGTTACTAAGTGTGTGTGTGTGTGTGTGTGTGTTTCATCCATTGCAAATAATCACTTTTTGTTAATGCAAACAGTAGATGTATTTAGTACTGTCACACCAATCAAGCAATAAATATTGTAGTTTTTGGAGCAAAAAAGATGAAACTTTTACTCACAAAGGTTAAAATTGCACTGAGGTGGTGGTGGTTCCAAGTGCACTTAACAGTAGTTTGTACCTATAACACAGCAAAACAATGTACTGTATCTTCAGAAAAATGATTTTCATTTATAACTCTAGTGTCACTCCAGCTCTAAACAAGTGAGTGTGATTTTTTGGAATTCGTGTGTTCCTGAAAAATTATTTTCTGAAATAACTAATGTCTTTTGGAAATATTAATATTATTAAATATATATATATATATATATATATATATATATATATATATATATATATATATATATATATATATATATAAAACAAAGATGCTTTAAGTTACCAAACGAGAAAGCGCTGGTATGTTGATAGACACAATAAAATAAAAAACACACACACACACAAATAGTCAAGCTTTCACAACCCCTGGTTGCTTCATCAGGAAAGAGAGAAGGAGAGGGAAAGACGAAAGGATGTGGGTTTTAAGGGAGAGGGTAAGGAGTCATTCCAATCCTGGGAGCGGAAAGACTTACCTTAGGGGTAAAAAGGACAGGTATACACACATCTGTCTGCACATATACAGACACAGGCAGACATATGTAAATGCAAAGAGGTTGGGCAGAGATGTCGATGTGGAAGTACAGAGGCAAAGATGATATTGAATGATAGGTGGGGTATGAGGGGTGCAAATTGAAATTAGCAGATGTTGAGGCCTGGTGAGTAACAGGAAGAGAGAATATATTGAAGGGCAATTTTGAAGTCTGGTTAATCTACTGCTTTTGGGTTGTAGATTTCACGCACCATGTGATCTAGATTTAGGTTCACACAGCCTCTTACTAAATAGTGGTGGGAAGAGGAATGTTCCAGTTAGTATAGATGTTTTCAGCATGTTCCCCATATTGAAATGCTTGTGCAAATTTGTGTTTGTTATAAACAGTCCTATTCGCAATTACTCATATCCATGTGACACTGTATACTAATTTCATTCTGGATTTTCCCTCCTTTCATACTTGAGAGAATTGTTGACAGACTGGAAATAACCACAGAAGATGAGATCCTAAAATACCATAATTACACTTTCTATTTAGCATACCTATCATTGTAGCTAAAAATTTTCTGTCCTTTGTGTCTCCAAAATGACAAATATTACTTTACTTCACTCCACTGAACATGTGGCAAGGGCATCATTGACTATATGCCTGCTCTATGAGCCTCTTCCACTTCAGTCTGTCAGATGCGCTGTGTGTCCAGATGCTGTTACTGTTCATCCTAGTTGTGTCCTCCCGAATCCTCCATGTATTGTTCTGCTGAATACCATTCTAGGTAGTCTATTCTGTCATTCTTGCTATATGGCGTGCCCCTTCTCCTCGTGAGCAGTTCGACGATGTTACTGTGTTTGTACAGCCCTCTTAATTTTTCATTTCTTCTTATTCTCTATTCCATGTTATTTTCGTCATGTACAGGTCCAATAATTTTCCTAGGTACTTTTCTTTCGAATATTAACAGTTTTTCTTCATCTTTCTTTCTAAATACTAATGTTTCACGTCTATATAACATCGCAGGTATAATGGTAGAGTTACTGCTAAGTGATCTTTTGCTTAGAATTTTGATGATGAAACTAAAAACTGTTTTGTTTGCTGTTGGTAAACGGGCATCTGTTTCTAGTGTGAAGTTGGGTAAGTGTAACCACATTTTGGCATAGTTCAACTTTGACACCAAATTGCCAACTTATTATTGAAGATATGATTTTGCAATTTCTCATGCTTAAAGTTTGACTTATTGATTTTTAAACAATATACATTTTGATTTTGAAAAATAATTATATGGTCAAATAATTGTTTTCAAAATTTTGTGTTGTGAGGTTACCCTTGCCCCATGGTTCACGGCAAGTGTAACCCCGCATTGTTGTACCCATACAGAGTATTGTAAAAGAGACTTGGGGTAAGTGACCTGTTTACCCAATTTTTACTGAATTTGAGGATTTTTAAATTATTAAAATATCGTAAATTTTACTAAAGATATGAACTTTTTTGCACACGCCTGTTTGTATATTATGAAATACACAGAAAATGTTAGCTAAACTAAAAAATAAGTGTTAGCTTAAACCATAAAACACTGAAACAGAATGCTTCATAGATGATTTATTTTTGTTTTAGGCCAGTAATTTATTGGTTTAAATTCTACAAAAGTAATATTTTTTCTTTAGTAGGCAATTTAACAAAAATAATAAAATATCTAGTATCAAGAGAAAATAGAAATTCCCTTTATAAGTTCACTTTCTATTATTTTTCATGGTAATTGAACTAAAGTTGTTAGCGATTTGTGTTTAATGCTAAACTGCCCTAATTCAACTTATTATATTCACACTTAGACCCTAACTATAATTTAGTCACTGAATGTTTTCTTTATGTATTGAGTCCTTTGATCATATGTAGTACAGTGTACAGGATGATATTGGACTTATTACTAAGTTCAAAATGATACATATTTAAACGTGCTACCAATTTCAATAGTTGTAGTTCTTACAATGCTAAAATGTTACAAATTACAATAGCTTTAGTTCTTAACAGTTATTCTGGTCCAGGTATTCCTTTACTGAGTAGAAACAGTGGTACTGTAGATATTCTCTGACAGATCTTTCAAAAGCACTAATATTTTGTAAGCATGTTATACTACTTGTTAGCATATTATAGTGTTTAATACCCAGATAGCATGTACCTTTCTGATACAAGCTGGTACTGGCTGGGGGTACATGCAAGTTATATTTTATTTGAGTATTATAATCATGTATATCTTTGTTTTTTAAAGCATCATCATAATTTCCAGTCATATACTTTTTTACGTACATTAGTGTGTCAACAATAAACATACACAGTAGAGGTAGTATATTCAGTGCTAAATATATTGGTTTGCAGGACTGTCGAGCACCACTCCCTGTCATAATGCTAATGGCTCTTTTTTGTATTCCAAAAGTCCCTTGAGCTGCTGGGGAATTTCCCCAGAATATGAGTCCATACTTGAGATGGGCATTGAAGTACGCATAATAGGCAGACAATAGTGCCTGTTCATTTATGCATCATTTGAGAACCCTAAGAAGATAACAGGCCGTGCTCAGCTTGGCATTTATTTGTTCTATGTGTTTGTCCCATTTTAAGTCTCTTTGTATCCAGATGCCGAGAAATTTTGTAGCCTCATCATTTGCAATAGTGTATTGATTGATTTTTATTTCTGGATATATCAATGTGGTGTACAGGATGATATTTGTGGGAATCAATACGTCTATCCAAATCATTGATATGTAACAAGAAAATTAGGGGTCCCATTACCGACCCTTGCGGTACCCCATAAGTGATTGGGCTTTTTTACGGTCGCTGAGAAATGAACGAATCCGTTCATTTGCTCTAACTTCTTCAGTGGGGTTTTGTGGTTTACCATATCAAAGGCTTTGGTTAGGTCCAAAAATGTACCCATTGTTTGTTGTTTTTCATCTATTGTTTTTAATACATTTATAGATTGCTGTCTCTGTTGATTTCTTGCTTCTGAAGCCGTGTTGAGTATTAGATAGCACACTATTTTACTTTTGAGAAACTGGATGTTAATGTAATGGGACGATAGTTTATTACTTCATCTTTGTCACCAGCTTTGAAAATAGGGATGACTTTTGATGTTTTTAGTTGATCTGGAAAGATGGTTGACTCTAGGGAACAGTTGCATACGTGAGTAACGGGGGAGGGGGGTCAATTATATTTTGGATACAGAGTTTTAGGATTCTGTTCGGTATACCATCAATTCCTGCTGAGTATGTTGTCTTTAGTTCTCTGACAGCCTTCAATGTCTCCTCCCTACTTACTTGGTACACAAACATTGAAAATTTATTACTGTTGCATTTGTTTACCACTTGATGCTGAGTTGAACGAAAATTAGTTTTTATTAAATTTTCAGCTGTCCCAGTGAAGTATTTGTTGAATGTTTGCTGTTTCTCTAGGCTGTAAAATATTTTTATTGTTGTGTATCAAGACAATGTTCTCCTCAGTTCTCTTATTTTTGCCAGTTTCCTTTTTAGTGATGTCCCACATAGTTTTCACTTCATTTGTATAATTATTTATGTAGTAATCATTGTACATTCTTTTCGCCTGTTTAATGACCTTTTGTAAGATTTTATGTATGTTTTGTAGTGAGTATGCATTTCCTTAGTGCCATTATTTTCTGTGCAGATTCTGTGGAGCTCCCTTTTTTGCTGGCAAGAAGTTCTGATTCCATTAGTAATCCAACCCTTTCCTCTTGTTTTCTCTCATATATTTACCATTTTTTGAGGGAAGGCTGTATCAAAATGCTTCACCATTTTTTCTAGAAAAATATTGAATTTCGAATTCAGATTTTGTTTTCATAGGCATCAGACCAGTCTCCAGTATGCATTAGTGAGTTAAAGTGGTCAATGCTTTTCTGCCTGTTTAATGACCTTTTGTAAGATTTTAGTGTATGTTTTGTAGTGAGTATGCATTTCCTTAGTGCCATTATTTTCTGTGTAGATTCTGTGGAGCTCCCTTTTTTGCGGGCAAGAAGTTCTGATTCCCTTAGTAATCCAACCCTTTCCTCTTGTCTTCTCAGATATATTTACCATTTTTTGAGGGAAGGCTGTATCAAAATGCTTCACCATTTTTCTAGGAAAATATTGAATTTCGAATTCAGATTTTGCTTTTCATAGACATCAGACCAGTCTCCAGTATGCAATAGTGAGTTAAAGTGGTCAATGCTTTTCTGCCTATGGATCCTTCTCTTGACCTTTAGTAAGTTATTCTTAACCGGTCTTCCTTCCTTTGTGGTGGTAATTATTTGAGCTTTGTGGCCACTGTATCCTGTGTTAAACACTTCTACTGACCACTCCAATTTCTCTTTATCAATCAGGATTTGATTTATACCAGTCTGAATAATAATAATAATAATAAAAATTTTATTGTCATTCAGCTGGTTACAGCAATAGACAAAGTCAAGAGCTTATATTTCTACATAAACTACTATATCGATGTAAATTGGTTTAAACATAAAATAGGTACACATTAGAATACGGTATTTTCATCTTTAAAAAATTCATCAATGGTGCAAAACGGATTGTTCACTAGTAGCTTGTATAATTTAGCTTTAAAAATATTTACAGGCAGTTCTTTAAAGTCAGCACTTAGTCTATTAAACATCCTTAGTCCAATAACTAGGTAGGAGTTCTGCGATTTTGATAATCTACGATATGGTACGTCTACAGATGTTCTTTTTCTAGTATTATGGCTATGAATATCATTTCTCAACACAAAATTAGAGACATTGTTTCTAATGTACAATAAAACATTCTAGATGAATAAGTTTATTACTGTAAGACACTGCAATTTAATAAACAGAGGTTTACAATGTTCTGTTTTATCAGAATCCGTTATTATTCTGATCACTTTCTTCTGTAAAAGTAAAATGTCATTTACATGACAGCTACTACCCCACAGTAAGATTCCATAAGAGATGATGCTTTGGAAGAAGGCAAAATATGCTGATCTCACATAGTCATTGGGGACATGTCTTTTTAAATTTCTAATTAGATAAATGACTCTTGAAAGCTTAGCCAATATATTTTTAATGTGTGGTTCCCATGTTAATTTATTGTCAATAGTAACACCTAAAAATTTAACAGTTTCTAATTCTTGGTAAGTGGGAATCTCTTTGAGGCTAAAGTAAAGTGTCTGGGTTTTGTTTTCATTTAGTAGGAAGCCGTTAGCTTTGAACCATAATGAGGACTGAGCAAGGGTATTTTCAGTCAGTGTTTTTAGTGTACCTAGATCAGAGCTTTTATGTAGAAAAGTTGTGTCATCAGCATACAATATTGTGTGAGAATGTATGAATAAGGGCAGGTCATTAATCATTAGTATAAACAGTAAAGGTCCAAGCACCGACCCTTGAGGCACTCCGTACCTAACATTAACCAAATTTGATTTCTCCCTACCAATGCACACAACTTGTTGACGGTTCTCTAGAAAAGACCTGAACATATTTATACTTTTGTCATCAAAACCATAGTAAACTAGCTTTTTCTGCACAGTGTCATGGTCTACACAGTCAAAGGCTCTGCTCAGGTCACAAAATGTAGCCTGGGCATAGTCCCTAGCCTCGAACACATCTAGGACTAATTTTACGAGGGAGCCCATTGCATCCATTGTGGATTTACCTTTTCTAAATCCAAACTGTTCATCACTAATTATATTTAGTTTACCCAAGTAGACACTAACTTGCTCATACATAATTGTTTCTAAAATTTTTGAAAAAACTGGGGTTATGGATATAGGTCTGTAACTAGCAGGACAGTTCTTTTCCCCTTTTTTATATATGGGCACAACTCTAGAAATGTTTAATATGTCAGGGAACTTACTTTCAACTAGGCATTTGTTAACACAAAAGGTTAAAGGATAAATCACACAATCAATAACATCTTTCAACAAATTAACTGACATATCATAGTAATCAACACTAACTGAAGGTTTGAAATTTTTTACAATTTTTAGGATATTATTTGGGCTCACTTCCGTGAAAGTGAAGGTGCTCGGGGGAAGCTTTTCAAAACAGCTGTCCATAATGCTAAGTGCATTTTCAGGGGGTTTGTTTATTGAACTACTAATTTCTTCAATGGACTGGATGCAATATTTATTAAATTCTTCTGGGGTAATGGCGATTTCCTCTTTGTATTTAGTGTGTGCAATGGAGTTTATTACACTCCACGCCTTTTTGCATTTATTGTTAGATTTTTCAATGTTTACTATGTTATGCAGTTTCTTTGCTTCATTTATTGCCTTCCTATACTTGTATTTAGCTTTAGCATAGAGTTCTTTATGCAGTTCTGATTTACTGGATTTGTACAGACTAGAATACAGCATGACAGTATTTTTCAGTTGCCCTAACTGTGGAGTATACCATTCCTTCGTTTTCCTTTTCTTGTAATTACTACTAATATTCACTGTACATTTTTTCAGAGGGATGTTATTTTCAAATATATTTAAGAATACGGAGAAAAACTTGGTGAAAACAATATCACCTGAACAGTGTTGAAACCTCTTAAAACGTGTGTCCCAACTGAAATAAGTGAGGGCATCTCTAAACCTATCCACCCTCTCTTTTCTCACTGGTCTAGTAATCACAATTTTAGATTCTCGTTTAGTGCAGTCTGAAGTTACATTATTAAGACTAAGATATACTGCATCATGGTCTGAGAAAGGGAAACCAATTACATCAGTGGACATACAAGTTCTCTTAATATTTGTAAATATATTGTCTAGACAGGATGAGCCTCTGGTGGGTTTGCAGTTAACATAGTACAGGTTAAATTGTCGAAGCACATTTTGGAGCTCTGTCACAGTTTTTCTGTCCCGCAGGACATCAAAACTTGAGTTGATATCCCCTCCAATGACAATATTGTATTTTTTCCTCAAGTTTCTCCAGAAAGATATGTGGGTCACCACTAGGTGGCCTGTACACTACTACTACCATTAGTTTAAGGCTCTCAATTACTAGACCTGATATTTCAAAATGCATTTCATCACAAAGGGTATTGAGATCCATCCTGCCACAGTTTGGTGCAAGAGGTGTTTTTGTATATATTGCTACCCCACCACGTAAGTGCTGTTTTCTACAATAGTAACTTAGTAGTGTGTAATCCTCCAATACTTTGTACCCAAGCTCATCCTCTTTGCACCAATGTTCACTTAAACAGAGAACATCTACCACGTTTTCATTTGAAAATTCGTTGACTATTACGTTTTTATCTGTCATACCCTGAATATTGAGGTAGCATATTTTGAACCCTACTTTAGGCATTTCTTCTTTTGTATATTCTCTTAGTTGACATGACCTAGTGTTACCGCATGAAAGTTGACCAGGTTGTGTCCTTCCATTACTAGAACACCCAGCCTGGTCTATGCATACAAGTTTTTTGTCATCTCAGTTGAAACATGATCCAAACACATTACTGGTCTTTTTTCCTTCTCTAGCTTATCCAATACTATTCCGAGAATTGTATCACTTAAAACACATTTACCTAGCTTATTGAAATGTTGCCCACGCTTGGTATGCCATTCTCTGCTACAACTAATGGTGTTAATTAAGGAAACATTCTTAAAGTGCTTACAGATAGCTTTGTACTCCTTGTTGGTCTGCTCCACTTCCTTATTCACGCACGACCACTGGGGCAAATCGTGTCGATGAGGAACATTAACAACAATCACGTTGGTGTGGGTTAACACTTCGAGAGTCTTCTTCAGTGTCGAAGTAGCTATCTTCCTTTCATTTCTGCTGACGTCGTTTGCTCCGGCCATTACCACTACAAAATCTCTGTGCGCGAGGGCTGTGCTTTCTTTCTTGATTGATGTTGCAACGTCTCGTAGACCAGCTCCTGACTTAACAGTACCTTGTATTTCAAACTCGTTAATCACACGAGGTCCACGTTCCGTTAACATAGCTGCTAATCCTCTGGCGTAACTGTCTGAATAAATCTTAATGGTTGGTGTTATTCTCGTTGCAACTTTAACTGTGGCTGTAAGGTTATGTGTTTTAATGAGATTTCCAAGGGCGGTTTTCTGTTTACATTTACTAAGAAAATCTATGTTAAAGTCACCACATACTACAATATCACACCTTGTTTTGTGCAGCTTATTTAAGAAAATTTCCATTTTTTCTAAAAATACCTCCTACTTTCCCGTTGGAGAGCGGTACATCGTAGCTATTATCAAACTTAATTTCCGAATTTTTATCACTGTCATCCCAAAGTTTTTTTCACAACTTAGTGAGGTGACATTATCTATTTTAGTAACCTCTATATTATCTTTTACATATAAGGCTACACCTCCATAGTGATCACTAGGTCTACAATAGTACTCAGCCAGAGTGAAATTGTGTAGGCAGACAGATTTTATTAAGGTCTCGTCAAGCCAGTGTTCTGAAAGACACATTACGGAAATATCCTCTAGTTCATGCATTAATAAAATATTTAGTTCTTCTACTTTATTGCTTAGGGACTGAACATTTTGGCGAAAGATCTTTATTACAGAATTTGTGGGAAAATCTACAGTACCACCTACCTTCATTTTAAATGTTTCTTGTTTGTGCAATTTGTCGCTACTGCTTTTGGCAGGAAAAAATCATTCAGATGAGGAGACTGCCTGGTGTTTCTTCTAGTTGCGCGAGATGAGTCTTTCCTAGTGATCCATTTCCCCAAGGTACTCTGATCTGCAATCTTTTTGTGCTTCTTGTCACTCTTGTTTACAAGACGGCAAATTTCTTCAGCCAAGAACTGTTTACCATAGTAATTCAAATGTAGGCCGTGACTGGTATGCATGTCTCTGTTTAATGTACTGACGTCTATTACATTCACATAAGGATATTTTTTGCACAGATATCTCAATGTTCACTCTTTCTATCAGTTTGTTTACACATGACCAGGGCGGTAAGTCATACCTATGGGGTTGATTTACGACAGTTACATTTGTTTTGTTTAATTTGGGAAGCACACTGTTGAGAACTGTGATGAGTATTTTACCTTTATCTCTGCCAATGTCGTTTGCGCCTGCACAAATTACGACAAAGTCATTAAAGTCAAGGTTTTCACATGATTTTGCAAGGGACTTCCTAACTTATTCCATTCCTGTCCCTGGCTTTATTAAGGGTTGTACACTTAGGTTTGACTGTGTGTGTGTCACTTTTTCCGCCAGTTGACAATCGTGACTATCGGCAAAAATTAGTACTTTTTTGTCTTTTCTGCGTTGGTCATGTTTTAAAACACTAGTAAATTTCACGTTACTCCTGCTGTTTTTTAGTAGTTTCTGGCCTCACTTGTTTTTCAGCTACACTGTCTCCAGACTCGTTTGGAGTTTTGTTTGAAGCAATTACTTTGATATGTCCAACTTTAGTGCTTGTGGCTGCTGTACTTTTTTCGTTACTTCACTGGTGTCCGATATTGTTTGGAGCTTGTGTTGATAATGTTCTTGATTATTATAGTCCCGATTTTCCAACTGTTTCTCTAGTTGGATTACAGTCCTTATGTACGTTTTTTACTTTTAACTTACACCAATAACATTTCCCTGGTTGGATTAAACTAGTTTTTCTGCACTGGTCGCATAGAAACTCATTTTGTTTCATCATTTTCACCGAACTCGAATTTCATGTACCTTTTTTCACCGCCATCTTTGTTATATGAATCAAATCCAACACCAAATGTCAGGTCTTCCCTGCGACCCAAAGTAGGCTCAGGCAGCACTGAAATGACATCAGAGGACGGAACTTCCACCTCATCTCTTCTATCAGGCCAGTAGAATGTGATGCCGTGCTTAAGACAAAGGAAAATCACTTCCGAATCTCCTAAATCACTAATTTTGGTAACTTGGCCAATAAAATGAACTTTCTTACATTTTGTTGCAAAAGTTACCAGAACATAGTTTCCACCTATAATTTTATCTTTGGCTTATTAAAAGTTTGCCTCTTTTTTCTTCTTCTTCTTCGTCTTCTTCTTTTCACAGTTTATCATATCTTTCCTGAGAGATCTTCCAGTGTTGTTATGGTCCCATTTTCTTCATCAATACTTATTGAAGATAGGACTCCTTCAGTTTCACTTTCTTCAATTGTTGATTCAACGTCCAGTCTTCTTTTCTTCTTACCCACATGAGCAATCAGGGATTTTTTTCCTCGACATTCCGAGATATCATTTCGGATAAAGTAATGGCACTTTGTTTAGAAAATGTACTTTTCATTATCAAAGCCCTTTTTATGTCGATAATGCTTTTTCGTTTTGCTTCCTCCTTATTATTCTTGTTTCCTTTAAAATCTTTTTCTTTATAGATTAGAAGAAAAGGTCTATGTGGATCACAAAATTTCAAAAAAGATTTTTCAAAATAATTTCAAAAATGTCTGATTCCATCCATCCATTTACTGAAACAGCATAGCAGGTTTCAGGAAAAGGAGGTTGTGGTGGTGGTGGTGGTTCCATCCAAGTGTCGCAGACATTCTTATCCTTGAACACTATTAAGGCAGGCAGCTTGTCCCCATCTGCATTACCACCAATCAACACATTGGTAGTTCCCCTAGCAGGTCCCGCTGTGATTATTGAAGAGGGAGAATCAGTTTTACCAACAACTTTGGTTTTTGTTGGGCCTAGAGAGAAACTAGTCTCATCAATTTAAATATCTGCTTTGGTTTGTTTTCAACATCTAAGTCTCTGAATGTTTGTTACAGAATATCAAAATACCCCTTAATGATGAAAGGATAAGAGCCAGCTTTTTTCATGCATACTCAAGGGTCTGTGGCTTTTTTATAGACAGTTTGTGCCTTTTCTTGAATCCCAGCAACCAGCCTTCTCCAGGTATACACTTATTGAACGGGTTTGGTATTTTATTTCTTCTTATGTACTTCCCAACCAATTCCAAAACTTCCTTCCTGCTTAGCCCCCACCCCCACTTTTCTAAAGTTGTCTGTCCATTTGCTAGTTGCTGCTCTTTTTCATATGGGATTACTGTAGATCATTCTTGAGAAACACTCTTAACACCACGAGAACCTTTTATGTGTTTCTGAAGTGTTGAGTAGGGTATTTGATATTTAGCACTAGCCTGATGTATTGTACAAATTGATCTTTGTATATCATCAATTGCACTGGAAAACTGTTCTTTTGTGTAGGAAGTAGCACGGTTAGTCTTCCTCTGGTAGTTCCTAACCATTTTGGCACTTTATGTTTCACAGATAAAACTTGGCCTACCACACGAAGTCACAAATCTGAAATAAAACAATGGGATAGATAAGTTATGAAAGATTAGGTTTAATCATGTGGAACTAATTTTTCTAAGAGAAATACATTCTAACCTTGCTGATGAGCCCTCAATAGTCCCACCTCTCAATGCAACGGCACACACATGAAAAGACAACACAAAAATGAATTATCATGCTCAACATTGTTGTCAGTCAAGGAATGCTTCACATACTGTACTGTAATTGAAATTGTGACCTGCTTTAAAGTTCTGTGTCATATTTTATAAAAGGAAACGTGGTTTAAAAATATAGTAGACTTAAATAAAAAATAAAATATATCTCACACAAACTCAGTAGGCCTACAAATCCAGCACATCAGGTATTCTGGTATCCATATGTACAGGAAGGCCAGTTTAGTTGATCGAGTGTGATGGCAAAAACAAGGTTATGGCTTAAATAAATAAATCTGTTCCGGTAAGTTTGTTTGGGGCAAGTGTAACCCCCCCCCCAGTTACAGTTGGGGAAAGTGTAACCATGCCTGGCATATGAAGAGCTTTATCAGTAGAGTAAAACGAATCTCATATTTGAAATTATCATGCAAAAGATATTTGTAACCAAAAAATTGTGCAGTTATCTTTAAAACTGCAAAAATGACAGATCACCAAATTCTGAGCATGTCACTCACAGTGAAAATGTAGATGTCAATTCAAGAACAAAAATTAATCACCAATTTATGTCAGATTTGACAACTTATGGTTAAATATAACAAAGAAAGGAGTAAATTAACATGTATGATAGGTCAGAGGTAAAAATACAACTTCTTTAAGGCACCATAAGCCATGGTTACACTAACCCGATGGTTACACTTACCTCACTTCACCCTATATCTCTTCCATTGTTATTACTAAAAAGATTTCCTAGGTACTTCAAGTGGTCAACAGTTTTGAAATTGAATCCCTCTGCCGTCAAAGGTGCATCTTTTGTGGTTTTCTTACTTATGGGCCATTAGTCTGTCTTTTTTCATTAACATGAAATCCTGTTTTATCAGCAATTTTGTAGTAGTTGTACATCATTCTGATTAATTCTGTTTTGGGACTACTTATTAGTGCTACATCATCTGCACAGACAAGTCTTGTAATGTTCACATCATGTAGCTGGATCCCTTGTGGATTGGTTTTAGAAAATTCTATATTGATCTTCTCTAGGACAAGGTTAAATAAAATAGGTGAAATGGCATCCCCTTGCTTCAGTCCAGTGTACACCTTAAAATCTTCGATTTCTCCTACCGGTGTCTTTATGCGACACAAAGGTTCGTCTATACATATTTTAAGTAATCAGATTAATTTTGATGGTATTTTAAATTCCTTCATTATATTTAGGAGTATCTGTTGGTTTACGCTATCATAAGCCTTTTTAAAATCTACGACAAATATGTGGATACCTACATTGAATTCCCACGCCTTCTCAGTTACTTGTCATAGGGTGAATAAGTGATCTAGGCCTAATGTGTATCTGTTTCTGTGGAAACTGCATTGGTAGTCCCCAGTCAGTTGTTCTGTTGCTGGAATCAGCCTGTTTAATAGGCAGCTCGGTAAGAATTTGTAGGCAACATCCAGTAAGGTAATTCCTCTGTAGTTACCACAAACAACTGATTGATTGATTGATTTTTATTGCTGTAGAGACCTCAAAGATCATCTGAGGCATTACAAAAGTCAGTATTACACAGTATAAATGTTACACAAATAATTACATAAACAAGATAAATATTACACGATATAAATATTACACAAATAATTATGGTATCTTCACACAAAAACAAAACAGGGAAACTTCTGGTACAAACTGATATTGCATAGTAAATTTAGCCAGTTACAGACTTACTCATATATAGAAGTATATAAAAACTGATCACTAAGTGTAGTCATACCGTATTCTTTGCTTCCCTTAAAAATTCATCAGTTTCATAAATGCTGAGCTCAAGAAGAAATTCTTTTACTTTTTTAAAAAAACATTGGAAGATCCCTGATATGTTGGGGTTATGGCATTAAAAAATTTTATGGACTTGTGAAAGAAGCACTTGTGTTTTTTATAGTTACATCGGGAAGAAACTAGATCCCTCTTGTTTCTTGTGTTATAATTATGTCACATGTCATACTGTTGATAACTCGGATAGTTTTCCTTAATATGCATTACACACTGTAGTATAAATATTGACGGCAAGGTCATAATCCGTAATTTTGTAAAGCTTGGCCTACAGTGAGCTCTGGGTGCCAAGCTACAGTGAGCTCTGGGTGCCAAGCTACGTATCAGTCTTATTGCCTTCTTTTGTAGTTTGAAGACATTAGCTGCCTTGCTTTGATGTCCCCACAGTATTGTACCATAGAAAATATGACTGTGTATTAAAGCAAAATAAACCACTTTAAGTACTGGCACGTTTAGACAAAGACGCAGCTTCCTTAGAGCAAATATTCCTTTACTAATGCTGCTTCCCACTTTTTCTATATGGCTACCCCAGGATAATTTTGCATCAATTGAGATCCCAAGGAAATTAATAGTATTTTAGCTCAAGTTCAGTGTTATTATTCCACGATACATACAGGTCTTGTATTTTTTTCGGTTAACACAAAGGGAATTAGCTTTACACCAATTTTCAACTTTGACAGTGCACTGGTTCTGCTTCATATTTCACCTTCTGTGCTGTTTCTGAAGTTATACAGACTGCAAGATCATCTGCAAATAAATAAGTCCTTGTTGACGGCCCAACAATGTTACATGGTAAGTCATTTATATAAATAATACATAGAATTGCCCCAAGTACAGAACCTTGTGGGACACCCATGCCCACAGGTAAGTAATCTGATTCTGCACCATTAAAAACCACCTTCTGCACTCTACTACTTCGATAAGATTTTATCAATTCCAGAGCACTTCCTGTAAAGCCATAGAATTGCAATTTGTTCAATAAGATCTCATGAGACACAGTGTCGAAAGCTTTTGATAAATCAAAGAGTTTATTCTGAACCACTAGCTTGCTTTCTTGTTGCTTCACACACTGTGTTAAAAGTGATAAGCCAGATTTAACAGTTCCTAACCCTGATCTGAAGCCAAATTGACTATCAGTGAAGATTTTGTTTTCTTCTAAGTATTTTTTTGTTTGGTTATTTAATATAGCTTCTATCACTTTAGACAAGATTGGCACAATTGAAACAGGCCTAAAATTATCACAACTTGAGAGGCTGCCTTTTTTGTGTATTACAGTGATTTTAACAAAGTTTAGTGCCTTTGGGAACTGAGCCTCCAAAATACATGTATTCACTACATGTGTTATCAATGCTGGCAGTTGAACTGAATCACACTTTAACATGGCTGAACTTAAACCATAAACGTCATTATTAAAACTGTTCTTCATTTTCCTCAGTATTAGTAACATCCTGTACCTTGACCAGTTTAAAGCTAAATGTACTTTCAGGCTTTGTGGTGCTTCTCAGGTAGTATTTACGGTCAGTGGTTATATTGGAAGTGCCAGTCACCTTCATTATTTCTTGCACCTTCTCAGTGAAGAATGTATGTATCTGTGCAACATTCACTGCTTTCAGCCTGTGAAGTCATTTTCCTGTATCACTGACTGTTAATGATATTACACATTGCAGGTGTCTTATTTTCAGATGTTAGTATTATATCTTCATTTTTTTTACACTTAGCTTTCTTTAAGGCCTGTCTTAATCTTTTCTATTTCACTTGAGCATGTCTTTAAATACTTGAGAACCTGTACTTCTATACCAGTCACAGTATTGATCACACTCTCTCTTGATCTTCAACACCTTTTCATCCTTGACCTTATTTACTGTAAGTGCCCTTTTATTATTTAGTAACTTAACGGGAAAGGACATTGTAGCATATAAAGAAAGAGTAGTACGAGTTGTTCCACCTTTATATCTCTTGCATCTTCTCGATAAACCTGCAACCAATTACTTTTATCAATATGAGACTTAAACATATTTAGATTATCATAATTGACCACACGTATTTTCTTTCCTGCCATGCACTGAGTCAGTGTTCCAATTTCTTGTTATATCTGTTCTAAGAAGTAGTGGCCAGTGGTCAGGTCTTAATTACCTCTGACTTGAGATGCATTAACTCATTTGATACAACTATATTGTCAATACAGGTACCAGTAGCTTTGTAATGTGGCCTTGTTATTTCAGTGGTTGTAATATAAAGACCAAAAGAAGTTAATAAATTATTTACATATGAGATAAATAGTGGACAACTGAAAATTCAAATTGAAATCTCCACAGATTAGTATTCTACACTTATACTTACAGACTGTCTCACATAAAGACACTAACTTGTTAACAAAATCATCTGTTGAATTGCCTCCAGTCTTAGATGAGTACAAAGCTACAACTATTAAATGTAAATCTGTTAACCTAACAGCTGCAATTTCGCCTAACATTTCTAGAGATAATGCTTTAACTTTTGTTATTGGTTCATATTTAATCCCTTTTTTTTTTAGAAATATAACACACCCACTATGATATTTATTAGTTCTACAATATTTGTCATCTACGGTGTAGCCCTCAGGGCAGTATAGATCTATTTCATCATGCTTTAACCAGTGTTCTACGAGACGGACTACATCTAAGTGATAATCTCTATGACATCTCTTATTAGATAAACACTGTACATTCCATTGAACGACATTAAAATTGTCTGATCTGTATCTGAGTCTGTTTACCTTGAGATCTTCCTCCCCCTTCGGCCTACCACTAAAAAATAATTTAGATGGGAGGGAAGCACTGTTTTCTGTTTACTCACCCTGTTAGTTTTTGATCTTGTTACTGTGATTAGTGATTATGCTGATTCATCTGCTGCTGCTGCTGGTGGTGGTGGTGCTGGTAGTGGTTCTGCCATGACTGATGGTGGATTGTCAGCTAATGTTGTGACTGTGCCTACTGTTGCTGTTGATGAGGATTGTCTTGCTTCAGTCGATGCTGGTTTTTCTGCCACTGGTGAGAGCTGTGGTGAATCAGCTGATGGTGGTTTTGTTTCTGACATTGATAGTGGTTGCTGTAGTTTTTGATGGTTTCACTGCTGTAGTTGGTGGTGGTTACTGTACTATTATTTGTGACTAGCATGGTAATCTTGGTTCTACTGTTGTCATCAATGTCTCTAAAATTTTTAAGCTGAGAAGTCTCTTTCCCTTTCCCTGTAAGTGCATACCATGTCTTGTAAAACTGTCTCTCTCTAGGTAGTTAACAGGTAGAAATTGAGCGTTTTCATACATTTTGCATATGTTCTCGAACTGTTTGTTTGCTTTCATGGTTTCTTTATGTACACACGAAACGTTTATGAAGTCGTGTCTATGCGGAATACCAATGATGATAATTGTTTTACTCTTATTGGTATGCAGTATTTCTTTTAAGTTTTCGAGGGCACCCGATAATTAATTTTGGTAAACATCATTGCCTCCCCCCATGAACCATGGACCTTGCCGTTGGTGGGGAGCCTTGCGTGCCTCAGCGATACAGATGGCCGTACCGTAGGTGCAACCACAATGGAGGGGTATCTGTTGAGAGGCCAGACAAACGTGTGGTTCCTGAAGAGGGGCAGCAGCCTTTTCAGTAGTTGCAGGGGCAACAGTCTGGATGATTGACTGATCTGACCTTGCAACATTAACCAAAACATCCTTGCTGTGCTGGTACTGCGAACGGCTGAAAGCAAGGGGAAACTACAGCCGTAATTTTTCCCGAGGACATGCAGCTTTACTGTATGATTAAATGATGATGGCATCCTCTTGGGTAAAATATTTCGGAGGTAAAATAGTCCCCCATTCAGATCTCCGGGCGGGGACTACTCAGGAGGATGTCGTTATCAGGAGAAAGAAAACTGGCGTTCTATGGATCGGAGCGTGGAATGTCAGATCCCTTAATCGGGCAGGTAGGTTAGAAAATTTAAAAAGGGAAATGGATAGGTTAAAGTTAGATATAGTGGGAATTAGTGAAGTTCGGTGGCAGGAGGAACAAGACTTCTGGTCAGGTGACTACAGGGTTATAAACACAAAATCAAATAGGGGTAATGCAGGAGTAGGTTTAATAATGAATAGGAAAATAGGAATGCGGGTAAGCTACTACAAACAGCATAGTGAACGCATTATTGTGGCCAAGATAGATACGAAGCCCACACCTACTACAGTAGTACAAGTTTATATGCCAACTAGCTCTGCAGATGATGAAGAAATTGAAGAAATGTACGATGAAATAAAAGAAATTATTCAGATAGTGAAGGGAGACGAAAATTTAATAGTAATGGGTGACTGGAATTCGAGTGTAGGAAAAGGGAGAGAAGGAAACATAGTAGGTGAGTATGGATTGGGGCTAAGAAATGAAAGAGGAAGCCGCCTAGTAGAATTTTGCACAGAGCACAACTTAATCATAGCTAACACTTGGTTTAAGAATCATGAAAGAAGGTTGTATACGTGGAAGAACCCTGGAGATACTAAAAGGTATCAGATAGATTATATAATGGTAAGACAGAGATTTAGGAACCAGGTTTTAAATTGTAAGACATTTCCAGGGGCAGATGTGGACTCTGACCACAATCTATTGGTTATGACCTGTAGATTAAAACTGAAGAAACTGCAAAAATGTGCGAAATTAAGGAGATGGGACCTGGATAAACTGAAAGAACCAGAGGTTGTACAGAGTTTCAGGGAGAGGATAAGGGAACAATTGACAGGAATAGGGGAAAGAAATACAGTAGAAGAAGAATGGGTAGCTCTGAGGGATGAAGTAGTGAAGGCAGCAGAGGATAAAGTAGGTACAAAGACGAGGGCTGCTAGAAATCCTTGGGTAACAGAAGAAATATTGAATTTAATTGATGAAAGGAGAAAATATAAAAATGCAGTAAACGAAGCAGGCAAAAAGGAATACAAACGTCTCAAAAATGAGATCGACAAGAAGTGCAAAATGGCTAAACAGGGATGGCTAGAGGACAAATGTAAGGATGTAGAAGCTTATCTCACTAGGGGTAAGATAGATATTGCCTACAGGAAAATTAAAGAGACCTTTGGAGAGAAGAGAACCATGTGTATGAATATCAAGAGCTCAGATGGCAACCCAGTTCTAAGCAAAGAAGGGAAGGCAGAAAGGTGGAAGGAGTATATAGAAGGTTTATACAAGGGCGATGTACTTGAGGACAATATTATGGAAATGGAAGAGGATGTAGATGAAGACGAAATGGGAGATACGATACTGCATGAAGAGTTTGACAGAGCACTGAAAGACCTGAGTCGAAACAAGGCCCCCGGAGTAGACAACATTCCATTAGAACTACTGACGGCCTTGGGAGAACCAGTCCTGACAAAACTCTACCAGCTGGTGAGCAAGATGTATGAGACAGGCGAAATACCCTCAGACTTCAAGAAGAATATAATAATTCCAATTCCAAAGAAAGCAGGTGCTGACAGATGTGAAAATTACCGAACTATCAGTTTAATAAGCCACGGCTGCAAAATACTAACCCGAATTCTTTACAGACGAATGGAAAAACTGGTAGATGCAGACCTCGGGGAGGATCAGTTTGGATTCCGTCGAAATGTTGGAACATGTGAGGCAATACTGACCTTACGAGTTATCTTAGAAGAAAGATTAAGAAAAGGCAAACCTACGTTTCTAGCATTTGTAGACTTAGAGAAAGCTTTTGACAATGTTGACTGGAATACTCTTTTTCAAATTCTAAAGGTGGCAGGGGTAAAATACAGGGAGCGAAAGGCTGTTTACAATTTGTACAGAAACCAGATGGCAGTTACAAGAGTCGAGGGGCGTGAAAGGGAAACAGTGGTTGGGTAGGGAGTGAGACAGGTTTGTAGCCTCTCCCCGATGTTATTCATTGAGCAAACAGTAAAGGAAACAAAAGAAAAATTTGGAGTAGTTATTAAAATTCATGGAGACGAAGTAAAAACTTTGAGGTTCGCCGATGACATTGTAATTCTGTCAGAGACAGCAAAGGACTTGGAAGAGCAGTTGAACGGAATGGACAGTGTCTTGAAAGGAGGATATAAGATGAACATTAACAAAAGCAAAACGAGGATAATGGAATGTAGTCAAATTAAATCGGGTGATGCTGAGGGAATTAGATTAGGAAATGAGACACTTAAAGTAGTAAAGGAGTTTTGCTATTTAGGAAGTAAAATAACTGATGATGGTCGAAGTAGAGAGGATATAAAATGTAGACTGGCAATGGCAAGGAAAGCGTTTCTGAAGAAGAGAAATTTGTTAACATCGAATATAGATTTATGTATCAGGAAGTCGTTTCTGAAAGTATTTGTTTGGAGTGTAGCCATGTATGGAAGTGAAACATGGACGATAACTAGTTTGGACAAGAAGAGAATAGAAGCTTTCGAAATGTGGTGCTACAGAAGAATACTGAAGATAAGGTGGATAGATCACGTAACTAATGAGGAGGTATTGAATAGGATTGGGGAGAAGAGAAGTTTGTGGCACAACTAGACTAGAAGAAGGGATCGGTTGGTAGGACATGTTTTGAGGCATCAAGGGATCACAAATTTAGCATTGGAGGGCAGCGTGGAGGGTAAAAATCGTAGAGGGAGACCGAGAGATCAGTACACTAAGCAGATTCAGAAGGATGTAGGTTGCAGTAGGTACTGGGAGATGAAGCAGCTTGCACAGGATAGAGTAGCATGGAGAGCTGCATCAAACCAGTCTCAGGACTGAAGACAACAACAACAACAAACATCATTGCCCCCCATCACTGTGCATTCATTTGCATTTGATGAAATTCCGGTTTTTATGTTTTTTTGTAATTTAGTGCATACGTGCCCCTGGTTTCACGTAAATAGATGCGTTTGTACCATGTTCATAACGTAAAAAATTTGCGAGTCCACGCCCATGGCTATCCGAGTGTATGTTTACTTTGGAAAATTTGATTTGCGTGTAATTCTTTAGGTTTTGTTTCTAAAACACTGAAACGGTTTTTTAATGGCACTTCGAATATGTTTTCACTTTGTTTTCCACGATTGAAATGTTTAGGTCTCACAGACTCGGCATAGTTTTTGTTTGGCGTAAAGCCGGGTTCACACACGCAACGAAAGTATCGCCCCAAGCCAAGCCATTCTGCAGTGGCGCTGTGAGCTACCGTTCACACAGGACGCCACAAATTCTTCGTAATTGCGCAGTTTGCTAAATGGCGTCACCTGTTTCAGCTGAAATGATTCGGGCCTTAAAGGTACAGAACTTTACTTGGGAGCAAGATTTTCAGTTTCATCGCAACAGGGAATGTTTCAAAGCACACACTACGACCCGATTTCCTATACAGATTAAACGGTTGTACATATTACTAAATAAGATGTTTTGGAAACATAATAAATGTAAAATATTACTTACCAAAGTGTTTCTCGTCTCTCTTGTCTCGACTACATGTTTTAAGAACCGGTCTGCAGCTTCAAACCAAGCAAGGCTGGGTTTATAAATACCGTCTGTAGACGCACCACTCTTAAGTGATTTCAGTACTTTTTTATGTTAATTCATGTAAGCATTTCGAATGCTTCGAATTTTTAATTTTGTTACAGCTATATCAATTCCAGGTACATATTCACGCATACTGTTTACTATTTCAATTAATGCAGCATCTCTCAAATTTCTGTCTTTGTATGATTCGCTTTTGTGGTTCCAAATGCACTCTCGTTCTTGATACACCTCCAAGAATCTCGTAATCGTCGCTGTTCACCACTTTTTCGACATATTAATAGCAAACGCACAAACAAAAGCACTATCTGCGAACGAATACGCACTAGAAAGGTTTGAATCCAGTCGCGAGGTAGCAATCGAATGACGTTATTCTATTGTGGAGAAGGCAAAATGGCGCAACAAAGTAGAACCACGTTCAACTTTTTTGGCGTGACAAAAGTTGCGCTTCTTACATGGCGCAACCGAAAACTAGGAGTTCAAACATACAACTACAAAGCAACTGCACTTCGCCTTTAGCAATGGCGATACTTTTGTTGCCTGTGTGAACCCGGCTTAACATGCGTCATATTTGCACTTTTGCATGACTGTAAATATTTCAAGTCTTGCCGTAATTTTATAATATCATCACACAAGATGTTAATAATATTTTCTTTTATGTCTGTTTCACGAAGTCTTTCGTCTTTGTTTCTCTGCAAAGGTCCGCATTTTGAGAGTTGGTCTCTGTCCTTTTACTTGCACATGGATTTGTTTCTTCTTTTCTTCTAGTGTTTTTTATTATGATATGACACGCCACACACATATTTTCGTACACTGCACTATATTTCTCTCACAGAGAGCATTTACGCACGCATTTTTTACCATTATATACGGAGCTCACAAATCGTAAATCTTCTACTGCCGCCATGTTTGCAATAAATATGGGGCACACAATTGCAGTTTTCCAATCTGCAGGAATGGTTTCTGTCTTCCAAATTGTTTCTATTAATCCCTGTATTTCTAATTCCCGTTGTGGGCCTCCATTCTTTAATAACTCAGCGTATATCTGGTCTTTGCCACAAGCCTCGTTATTCTTTAATTTCCATAGCTTGCTGTATTTCATTTACTAGTAGGGTAGTAACTGTATCAGCTGTATCAATTGGATCAGGTTCTTCCAATTTAAAGTAAGAGTATTGGTCATTGGAGCTGAGAAGTTGTGAAAAGTATGTCTTCCATCTTTTTTGTATGTCACTTTTGTTGGTCAATATTGTCCCATACTGATCCTGTTGCCTTTTATTGAATTCACCAAAGGATATATTTTGATCCATCTGCCTTGTCCGGTGATGTTGGAAATCATCCTCTACTTCTCTGACCATATTGTTATAGTATTCCCTTTTCTGCTTTCTTAGGGTTGTTTGGGTTTCTTTGCAGAGTTTATAGCATCATTCCTTCAATGTCATATTGTCCCTTTCTTTAATCCTTGAATTCCTCACATTTCTTCTTTCCAGCACTTTTTCATAACACTTTGTGTTGAACCAAATTTTATTAGGCCGTTTTCTTTTACCTGTGATTTTGGAAGCTGCTTGTTGAATACAGCCCTTCAGGCGTCTCCATCCACTTTAGGCACCCTGTGGTTTTGTATTGGTCAGTCTTGGTTTTGTTAGATTGCTCTCAATTTCTTTTGTAAAATTTTCTTTTAAATTTACTTTCGCCAGGTTTCCTATGTTATATCTTGTAATTTCTTCTCTATTTCTATTTACTTTCCTTTTGAGTTTTACTTTCGTTTATGATATGATTAACATGTGGTCTGTGTCACAATCTGCTCCCCTAAAGGTTCCGACATTTTTAATACTGTTTTGGATTCGTTTTATAGCTACCTGATCTATTTGATTGACTACCTTTCCATCTGGTGACATCCATGTTCCTAAATGAATGCGTTTACGTTGAACTTTTGTGCTGCTTATCGTGAGACCATTTGTCATTGCAAAGTTTGTAAGTCGAACCCCATTATCTGAACTTTCCTCGTGTAAGCTAAAATTGCCGATGGTTGGCTTGCAGATTTCTTGCTTTCCTTGGCATTAAAATTTTCACATTGTGCTTACTTAATGAGTTCTATGTTTGTTCCAGTTGGCTGTAGAATTCTTCCTTGATGTTGTCATCCTTGTTTTCTATGGGTGCATGTGCATTTAGAAATGTAATGTGTAATCACTGCGTCCGTCTGAATTGTTACGTATTATATATGATTATAAACGATTTATTGCAGCAAAATGGCCATTATAGTTATGCAAAAAAATTGTTCAAATGGCTCTGAGCACTATGGGACTCAACTGCTGTGGTCATAAGTCCCCTAGAACTTAGAACTACTTAAACCTAACTAACCTAAGGACATCACACACATCCAAGCCCGAAGCAGGATTCGAACCTGCGACCATAGCAGTTGCACGGTTCCGGACTGCGCGCCTAGAACCGCGAGACCACTGTGGCCGGCTATAGTTATACATTAGAATACAGTCATTAGAGAGAGAAATACAAGGTTGTATTGAGTGTCTGCATAATTATTACTAGTAGATTACATTCAGTGCAGGTATTATAACAGATTATCATATGAACCATTTATTGCATAGCCTCTAATTGATCTGGTCCTCTTGTTGCATATTTCTATATGGTATCTCTCACAAGATTGTCCGTATAGTGTACACTTGCAAAGATTTGACGGTTCGTGGTATGTTGTATTTGCACAAATTTCATGGTGGAATCCGGGTACTGTGAGTCTTGTAAGTACATCTCAAAATTTGCTGCTGTCCAAGTGCGGTCGATCATGGCCCCGGATCCATAGAATTCCGTTGGTACTTCCTCTCTTTTCTTGAGTAGTGATCTTAGTAGATTCTCTGATGCTGATGTGTTGGGAAGTAAGAACCTTGTCCTTAGATACTCTATGAGGAAAGATTCTCGGGCAAAAAGGTAGACTAATCTTGATCTTGTGATTTTTGCTACCCCTAATGCTCTTTTGATGTAGGTTGCTCTTACTATTTCCAATGTTTCTAAGTTCTTTTCATTTAGATGTATCCATATGATTTCTGTCCTATAAGCCAGTATCGGTATTATTTTTGATTTGAAGAGTGCCATAACTGTGTCTAGACTGTGTTCTGATTGAACTTATTTCGTTTATCGCTCTGATGGTTTGTGTCGCTTTCTCTGTTATGTGTTTAGTGAAGCACTTTGCGGATGAGTGGAGTGTTATCCCTAGATATTTGTAATCGTTTGTGATAGATATTTCCTTCATTGTAGTGCAATTCTTGTCGTTTTTGGGATTTGCCCGCCTGGTCTGAATACCATCATTTCTGTCTTGTTGGTGTTGATTACGAACTTGTGTTTTGTGCACCATTTTCCACGTCTTCTATAGTCTTCTGTAGTTTCTATAAGTTTTTTGAGTCTGTCACAATGTCGTCTGCGTAGGCATATGCTTCGACATCTTCGTCTTGAGCGATTTCCATAATGTCCTTTGCTGCCAGAATGAACAGGAGCGGGCTTAGTGGGTCTCCTTGGAGTACTCCGTTTGTTTGCCTTATTGGTTCAGACAGGTCGAGGTTGTCCGAGATACTTATCTCGTTCCATTCATTTATGGAGTTTATGATCCTCGTCCAGACACTGTCTCTTCCCAGGGTTTCGTCGAGCATCCTTTTTACTAATGATCGACCGAGGAGGTCGAAGGCCTTTGTGAAGTCTATGAATACATCATAATATTTTTGCTTCTTATTGATGGTTTCCCATATGTTTTTTAAAAGCAACTCCACTGCTGTGATAGTGGATCTTTTTTCCTTTTCCCTTAACCCGAACTGAGATTCTGGGAGGTGGTCTTCCAAAGTGTGTCTTATTCTTCTTGTGATTAGTTTTGTGAATACCTTAAAAGGGTTGTTTTCCAAGACTGTTCCTCTGTATTTGTTTGTGTTCTTTGGGTCGCCCTTCCCTTTGTACATTACCCTTACTATTGATTTTCTCCACTGGCCTGGGATTTTTGCTGTTTCAATGCATTTGTTATAAAGTTTTGTCCAGGTTGGTGCTAGCAGATGGGCTGTGTCTTTAAGGTATTCGTTGTAAAGCATGTCCGGTCCCGCTGCTTTCTTCCTTTTTGTTGATTCAGTGGTGTTTCGGACCTCATTTGGAGTGAGTGGGGACGAGGCTGGCAACTCTTGCGGTGTGAGCTCTTGACTTGCTACTTGTGCTCCTTCTCTACAATCTTTGTTGAGAATCTCTTTGAAATGTCTCGTCCATTCTTCCATGCTTATATAGAGTGACTGTGACTGCCTGCTTTCGGGGGCGGATTGCAATGAATGGGTCTCTCCTGGTTTCTTCAGCTAGTCTTCTTCCCTCTTCTTCCCTGTGTGCCATTCTCTTCTCCCTTGTTAGTGTTTTGTAGGATCTTCTTTTCTCAGCGTATGTTTGTAGCAGTGAGTGATTATCTGTGTCCGTTTTTAGTTGGTGTAAAGCTTGGAGTACTTCTTGTCTTTGCTGATAACACACTTGATCGAACCATGGTTTAACTTTTCTGGGCGTAGTTGCTTGTTTTAAGAGTTTCTCCAGTTCAAGCGCTGCCTTCTCTACATTTGAGATGTCGATTAAGGACTCAATTTGTTCTATCTGGTCGTGGTATTCTTCCACTTTCCTTGGATCCAGTCTCCTCGAGAGCAGTCTCTTCTCTTCTCCAATCACTTTGTATGGGTATGTTCGGGATGTTTTCTTACAGGCGTGTGGTTTGCGTTCCAAAGTGGGCTTATGTTCCCTTCTATGTTTCCTCTTATGAGGGCGATATCAATGGCACTTTTGCTATTATGGCAGAAGTACGTAGGGGCGTTTGTGCCGTTTAGCAGGGTGACACCTTCTTCTTGTAGTGATTCGATTACTAATTTTGTTTTGCGATTCTGTACATCCAACAGACAGTTTAGATCCCCTGTGATAAGTAAAGGGATGTCTTTCTTGCTCCGTCTTATTTGTTGGCCCAGTTCATCAATTATGTCTATGGCCGATTCGCTTGGCTGGAAGTAGGTTGCTAATATTGTGATGTGTTTTACTTCTATTAGAATGGAGTGATTTAGTTCTGTTGTCGCTATAATTAGTGTTATCCACGGTTTCAGTAGGACTGTTATTCCCCCTTGGGGTCGCCCCCCTTTCTTCTTGCTTTGGCAGCTTATTTGTGCTATAGAATTTCAAGTGTTGCCAATGATCGGTGAGAAAAGTTTCTGTGAATATTGCTACGTCATAATCTTCGAGAAGGTCTGTTGGAGCTATGCATGCTCCGTTTTACAATCCTTCTACATTCCATTAACATTATCTTCATGTTTTTTCTCTCTTCGTTTTCTCCTGGTTTTGTCGTCTCCGGGTACATCTGGTTTTGACACTCTAGTACCGGTGTGCTTCTCAGATTGTCTACTATGTTGTGTCATTGCTGGTCTTGGGCCAGTGAAAATCCTGAGTTTCCTTCGATGACAGCCTCTTGTAGGTTGGTCGGTTTCCGGCTTCATTATATAGGAAGTTCTGGTCCCTGATAGGTTTCTTTTTTCTTTCTCCCCTTCCATATCTTATCTGTCGGGTCTCTGATGATGTTACTTCTTTTCCTGTTGTTTGCGTTATCTGTTCCTCTTTTGGGGGGGGGGGGGGGTGGGTTCTCTTCTGTTGGTGATGATGTTTCTTTTTCCTCTGTTGGGCATGGTGAGGTTTGTGGGTCTGCTTCTGTTGGTGATGAGGTTGTTTCTTTTTCTTTTATATGGCACAGTGGAGACTTTCCTACCTCTTCCTTCAGTGGTAGTATTATGGGTGTCTTGTGTCCGCCCTTGTAGTTTCTCAAATTTTTCCAAAATTTCTTTGCACAGAATAGTTTTTCCGCGGTTGTTTCTGTGTAAACCATGCCTTGTGAAATGCTCTCTTTGTGAGCTTGTTGCATTTATGATAGTCACATTTGGGAAGCTGCTACATATCTTCCTAAATATCCTATTTGTTCTGGTAATTTCTTCATTTACGCAGGACTCGACCATCAAGTCGTGTCTTTGAGGAATGCTTAGCACATATACTTCAGAATGAGTAGCTTTTCATAGAGTTTCCCTCAGTAATCTTCTTGAATTGATACTTTCGTTTCTATAAATGTCGTTTCCTCCACCTATAATGACACATTTCGCACCTTTTCGTATCTTCACTAGTGTCTGGCAGGTCATATTTATTTCTATTTTTCTCAATTGTCTCATAAATATGATCCTTACTTTTAGTTCCCTGTTTGGTCGAATCTTCACTGGTGTCAGGAAGCTCAACTTTATACGTTGTTTTCAGATCGTAATGAGTTTTGCACAGCTTCATGCGCCAGGTTATTCTATGCCTAGTACTCTGCTCGCTTTCCACTTTTTGTTTTTGTTTACGATCCCAATTTACCCCTTGTTTCACACTCCAGCTTATTATAGGACTATGAAATGACTCATTTTCCACTTTTTGTTTTTGTTTTAGTTCCCTGATCGATTTTTCTAGGTTGTTTGTATACTCTTTAGCTTGCAGTAGATCCTGATCTAGAGTTTGTACGACGTTTTCTTCCTGCATATGTACTCGTCTTAATAAACACATTGATCGTAAACAACAACTGATTACTCCACAGTCACAAATTGTGCTTACTTTTTGAAGTACGTCCTGTTCTTGTGTATAGCCAACGTTCCATTCCTGTGCGTTGTCTTGTTTTGATAAACACCTCGATTGGAAACAACAGTAGCGAATTTCTCCCTTGTTACTTTTCATGTTTACTGCGACGAAGCGTTTGGCACATTTTGTATGAATCCATTTTTGACTCGCTGAACATAGTCTTAATCCATTTAGAAGACTTTCACTGCATAGAATACATTTTATATCGGTGAAATATACGCTTTTCCCGTAGTCCGTTACTACTGCTTCTCTACTCGCTGCCATTTTAGGTGACTTATCAACGATTATTAACATGTGCTGTTTGAGGCTTTCCAGGCGCTGCATCTGCTTGATAGGTTCTCGGGAATTAAGCCGGATAATATTGTAAAAACCGCACAATATTTCAGCGAGACAACTGCCCGCTATCTTCAGTCGCGTCGCAGAGAAGCTCGCCAGTTTATAAGTTGGCTTTCTAGAACAGCGCAGGCGCCAGCGGGGCATAACATCATCGAAGACCAATCGCTGGAGAACGGGTCGCGGTCTGCGGAAGAGCGGCCGGGAGCAACGCACCCCGTTCTCAAGCGCGTTCATGCCATGTCCCGTAGCTAGGAAGTGTTCAGCAAGCGCTGATTTCCCTGGCTGACCCAACCTCGTGGGATGTTTATGTTCGTCGCATCTGTCTTTAACCGTACGACACGTCTGGCCAATATAAGACTTCCAACAGTGGCACGGGATTTTATATATTCCTGGTCTTCGGAGGCCCAGATTGTCTTTGACAGAGCCCAGCATTGATTGCACTCGTGCTGGAGGCCGTAAAATACATTTAATCCGGTATTTCTTGACAATTATGCCAATCTTAAAAGACACGCCACCGACATACGATAGAAAAACCAACCCTGTGATGTGCTCTGCTTCTTCATGCTGTTCTTGAGGTTTGGACCGTGCTGGTCGAAATGCATTCCGGATCTGGTTCTCGGAGTACCCGTTCTGGACAAACACAGAGCGGAGATGGCTAAGCTCTGCCGATAAGCTGTCCTGATCTGAGATGGCTCCAGCCCTATGCACTATCGTCCGTAATACACCGCTGCGCTGTGAGGGTTGATGACCGCTCGCAGCTTGTAAATACAAGTCTATGTTCTTAGGCTTCCGGAACACACTGTGACCCAAAGAGCCGTCTCCTTTTCTACGAAACAAAACATCCAGAAACGGGAGCTCACCATCTTTCTCTACCTCCATGGTGAAACAGATGCTAGGATGGAGTGAGTTCAGATGTTACAGAAAAGAAGGAAGCGTTGCTGTCCCATGCGGCCATACCACAAACGTATCACCTACATATCTCCAAAAACATTTGGGTTTCAAAACCGCCGTCTGAAGTGCTTTGTCCTCGAAATCTTCCATAAAAAGATTAGCTACTATGGGAGACAGAGGGCTACCCATAGCAACACCGTCAGTCTGCTCAAAATACTGGTAGTTGAATAAAAAGTAAGTTGTGGTAAGCACGTGTTTGAAAAGGTATGAGATGTCCTCTTCTAGCTTAGCTCCTATGAGTTGTAATCAGTCCATCAGAGGCACTCGTGTGAACAAAGAAACCACGTCTAAACTCACTAGTAAGTCGGTAGAACCACGGCGCAGGTTCTTCAGTCACCGTATAAAATCTTCTGAGTTTCGAACGTGATGTTCACATTTCCCCACCATGGGACTCAAAAGAGAAGCCAGATGTTGGGTGGTATGTTGGAGCACCTATATTACTGATAATAGGGCGAAGCGGAACATTCTCCTTATGTATCTTTGGCAGGCCATAAGGTCGTGGCGGAACTGGTGCTCGTTCTCTGAAACTTTTCTTCAGATGGTCAGGAAGTCGGCTGGATTTGAGGAGAGTGGATGTCTTCCGCTGTACGGTACCCGTCGGATCTTTCTGGAGACGACGATACGCGGTATCCTGTAGTAAGTCCATCATCTTGCCAAAATAAGATGTAGCAGGCAGAAGAAGAGTGGCGTTACCCTTGTAAGCTGGCAAAATTACTATATCATTGTCATCTTTTAAAGAACGGAGCGTTCTTCTTTCTTCAGTGGTGACGTTCTGCTTGGGTGCAGGCATCCTGGTTATTGATCTGCAAGCCTCTCGCCTTATTTCTTCAGCAGCATCATTTGGAAGTTTTTAAACACCTTGTTCAACGGCAGTGATGAACTCTTTGATGGGCAAGGTCTTGGTAGTAAGCGCAGAATTAAGTCCCTTTTCTAACACTGACATTGCACCGCCACTCAGTGGTTTATCTGTGAGATTAAACACAGTCCGTCTGCTAAATTTCTCTTCTTGCAATGACCGGTGCGTAAGGCGGTGGAACTTAAGTGTTTGAGTCGCCGTGATTAGCTGGTATTTGACGCCGTCTACGATTGGTCTTCGATGACGTTATGCCCCCGCTGGCGCCTGCGCTGTTCTAGAAAGCCAACATATAAATTGGCGAGCTTTTCAGCGACGCGACAATAGCACCTGAAGATGGCGGGCAGTTGTCTCGCTGAAATATTGTGCTGTTTTTACAATATTATCCGACGTAATTCCCGGGAACCTATCAAGCAGATTATTAACATGTTTGAACTCCCGTATAGAGTCATCTATTGGTTAATGAATGTAGAAACCGGTTCCAAATTAATGACGCTGACTACGGTCTCCATACATTATTGTCCCGTCTGCTATTTTCAGTGAAGCTGTTCCCTGCTTCTTGGAAAGCTACTAGTTGCACTCTATGTTCTCTTAATTCGTTTGCTAGTATTTGGGCAGTTCTAGGACGATACAGGTTTCTAATATTCCATGATCCAAAAGATAATTCCTTGTAGCTTTGCCAGTTTTTGTTCCAATAAATCCTGCCCTGTTTCCGAGGCTGGCGTTGAGTATCCTGACGTATGACAGTTAAACAGGGCAAAAACCATTCTGAAAGACAGCCACTTCTAAAGACACTTTTCGTGATTTTCCTTAGAATTCTTTTTCAGGTATCCTTTTTCCACGAGTTTTGCAAGTATTTTACACAATTTTCTTATCAAAGTTTCTGTTAACACCACATTACTTGCAGAGGAATCAGTATTGACACATGTTTATGCAGAAAGCAAGTAAGGTAGTTTTTGAGTATCAAGGTGCCTACTGCTGCGTGTTTACATATGAGTCTCAATACCAGTGGAGTATTTTCGTTGAATCTAGAGAAGAATTCGTGTTGAAAATGGGTTGCTGCTCATCTGTGAACTGCAGTAACATTTGCAAAAATTGTTTTCGTATGTTCAGGTTTCCGAGGGACCGTAACCGAAGAAACAGACAGGCCATAAATTACCACAGAGAGAACTAGGAACCAGTACCTGGCGCTCAATTGTGTATGGTAAGTTTATCTTGATGAAAGTAGTTATAAACATGAAAACTAATTCTATAAAACTACTTTTTTCCCTCCAGTCGAAGACTATACTGTAGCTGTCAGTCTCCAAAATTTTTAGAGGTCTGAGAATATTTGGGAGTGGCAAAATGGAGAGGAATTCACTACGGTAACTTTCCGTATTTTTTGCAACACTTGAAAATGGCTATCCAGCCTAAATTGCAAAGTGTAAAATAAAAAATAGTGAGTGGCGAAAATTATATCCTTCAAAAAATATATTGTTTTGTATTTGTATGTCGTTATCATAAATAGGTATACATACACAAACTGAATAATACTTAAACTCATGTCTTATATAGGTACAGAAGGTCGAGTGATAATTAAGATATGTCAACATAAATTAAGCTCAGGAAAATTTAAAATTTGATCCAGATTTACACTGTTTCTGCTTTCAAATGGTTTTTACAAACAGCTGAAAACTTAGACAAAGGTAATCATTTATTTAAAGTTTATATTTTTTCATATTATACAAAAAAATGAAGCTACAGCAGTGTAAAGTTATCAGAAAACAGGAATATACCAAAGTAAAACGCTCTTAAAATAGATCCTTTTCGACCATTGTATCATTGTCATCTGCAGTGATTGGTCAGGTAAATAGTTCATCATGAACTTTGAAGTTTTCAGGAATATGAATTATCTTCATCATGTCTTCCATTTTCTTGATTTTGACTGGAACTTTCCCTAATGGGTAGGCTGCGATGCTTGAAGGAAAATCAATATCTACGTTCCAGGAAGCGGGTTTCCGCATCTTATAGCTGTGCTTTTGTAATTCAGCCGTGGAAGTGTATGCTGCGATTACCCCGTTTTCTTTAGCGTTATAGCGCAACTTTGTATATCGAGTGGGAGCAAACTTGAATTTTGCTTCTTTTGGCACGTTCTTCCCTCGACATTCTCTAACTAAAGGGTTTTCTGTGTAATATTCCTTCCATCAACCATCCAAATCTTTTACGTCAGTGGTGAGTAAGTTAGCGATGTGACAGTTGTTACTGGACTGAGCACTCAGCTCTTCATATTCATGTGGTTTATATATCCGATCATTTCTACGTATCATCCTACTACTAGTACTAAAAGCTCGATCGTTTGGAAGATATGAATGCCCTCGAACCGGAAAGTAATGAAAAATCTGTTAAAAGAGCAAGGCAGAATCTTATCGTGGTGTAATTTAGATTCTGTTCGCAGGTGCCATCAGAAAAGAAATACAAATTTTTAACATTCGATGGAATATTAGTGTCAATGTATTTCAATAGCATGCTGCGTATCTCATTGGCTCCTTTGTAGGCTACTCCTTCGTGGTACAGGAATATTTCAGATTTCATAGTTTTTAGGTTTTTTTATTCCAAAACAGTTCACCCAAAGTTGCCTCAAGTAAAATTATCTTGAACTGGGATTGCTGGAAGGGGGAGATTTTGCATAAAATCATATGAACGTGCGAGTGTGTCTTCACATTCCACACATAACTTGGTCACGCTTTTAAGTTGATTGTAAAAGTTTTTTGCTCGTCTTTTGTGGATAGTCAGTTAAACAAGAGCACCCCTTTTAGTTGTATCACCAATAGAGGAGCTTTTGATTTTTACATCAGGTTCCTCACATTTTATGCAGTTATCTACCTCCAGTCGTCCGAACCGTAATGAAAAGCTGTCATGAAAATATGTAAGATGAAACTCATATTTTACATCCAAATGAGGGTACTTTTCTTCAAACAAGGAATGCCTTTTCTTAACATCAAGGCGGGCATCAAGATAAACTGGTATGTTTGGCGCCATAGTGAGTAATCTTGGTAATGATGAAATATGCTCATGTATTTTAGAACAAACTTCGGCAGAAATCCTGTTCTTCTTGAGATTCTTACCTCATTTATTTTGAGGTGATCAGTAAGCCTTCGAACCCTGCGTCAGTAATGCCGTAGAATGAAATAAACGCTTTCTTACATACCCTTTTCCTATGTCCTTTCTATAGCAAGAAATATTCGAAACTGGCTGCTGTTTGTCTAGGCTGTTCAGAACGAGGCCTACGGTGCTTAATAGCGTGGTTTTCAATCAGTTGTTGTTAAAAAATATCTTGCTCGTTTTTTGATTTCCACTGAAATTAGTAAAGCATTGTAATTTACAGTTACAAGCAGCACCTGTTGTTCAAGATGGGATGAGACGCCCTTTGCAGGTAATGTGTTCAACCCCACGAACTTTAGAGGTTCATTTTTGGATGTGATGTCCGCCAGTTATGCAAAACACCGTTTTTCTCAGTACCCAAACATGTTTCGGCACCACTGTGCCATCATCAGCGAGTTTTTGTTTTTATTTATTCATTACATTTGGTGTGCATGAATTTTTTGGATCACTTTTGTGTTAATTACTACAGGTAGCGTGTCATGTTTTCGTCTGGCAAGCCCTTCCATTCTCCGCATCATGCTGAAATGTTGTGATGCATACGTAACTATAACAAGTATTTTCCACAAATGACGTAGTAAAACTGGTGTAGTAAAAAGTGTTTTACTACGTTATTTGTGGAAAATACTTGTTATAGATATGTATGTATGACACCATATCAACATGATGCGGAGAATGGAAGGGCTTGCCACACGAAAACAAGACATGCTATCTGTAGTAAGTAACACAAAAGTGATCCAGAAAATTCATGTACACCAAATGTAAAGAATAAATAAAAACGAAAACCTACTGGTGATGGCACTGTGGTGCCGAAACATGTTTGGGTACTGAGAAAAACGGTGTCTTGCATAACTGGCGGACCTCACATCCGAAAATTTTAACTGCAAACACGTCCAATACAAGGAGCTGCAAATCAAAAAGATGGATATTCAGAGGTTCTAATGACGTTTCTTCGATGTTTCTCTTCATTTCTCCTCCGCTTCTTAGGAGCTGTTTCATGATCACTTTCACTGCTTGTGGCACTCGCAGACATATTGAACATAGAACAGGAAACATTAAGTACGAACTTTGAACACGTTACAAACAAACACAACACAGGCTCCCATAACAGAGCTGTTTAGGCTGGTAAACACGTGGCACTTGCTCAGTAAAAGTGGCAAGACTGGTCATGTGATCTAGCAGTGGGAGCAGAAACCACATCAGTCACTGACTCACGTTATTCCTGCACTCAACGTTAGAAAGAGACACCCTGTACCTACAGATATACTCAACGTGGTTCTTGCACTCCACGTGCGTCTTGCCTTTCAAACCTCTTCAGTCCCAAGGAAAAGTATTCTATTTTTTCAAATGAAGTGAAATGAACGTACGACATTGTTGGCCGGGAGGCTCCAAGCAGGGTGTTCGGCCACCGAAATTGAAAGTCCTTTTTAGCTGACGCCACTTGGGCGACTTGCGAGTCAATGATGATGAAAGACACACAACACCCAGTCGTCACGATGCAGAGAAAATCCCCGACCCCGCCGGGAATCGAACCCGGGCCCCTGCGGGAAGAGAAAACGCTATCGCAAGACCACGAGCTGCGAACATTTTTTCAGATATTTTATTGTTATGAGAGCATTGCATATGGGTATAATGAATGAGCATTGTAATTGTAATTGTAATTTTGTGTTACTGTTCATCTGGGAAGAGATTTTCATATGTCCAGCCGGCTGGACACTGGGACTCAAAGTAACTATTGATAATACTTGCTCATATAACAAGGAAACCTCCCCATCGCATCCCCTCGGATTTAGTGATAAGTTGGCACAGTGGATAGGCCTTGAAAAACTGAACACAGATCAATCGAGAAAACAGGAAGATGTTGTGTGGAACTATGAAAAAATAAGCAAAATATACAAACTGAGTAGTCCGCTGTGCAAGATAGGCAACATCAAGGACACTCTGAGCTCAGTAGCGCTGTGGTCCTGTGGTTAATGTGAGCAGCTATGGAACGAGAGATCGTTGGTTCAAGTCTTCCCTGCAGTGAAAAGTTTAATTTTTTATTTTCAGGCAATTATTATCTGTCCATCCGTCTGTCCGATGCGAGCATTGTTTTGTGAGTGATTATCACATTCACAAGAAAAACTAAATCAGGCAAGGTAGAAGAATCTTTTTACCCATTCGCCAAGTGTATAAGTTACGTGGGTCGACAACATATTCCTGTCATGTGACGCACATGCCGTCACCAGTGTCGTATAGAATATATCAGACGTGTTTTCCTGTGGAGGAATCGGTTGACCGCGATCAAATGTTTTCGGTTCCCATTGGAGAGGCACGTCCTTCCGTCTACTAATCGCACGGTTTTGCGATGCGGTCGCAAAACACAGATACTAAACTTATTACAGTGAACAGAGACGTCAATGAACGAACAGACAGATCATAACTTTGCGAAAATAAAGTAAGTAAACTTTTTACTTGAGGGCAGACATGAAACGAGGACCTCTCGTTCCACAGCTGCTCACGCTAACCACGGGACCACGGCGCTCCTGAGTTCACAGTCTCCTTGATGTTGCCTGTCTTGCGCATGGACTACTCAGTTTGTATATTTTGCTTATTTTTTCATAGTTCTAGACATCTTCTTCCTGTTTTCTCGATTGATCTGTGTTCAGTTTTTTAAGGCCTATCCACTGTGCCAACTTATAACTAAATCTGAGTGGGGTGCGATGGGGAGGTTCCCTTGTAAGAAAGAAGACAAGTATAAGTTCTACATATTTTTATTTATCATTAATAAACATTACTCACAGAGTGTTACAAAATTATGACACAAGGAGAACAGTTTTGTCACAGATATTTCTGAAATTGTGGTAGTACATCATAATCGATTTCATTTGTGAAAGTCAAAGAAACATTTTCTGTCACTAGTTATACGCAAATATACTTGGCATTCTGAGCATATGAACTTGGTTTTAGCTTTGTAGTCCTTGTTTCGACATGTCATCCATTTATTTCTGTCTGTAATTGGGAAGAAAGGTAAATGTTTGCTCAAACTTTTCCTAAAATCTTTGTAATTTGAACTATTTTTTCACGTTTTGTAGGGGCCACTTCACGAAATTCAGATGCGGAGTCTAAGAGTAAATGTCCTGTCTCGCAGCAGTTGCAACCGAACTTAGTGATTCACCGATGTATATCTTGTAACCTACTAAATCCATGATTGATTTCTTTCCAACACCTAGTGACTGCTGATCATTTCTGTACTGAATCCACGAGTTGACAATTGCCATGTCAATAAAATGGAAGAAGACTGTTACAGGCCACTTCTTCGTGTGTTTGCGGAGATACGATAGTAGGAAATCATTCTGTCAAAAAGATCCACGTCTCCCATTGATTTGTTATAGACACTGATACATTTGGGTTGAGGTACTTCAATGAACTCTTTTGATTTTCTGTCCCATCTTTTCACTAATTAGTAGGAGAAGCACCAGAGAATGCAGATGCTACTGTTACAGAATGATTATCGATCCATTTCAAAACAGAAATTTTTCCATATTCTCTGACGAACTCGGCGAAGGAACCTCTCTCTCTCTTCATCAATTCCTTGTCTGCAGGGACACTAAAATCGTTTCTACTACACATATTTTTCTTTCCACCAGGTATTGTAATAGAGTAATTGAAGTGAAATATCGGTCAAAATACGCAAGCTCGCTGAGAACCCTATTCTTCACCAGTTTCTTTACCACGGAACCAAGATCTGTCTCTGATTGTCCAGAAGGCCGAGTAAATGAAAAAGACAAGTACCAGCCCATCAGAAGTTGTGAGCACCAAATTGTTCAGACCGACTGGATTTGGCTTGTTCTTAACATACTGTCCGGCTTGTTCTTGATGTACTGTCTAAGAGATGTTTTGCCATGAAAAGGAATCATTTGTTCATCTATCGAAAGGTGGCTAGAAACTGGCAGTGTGAGAGTTTTTTTCCTATACTATCAAGGACTGGATGCACTTTCCATAGTTTGTTATTTCTCTTAAGTTCATCTGGAACTCTCAGATTATTTACAAAGTGCAAGTAGCTCCCTCAATATGAACATACGATTCCTTGGAATTGTAGTTACTGCAGGGACCCCCAGTCTACCACAATAATACATTCTCAGTCTTGGTAGTTTCATACAACCTGTTATGTGTGCACACACAAGTTTAATTTCTGTAGCTGTTGCATTTAACGGAACCTGGTTATACTGAAGTGCCTTTATGTTTGTCTGCTCAGCAATGAAAAACCACATGTCATTTCCAAAATTCTGTTCAAAATGTCTTAGTGGTGTCCATTGTTCCATGTCATCCACCGATCACTCCTTGGTAATAAGATCCTTTTTTCCAAAACATTTGTGTAGGTTGTGGCGAAATAAATAAAAAAAATTATTGATTTTTGAAAAGAGAAAAAATTATGGATATGGAACTTTTACTTTATAATTTTTGAAAGGCTTTTTTACGGACTGTATTGACCGGCTTGAATGAGGACAAATTCAGTGCTGCATGAAATTTGCCTGTAATAGAATTTACAATTCCGATTAATAAAATCGTTGAATTCTATGTCATTGTTGATTTATTCAGAGTTCTCACCTTAGACGTTGAATTGTTCTCCTGCCCCAATATTAATTCATTAGTCCCCATCGATGTTCTTCTCTTTGTTGACCATGTGTATCTTCCTAAGTCGCCGGTCGAGGTGGCCGATCGGTTGTAGGCGCTACAGTCTGGAACCGCTATGGTCGCAGGTTCGAATCTTGCCTCGGACATGGATGTGTGTGGTGTCCTTAGGTTAGTTAGGTTTAAGTAGTTCTAAGTTCTAGGGGACTGATGACCTCAGAAGTTAAGTCCCATAGTGCTCAGAGCCATTTGAACCATTTTCTTCCTAAGTCAGCATCAGTTTACTTCACTGTGGAAACAAAGGAATACAATGCTACGTCGCTCTAAATAATTCTCGTAAAACTTAGATACTTTTCACTATTTTTTATTCACAAGTCAATAAGACTTGCTCTGCTCATCAAACAATCCATAAATACTAACAAGATGGCTGCATTTGAGCACACACCAAAAATTATGTCCATCCCCTACAAGATAACAATCGAAAGTGTATCTTAAATACTCCTTGGAGTATGAAAGGAAACATTACTGTGTCAAAGCACAAAGAAAAAATTACTGAAAGTGCTAAAAGAAGTGCAATGCTAATTGATACTATTCCACTTTTTTGCAAACGTTTCTCCAATTTGCTGCTGAAAATTTGGTAAAATTGTCACAGCTTCCATATTCACCCCCTAAATTACCTGTGGAAAGAAGTTGGCTGTGATACTTTGGTTAGAATGGCCAAAGCCAGTGAATTGGATGCGGTGAGGAAGATGCTGCTGCACTTAATGAAGTTTCAGTAGAATGTTTATGTGATGTGACAGATTGCTATCGTGAACATTTTTTTGGAGTTAGAGCCATAGTTTTTCTGAATACATGTACAACCCATGGTTGCATTTGCTGCAGGGTTGGACTTCGTTGCTTAAACTCAGTGCAGCTCTCCCACTTTGCTCTGTTTTACAACCTTACAGGATTAATCTACTTTACAAACTTGTTGAGTAATGTAGCATAGTGAAAACAACTTTCTGAGGCTCTTGATTCATTATCAGGAGAAAATTGTATGTTGAAATGTTAGCCAGAATAAGGCAAGGTTGGTGTGTACAAGATGTAATAGAATGTATTTTGAAAATAAAAAATGGTGTATAATCTAAAAGGATATAAAAATAGCACATTATTGTAGAAGTGGAATACATTCAATTCAACTCAATGTTTATTGTCACATAACATGCCTTATACAATCAAAGATTGTGACATATGTGGCTCGTTAGTTTTACACTATATATAATAATACTAAAAATAGACAATAAACTAATAATATATATGGTGTAACATCTTCAAAGAGGTATTTTAATTACAATTACAATGCATTGTTACATTCACAAAATCTTCTACACCATAGTAACATTTATCTTTCAGGTATTTTTCAAGGTCTCTTTTGGTACCTTTTACATTTTGGTCATCCATTTCTTTCCATATTTTATTTACAGATTTCATGCCCATATAGTATGGGTTTTTTCCATATGATTTTAAATGGTGGGTAGGGAACATGTAGCTCGTTCTATATCTAGTATCATATTAATGCAAGAAGAAGTTGCCCTCAAAATGTTGTGGATTCCTTTTCGTCAAAGTGAGAGTTTCATATATGTATATGCTTGGAATGCTCATTAGATCTAGTTTTACAAATAAAGGTTTACAATGTTGCTTTGGTGTTGCTCTCACCATTGCTTGGATGAGTAGTAGTCTAAAAGCTCTAAGTAAATTTGTTTTTTCTGACCCCAAGAAAATTATACTATACCCTATGACAAACAAAATATGCATTCTATACAGTTCTTCTTACAGATAAATCAGTAGTACTATACAAGATATTCATAATATATACAAGGCTATTCAGTTGACCCAATATGTTGTCCACATGGTGACTCCATAATAGGTTTTTATTGACTAATACACCAAGAAATGTGACACAGTCTGCAGTCTCTAATTTTTTGTGCATATACCTTATTTCACTTAGAGACTGTGCAGATTGTTTTGTGCTGAAACGAACAATTTTGGTTTTTGTAAAATTTAATTTCAAGTTATTGTTTTTGACCAATGCCTCCACTTCCCCAAGTGTTTGTTCAATATGACGAATTATGTCTACCACATTTTTATAACAGATGACAGCTGTTGAGTCATCTGCATAGAGGATAGTATCAAACTGGAGATGACATGGCATATCATTAATATAATACAGAAAAAGTAGTGGCCCTAATATTGAACCTTGTGGAACATCTAATTGAGTGTATTTCCAGCCAGAGAGAAATTTCTTGCCGTTGATGTTAATAAGTACTCTTTGTTTTCTGTTTGCCATGTTATTATTATTTATTTTATGGCCTTCATTGCACCACTATAGCCAAAAATACAAAGTTGTAAACAAGTTGTTACACAGGGATACAATATGGCTCAACAATAACTTAATATGATATTTAGGTAATATAATTATTAGAGTCTATTCTTATATGAAAGGGGTTTTGTTCTTCTGTCTGCGCAATATTTCTTCATTCTTTCAGATATTTTCTTTCATTCTTCATCTGAGACTACTCTTCCTGTTCTCCTTTTATTGATTTCGTTTGTAGTCTGGTTTGTGGGTCTTACAGTATTCTGGTTTTTTCTGTCATATTTTATAGGTCATCTACTGTAATTTGGAGTTCTTTTATATCTTCCTTAATTTCTGTGATCCATTTAATGTCGCTCTTGTTATTCCACAATTTTTGTACTATTTTTTTACTAATTCTGTTTTCTGGAGTTCTCATCAGATGTCCAAAGAATGAGATGGGTTTCTTCCTGATTGTGCTCATGACTGGTTCTATTTTCTTATTGGCTGTTTCATTTGATGCTATTCTCCAATGTCCATTTATTTTATACTGTTTATTTATACATGTCCTAATTGTTCTTCTTTCTATTTTTGTATTCTGTCAATTTCTGCTGTATTAGTTGTTTTGAAGATAGTTTCAGCTGCATACGTTATTTCTGATTGTGTAACTGTTTTATAGTGTTTTAGTTTTGCATCTATAGATAGTTTTTTTGCTGTATGTAGTTTGGTAATGTAATTTGCATAGTTCAGTTTTATATTCTATTCTGCCATGATGGCTTCTCATTTAGATTGTATGTTATTGCTTCGCCTAAATATTTAAATATATCAATAATTTTGATTTCCTGTTCTCCTATTGTAATTTTCTTTGCAAGTGGTGGATCAGTTAGCATAATCTCCGTCTTTTCAAATGATACTGTAAGGCCTACTTTCTCTGCTATTTCTTGTAGTGATTTCACTTGTTGCCTGGCTTCTTGAATGGTGTTAGCTAGGAGAGCAAGATCATCAGCGAATCCCAAGCAGTTTAAGCCAATATCATCTTTTGCACTTCAAATTCGTATCATCTTTGGATTTTCCTTGTATCATTCTCTCATTATGTATTCCAGTGCACAGTTGAACAGTAATGGTGATAGGCAGTCATCTTGTCTTAAGCCAGTGTTGGTTAGAGTGAGTTGTATTATTTTAATTAGTTTTGGATGGAGTCCTAGATTTCTTAAAATTTTTTAATACTGAAGGTCTGTGGAGATAGTCATACGCTGTCTTAAAATCTACAAATGTTATTGCCTGAGGTTTGTTCCGTTTCTTGTGGTATCCCATAATGAATTTTAAACTAATTATCTGCTCTGCACAGCTTCTCCATGGTCTGAAACCTCCCTGATATTCCCCTAACTCCTGTTCTAATTGTTCCTTCATTCTTTCATATAGGACCTTGGATAGAATTTTGTATGTGCAGTCAAGGAGAGAGATTCCTCTGTAGTTGTCTGGGTTGTTCTTACCTCCCTTTTTGAGTAGTGGGTGGATGATATCTGTGGTCCAATGTTCGGGGAATCGTTCGGTTACCTACATTTTTGTTAGAGCCATGTGTAAGGAGGTCTTCACTGTGTCACTTGCATATTTCCACATTTCAACAGAAACATGATCTCCTCCACATGCCTTATAATTTTTTTCTTCTTTAAGAATTTTTTCTACCTCTTGGAAAGTTGGAGGGTCTAGTTTGTTAGGTTTGGTTTTTTTGGGGGTATTTACGTTGGGTTCCACCCAATTCAGAAGTTTGTTAAATGCTTTTGCCATGATTTCTGCATTTTCCTTGTTACTGTGTGTCATTCTTCCACCTTCATCATTTAGCATTAGTGTAGGGGCCTCATATTGTTGTAGTTGTTTCCCAAAGATTTTATAGTAGTTCCTGGAGTTGGTTTTATGGTAATTACCTTCTATAGAGTTTATAATATCTTTATTGAATCCTCTCTTGATTCTTCTAATATTTTGTGTGAATTTTTTTCTTTCATTTTTTAGGTTAATGGCATTTTCTTCAGTTTTATGTGTTTGAAACTTTAACCGTGCTTGGTGTCTATCTTCATGGAATTTGTCACATTCTGATGTCCACCATGCATGTTTCTTCGTGGGTTCAAGGAAGCTAGGTTCACTGATTCCTTTTTAAGATTAGTTACTAGTTGTTGTAGATCATCTGTTAATTGTTGGTATTTATTATTTTTAATTAGCTGATGTGGGTCAAACCTCCTTTTTATTTTGTTAGTTTTTCTGGTCCTCTTCTTTAACAGAGTGAATTTGATTTTAATTTTAACTATATAATGGTCTGAGCCTGTGTCTACTCCTCTCAGTACTTTAACATTGGGGATCTCCTTATGAAATTTTTTGTCCATAAAGACATGGTCTAGTTGCCACTCCCCCTTCCTCCAGTCTGGATGTTTCCATCTTTTAAGTTTACTTGGCTTCCTCTTAAAGTATGTTGATTTAGATATAAGGTTGTGTTCTCTGCAGAGTTCTACGAGTCTTTGACCGTTTTCGTTGGTAAATTTATGTGGACTCCATTTTCCAATTATATCTTTATATTTCCTTTCTTTTCCCAACTGAGCATTGACATCTCCCAATAAGATTTTTTCACTCTTTTTTTCCCCTCTGTTCACAGTTGTTCTAGAAGGTCCCAAAATTTATCTACCTCTTCCTTTGTTTTTGTTGGACATTTTTTTTCATTTGTTGGGACATGAGCATTTATTATTGTATAGGTTTTATTCATTGTTTTAAAGCTTAGAGTCAAAATTCTTGGTGATACTGCTTGGAAATCCGTTACAGAATCTATTATTGTTATCAGTTTCTATTATTATGTTTACTAAAAACTCTGTTCGAAACTGGGGACATTGTTTCATTGCCCACGGTCCTGGTTTCCCATTATAAATTCTGTATCCTTGTGATTCGAATGGGTCCTCTGTGGTGTTTCTCATTTCTTGTATCCCTGTTATTAATTTTTTTTGTTTATGTAGTTCATTTGTGAGCTCCTTGAGTTTTCCGGTCTGAAGTAGTGAGTTTATGTTGTGTGTTGCTCTATAATTTAAATGCTGTCTTCTAGTTGACTATCCACTGAATCCGATGTAGCCTATTCCTGCCTTTTTGAGCAGGACGGTGGAAATTTTTTGCTAAAAGACCTTTCCGTTTTTGACTTTCAAAGGTTGTCAACCTTAGTTGGAGTAAGCTCAGATTTACTACTATGGTTGTTAACTGCAGAGGGTGTGTTTGGTGAGCGAGAGCTATTTTTGTAAACCGGTGAAGACTTCCCTATCCGCCACCTGGGACATGCCACATAGGAGTATCGCCTCTCCTCCTACTATGACAGTCAAGTATGATGACATCCAGCTGAGAGATTTGCCTTGAAAACCATAGAGTGCCAACTTTTGGAGAACCAGGTCATGATATAATGTGTCGAAGGCTTTGGACAGGTCACAAAAGATGGCTGACACACACACACACACGTTCTATCATCAAGACATCTGCTGACTTTTGTGACTAATTCATTTATTGCATGGATTGTGCTGCGGCCTTTTCTGAAACCATATTGATTGCCTAAGATAATGCTGTTAGATGAATTGTTATTTTCGATCTGATCACATGCAGGTCTTTCAAATATTTTTGAGAAAATTAGTAACAGTAAGATTGGCCTATAGTTGCCCAATTCATCTTGTTTGCCTTTTTTATGTATGGGCCGAACTTATGTATATTTTAATCGATCTGGGAAACATCCCTCATCAAAAGATTGGTTGGTTATGAAAGAGAGTGGATATGCAATACTGCTACGGACTATTTTTAGTATTTCAGTGTCGACCTCATCCCACCCCGCTGATTTTGAATTTTTAGGGGACATTATGATTTTGATAACATCTGAGATGGATACATGAGAAAACTTAATACATGGGCAATTGCTGTCTGTCATATTGGGCTTTGTTTTTGGTGGTGAACAGTCACAAATTTGTTACAGTTTATGAAAAAGTCATTCAATGGTTCACAAATGGCACTGGGTTCTGTGACAGCTCTACCATTTATCACTATTTTAGATGGGCATTTTCTCTCTGCCTCACTGCCAACTTCGCTTCTTATAACAGACCAAACAGCTTTTGATTTGTCTTTTGCATTTCAAGTGAAGGTATTATTCACAGTATGTTTTGCTAGTTTAATTATTTTGTCAGGTTTTTTTTTTTTAATCTGCTTACATAATTAAGAAATTGAGGGCTTCGATTTACTTTTGCCTCCATATGCAGTTTCCTCTTAGTAGCACTATTACACTCTAATTCCTTTTGCAACCCAGGATCTACTTTTTCGGGACCTGGTTCTCACTGTTACAAAAGGGAAGCATTCATTGATATACCCAAAAATTCAGTTAAAACGTTACTGTAATTGTAACTTGTGGAAGTGTGTTTTCTGACTGTCCACTTGGTTTGGCTTAGTTTTTTGCAAAATACTTCCATATTTTCTTGATTGAAATTCCTACATCTTTTTGTTGTGCAGACTGAATTTTGCTTCGGTAGTTATACAAATAGTGCTTTATGGTCTGATATTCCTAAATCTAGAAGTAACTTTTCTTTTCCATAATAATTATAAGTACTTACAATATTGTCAATACATGTTGCAGAGGTTGCTCTAATTCTTGTATATGGATCAAAATTGAGATTTAGCCCATTTGTGGATACTAGGTTCTTTAAGTGCGAAGAAAATGTCATCAGTCCTTACATCTATGTTGAATTCGGCACATATAACTGCTTTCTTGTAGTACAATTTCTCACTTTCTAATTTATGTAGCAATATATCAAACTTACCTAAAAATACAGAGCTTATATGGTACCCAGGGATGCGATATGTGCTGATAATTAATATGTTATACTCTTTAAGTTCTATACAACAACTTTCAAATGTACCTTCATTCTGATGGCTAAAATTCTGTCTGATATCATAGTCTGCCGTGGAATGAACTAGTATGCAAGAGCCTCCATACCCATTGGTCCTATAAAAGCTGGTAGCCAGTTTATAACCTGTAAGTTTATTCAGGAGACTTATGTTTTCAGATTTTAGCCATTGTTCATTGCGGCATATTACTTTCACAGGTTGTTTCACGTTTTCTAGCAAAATTTCTATATCATAAAGCTTCCTGATTATTCCTTCAGACAGACCTCTGATGTTTAAGTGCATAATGAAATTACAATTGCATATATTGTTAGGTAAAGGGTCTTTAAAACTAATTTGACCAAAAAGTAATGGAAGGTCCACCTGAGTGTTGACTACTTGTTCTGGATTCCTTGTATTGGGCCAAATTCTGAAAGAATTGGCCCCTTTCATCAGTTTCCCTGTGTGTGAGCATCTGGATGATGAGTAGGTACAGTTTTCTTGACGATGATTTCAATCTCTGCTCTATCTTCTGAGGCTGGTTCTGGCACCACCTCACCTTCTGGACGTGATGTTCCTGTTTGAGCTGGCGCTGTGGCTGCGACTATGTGTGTGATTTTGAAATTGTTTTTCCGTTTTTCCATTTCCTTGGTCGAAACTGGTTGCATGGCAATTGGTTTTCTTGCAACGTCGTCATCTTTTTGTAGTAATTTCGCTATCATTTTGCCAACGTATGACTTGCCAGTGTTATTGTAATGTAGTCCATGTTTTGTAAACAAATCTCTTGCATCAGGAAGATCAAAAAATGTTACATTTTGTTGGGACTTGCATATTTTGTAGAACTGTCTGTTTACTTTTGCAAGCTCCAGATTTACGATGGAATTGTCTTGCAGCTCATGTCTGTGAGGCAAGCTAGTAACTATGATGTTCGGAACTTTCAGATCAAGTACTGTAATGTAGTTTTTAAACACTGGGTCGCATGTTTAGCCTCATTTCTGTATACATCATTACTTCCACTCTTGATTATGACGGCATCATTCTTAGATAGCTCATTAAGTGAGCAATTTTCTTGGCGTGGCTTTCACGAAGTACAACAACTCGTCGTTTGATGTTCACCGGTTTATTTTTCGTATTAGATGTTTTTTTGACTGTGCACTCGATTGGAAGTTTTGTCATTGATTTTTGTTCGTCATTGTTCATTGTCTTATGACAATCTTCGTCTAGTGCTGTGAATATATTTGATAGCGGTATCGCCGGAACTGTACTCACTGTTCCTTTTTTTTCCGGCACACGCCACGTTTTTTGTCCAGAACGACGATTAACAACACTGTCTTGTGCTAGACGATGATCTCGCTCTGTCTCTTTGTGTTTCGTTTCCAGTTCTTGATATTTATGCGGAAGTTCTTCTTATTTCGTATTTATAGTTATTAAATCATCTCTAAGCACACTTATTATTTTTCTTTTTATTTTATCGTGTCCATTACCTCGTTTTTCGTGACACTCACAACGCACTGACGGCATGTCCAGTCATGTTCGTCTTTTATATATTTTAGATTCACTTTAACACATTTATCGTGATATCACGACCTGCACTCGATGCATAGGATACCCCTCTTTACCTTTTTTACGCAGGTTTTACACACATCACTATCACATTTTAAGGAAACTGAGACATCGTTACAGAACAAAGTTTCATTTGGCGTCATCTTTGTGGTTACGTATATATGTTGATAGTGAAGTGACAGGCTGTACAGCATATCACATACTTCACTGTGTACAACTTATTACTGAAGCAACAGCCTTTCAAATACAGCTCCTAGGGAAAAAAAACATGTGGTGGATATATACTGCTCGCCTAGCTCAAAAGTGGGTATAGCTCACTCATCCGTTCTTTGTGTCATGTAGTTCCTATCAAGAAGGACACTCTTCAGGGAAGTGGAATGTGTGAAGGTCTGCATTAACATGAGACATCAGAGAAACTTAATCTGTAAACTGTACTGACAGTAAGCTATCACAAAATTGCTTGAAGCTATTCATGAATATGCCTTCTAAGTTTAATCACATAAATTAATAAAAAAAAGCTGCTACTTTAAAAACAGCTGCTGCCTCCTTAGTTTTGTTATATACCCACTGTCTATCTGATATTAGTACCTTAACATTGATTTTATAATAATTGCATTTTTCAAAGAAATATTTGTGATATACAGATACTAAGTACTTGTTTTGCAAATTGCCACATGGCTGGCAGACATTTTAAATCCCCACATCCAGAAATTTGGATAATTTGTAGACAGAGTGACTAATTACTTACACTTTTATTTTGAATTGGTTTGGATTCCCAATACGTTGTTTCATGTTAGGTGGCAGCTTCTTTAATATATTACCACCATAATACATAACTCCATTCAGAACCCCTGGACAAGGAAGCAACATCTGAATGAAAATTATTTTTGTGCTAGGGTTGTGCCTATGTATATCACAGTCCGGTTGAAACTGGTTAACTGTCATCAGCAACAGAAACCATTAAGGAGTAAATATATTGTGAAGTGATAGTAATATTTTAAATATCTTTAAAAGACTTCTGGATGATGTGTAATTATTTACTTCACATCACAGTGTTACTCCTCATTTCTGCTGAGCAAGTAACTTGAGCTGCACTGCCCCAGAAGATAATTCACCATAACAATAGGTCATGAAAACATCCAGTTAGCTTGTCTTTGGGTCTCCACAATGGGAGATCCTTCTAAGGGCATAACATCCTGAACTCAATGTTCTGTATTAGTTTATCTATCTGTTGACACTTTTTTAAAACATGTTATTGATCTTCACCCCAAGGCACTTTACTTACTTTGCTTAAATCATTGTATTATCATTAATGTTTCTACTGGTGTTAAAAAGGTAACGAGTTCATGCTTACAGTTTTCCAAGTGTTTATTACTGGTCTCTTTGCCTCAAACTAAGATTTTATGTGACTGGTAGTTTCATTGACTGTGCCTTAAAGTATATCTTCTCTATTTGTTATTAAAAGGTCTGCAGCTCACGGTCGCATTCTCGCTTCCCGAGCCCGGGTTCCCGGGTTCGATTCCTGGTGGGTCAGGGATTTTCTCTGCCTCGTGATGACTGGGTGTTGTGTGATGTCCATAGGTTAGTTAGGTTTAAGTATTTCTAAGTTCTAGGGGACTGATGACTATAGATGTTGAGTCCCATAGTGCTCAGAGCCATTTGAACCATTTTTTTGTTATTAAAATATTTGTAACTGACCTGCTGTAGGCAAATTCCTTGGGATTTCAAATATCCCCTTATTGTCCCTTTTCATTTATATACCTACAGATGCGGCTGTCAGCGGCACCTCTGATTCAAAATTTCTCAAGTTTTGCAAGATGCAGCTAGGGGTGACAAGGTCAAAGTCTTGGGATTGATACATTATTAACTGTGGTTGGTTGTTTTTTACTATTTGTTGTGGTTGTCCTATTGTTCATCATCCTATGGAATAAAGAGATCTAGTTTTTGACCCCTAGTTGAGCCTAGAATTTTTCTTCATACTTCCCATACTTACATTGAACTCTCAGGCTGTGCATTATTTACATGGAACAAAAATTGTTTTGGCACTGTGAATTTGTGTGAAACAAGGCAAGGAAGACATGCCAAATGCGAACAGAGTGAATACAGCACTTCGGCATTCAGAAGAACTTCATCATTTGACAAATCATAATTTTACAAATAAGTTGGATAGCTGATTAATAGATAATCCATTCTACAGTTTAAGTGAATTATGGTAGTGCACATGTAGAGTTGTAAGATTATGACAGCAGCTCTCTACAAGTGATTAATATAGGCTGACTAATTGGTATATGTAAAGTGAACATACATTGTCCTCCTCACCCAGTGAAACAAAACTTGAACCCAATACAACTTTCATGTTGTTAAGCCCTTTTGTCAGGATTATATCATTACCTCTATTATTTGTGTGATGAGAGTCTTGTCAGAGTAGGAGAATAGGAACTTTTTCTACAGACGGTTCCACTAATTAAAGATGCCACAAAATATAATAATTGAAGTTATATTATTTACTAGCTGCAGCTGTATGCCATGAAGCAAACCCCACTAGTACCTAATCAATTCATGTGTGGAAAATGTAACTGTCCCCAGATAGAATGAAAATTCTTAGAGTATTACTCTTCAGAAAAGGTGATCCCAAGGGCCAAGATAATTTCAGACCAGTTAGGCTATTGCCCATTTTGTTCCAGATCCTAGAATGCCTAATATTTATTTGCTTAACTGCATTTTTTGATAAAAACTATACAATAAATTGCAGACAGTTTGTGACAGGGAAAATCTACAGTGTCACCTGCATTTGAACAGATTAATATAATCTCTGCAGACCTAGACCAAGGCCAGTTCTGTGCTACAGTCTTATAAGCTTATCTAAAACATTTGATCTTGTTAATAATAATTTTAGAGGTGCAAGATCCTCAGTATCACAAAGACATTTCTGCAGAATAGAAACTTGTACACTCCTGGTAAGAAAGATTAAACTTGCAAAAGATTACTTACCAGAAGCTCTTCATCATGCAGTGAATCATATAAGAGAGAAGAAAATTTATGTAAATCCTACATATATCAAATACAACAAACCAAAAGGATTAGCTTACATGTAAATGCCAAAGAATCAGGCTCCAAAAAATTAGTACCTTGTTAAATTTATGAAACGAGAAGTAGGTAGCAAATTTTATTGGCCTGACAATGAAGGTACTGCAGTTGCTTCAAACCAAGACATCAGGAGGAAACTACCCAGCCCATTATAGACAGGAGTCTACATCTTATGTTTTCTGTCTCCTTGGACTGCTTAATAATGGATTCAAAATTTTTTAGCAAGTTTGCTTGTCTTTTTTTTAAATACAGTACCTAACTGCTTGTATGAATGGGTAAAACATGTGATAATACAAATTCATGTTTAAATTTCTGCTTCTGTTCAAAAGTTTTATGATGGTGAGTAAGAAATATATCTTATGCCTTCATTTAATTTTACAAAAAACGCAATATTTTCACTATTTTCATTATAAAATTGTTTTGCTTGTATAGTAAAATGAAGACATATACATATTTTTCTGTTAAAAACACAGAATTTTTTAAGTGTATACACATTACTCATACTACAAGTTGAAATACAAAACAATTATTATCAAATATGTCACAAATTGAGCTCCTAGTTTGCTATTTCTGATCAATGTCCCAAGGAAAAATAGCACCAACAAAAAAAAGTATGTCCAGCTGTTCAACTTTTTCTCCAGATTTCAATTATGAGGTCAACATGAACATCACTAAGTAAATAAGTGACTGTATTTGGAAATATCAATGAGTGTTAATCTTGACCCTATTCCCAGGGTGAATATGAACAGCACTGAATTTTTAATTTTTTTGTTCCATATGTAATAGTACATTAATCTCTTTTGCATGTACAGTCACAGAATTCCACTAACAAAACAATAAGTGTTTTTTTTACAAATGTTGGCATGGTTCCAGCTTTCTTGCAGTATGATCAGCCCCAATTGAACAGCTCTGTCAGGATGGTCAATATGCAGTTAGGTCAGCTGCTTCGGGCATCTACTTTGTCAGGCACAGGTTTGGTTCCTGTTGACACTATTGGAAGGTGGGACTTCACTAGGCATGGCATGCACCTCAATAGGAAAGGGAAGGGTAAATTGGCTGGGGTGATAGCAAAATTTGTGAAGGAGGGGTGTCACTGAAACTCATCGGAGTACCTCTTTTTTATGCTAAGATAAGGGACCAGTGACACAATATTAAATGAAATTAAACTTAATGAGAAGTTCAGGCAGGCAGGTACTAGAGATGTGAAAATATCACAAGATTCTCAGAAAAACACAGTGAAACATGTTAGCATATTATATGAGCTTCTTGTTTGTTTAGAAGACATAGAAATTGAGAGTGCAATAGACGTACTATGCCTGTCTAAGCATCATATAGTCACAGATATGGAAAAAGTAAATGAAACATGTGCATGAATAAGGCTGTATGGCACATTTTGCGGTTCGGAAATTGACAAAAACTGTTGTTTCTAGGGAATTAATATGACATAATAATGTAATAGCAGATATGTATTGTTTGTGCATACAGACTGGAAAATAGTAATTTCTGGTTTTTAAAATTGTGCTAAGAACAGATTTTTTTTGAAAATAATTCGGTTTTAAAATGGAATGACGCTGTATGGCAGTGGTTATACAGCGTTATTCCAGATCAGCCACTGCTCTGCTGTAATTATAAGGTGTCTAGAATCCAAAAATAGGAAGTAAGAGATTTAAAACAAGATACTAAATAATATTAATTGTAAACTGAATTGCTAGATCTTAAAAAAATACAATATTAGTTTATCAAGTTTAGGCTCAAATCTAGTACATTATAGTCAGATGTCACACTGCAGGTTTTCATAAAACTGCCTGTATTTTGGTTCCATATATTTCGTCATGTCCAATAGATCCCTTTTCTTCTCCTTATGAACTTACAGTGTCCTGTTATAGAGCAACCGGAATTCAGAAGGCAATAGACAATTTTTTACTTGATTTTCACAATCCTGCTTTAGAATACACTGGCTTTCCCGTGGGCAAAGCACATTGGGGATACGGCGCACGCTTGAACCTCAAGGATCGTCACTACACAGCTTCAACCAAAGTACATCAGTAAATTTCAAAGCAGGCGGCTTCTTCAAAAGCAATTCGATGGATCCTATCTCCTTGAAGTCTTCCATCATCATCTCGTGAATGGTCAGTTTTGAAGGATCGACAAAGGCCTCAGCAATGACGTGCTTCCATTCTGAAGGAACCATAACTTTGACACTTTCTTTCTTTTCTCGATGACTATAAAATCCCTGTCACAAGGTAGGAAACTGTGATCCGAACATAAATACTTCTGATTCTTTTATTTATTTTATCCATCTTTTAGCATTAACATGCAATCAATGTCATCAGAAGAGTTACAGCTACTTGTACATTATGTTTTACATACCAAAATATTACATAGTAAAAATATAGCAATGTTTTAAACAATTAGCTTACAACGGCCTCTACATCTAGATCCATACATAACAGTAAGCCATAATTTATCAGCATTAACATGCAATCAATGTTGTCAGAAGTATTATAGCTATTTGTACATTATGTTTCATATAACAAAAATATTACATGGAAAAAAAATGACAGTGTTGTACCCTATTAGCTTATAGCTAGCTGCCTCTACATCCATAACTATACATAACAGTAAGCCTTAGTTTATCAATAAATTAGATCATCTTTACAACTATTCTGAAATTCTCCTACACTGTAGAAAGTATTTTTCTTCATCCACGCTTTGGTTTTAGTTTTGAAAATATCCATTGAAACCAATTTAGCCTGTACGGGTAAAGTATTGAATAATTTTATGCCTATGTATTCATAGCTAGATTGGGTTTTCTTAAGCCTGGTTGTGCGTATATCAATCATATTTGTTTGTCGAGTATTGTGTTGATGAACTGATTTCCTTATAGTGTGGTGGTTTAAGTTTTCTTTTATGTTTAATAGGCAACAATATATGTAAAGAGATGGGACTGTGAGAATTTTTAAGTCTCTAAAATAAGGTCTACATGAGGTCTTGTTGTCAGTGATTCCATAAAAACGTCTAATTGCTTTCTTCTGCCAAGTGAAAATTTTTTTGGCTCCTGGAGAGTTACCCCATAAAAGAATGCCATATTGTAGATGGCAATGAAAGCAGGCATAGTATGACTGAAGCAATAAATCTTGTGTAACACATGTGTGTAGTTTGGCTAGTAGGTAGATAACTCGTGATAGCTTTCGACATCACGTTCTGTAAAGGACTTGCAGCTAATCAGATAGAAATAAAGCGCTAAAACTCTCCAGTTGTTCTGCCTGACACAGCGGTCAGAACAAACAATCAGTTCTCGTTCCATACCTCTTCAAGCATATCATAATTGTGCGTCACAAGTTTTAGCAGACAGGAAACTATTTCGGCTGAACCTCTCCTTCCGGTGGATTCATCCCACAAATTTACGGTGATGTTTCCAGTACCGACGTCATGAATTGTGAAATTGTATGACGACAGCTGTCTCTGGTAGAATACCGTGGAATGAGTCAATGTAGGACAAAGTAGAACCTGTTGTAGGTCAACACATATAACATGTATATTGTTATTCCTCTTAGCCATTTCCGTATCTTTTTTTAGTGCTTTGTATGCTTGGTCTGCCCTTGAATGATGCAACTGACTTCTCAATTTCGATCTTGAGCAGTTCTGTTTCATCTGAAGGTGCAATCATTTTGCTAAACAACAAGTCGCACACTCTGCAAGTATCTGATCTAGGTGTTCCGAAATGCAGATTCAAATCTGTTTGAAACACACTTTGATAGTAAGACCTGAAACACACTTTGATAGTATGACCGGCTTATTGACTTACCAGGAAACTTTTCGGTAAACAACCGATACATTCTACAGAGGTTGAGATTGGGGTGCAGACATTCATTTGGCCGAATAAGAGCCCTGTCGTCCTTTGATAAGGCATGTGGCCTATTCCAATGTTTTCCTCTACCGTCTTTAGGAGTGGTTATTCCACCTTTTACTTTACGTTGCACAGTCTGCATTCATCGCTGGGTGATGGAGAATATGCCAAGCAATGTTTTTTGACACACTTCATTTAAGTAAACTTTGTATTTGAAAGCAGTTTGTTTCCGTGAAGTATCGTCTCTCTTACCTCTCTTGCGCCTGGCTGGCACGCCTATTTCCATGCATTTTATTAAGTATATGGACTGCTCATCGTATGTTAAGGCATGATACTCTTCTTACAGCTTTAACTTCATTTCCAGGTTTATGTCCTTGCATCCTTCTTTTGACCACACTTCTGCATTGCATACACGATTCTGAATCACGAAAATAATCACTATTACTACCTAATATTAAACTAGATTATCAAATTTCACATTTTCTTTTTATAATATAGCATTACTCAGACTGAGTATTCTATTTTTTCGCCAATGATAACTACAGACTGTGGTTTAGTGCTGCCCTCAGATGGTGAACATGTCAACTATAACAGCAGGCGATGCAGACTGCCGTATGCAGCACTATTCCACTTGATTATACGAAATGTCAAAATGTGCTATACAGCGTTATTCGTGCGCATGCTTCAAATCTAAATGGATATAAACGTTCTGCACATATAAGTAGAGATACTATGGAGAGAGGAGGAGTTGCCATATATCCCAAAATTCATCACTGTATAAAAAATTTTGAAACTAACAAATTTTGTGTAGAGCAGCATATAGAAGCATGTGCCTGTGATATTAAATGAAATAAGGGTACTTTCATTATTGTAGCTGTCTGTAGGTCCCCACTGGAAAACATCTTCTTTGTTGTGCAATCTGTCAGACAGAGGGAAGCAAATTTGCGTTTGTGGGGATTTCAATGCAGATTTTCTGAAAGAGTCTGATAGAAAGAATGACCTCAAATATTGCTAGGTTCTTTCAATTTGACATCAGGTATTAATTTTCGTATTCGGGTAGTTCAAGAAAGCAGCACACTGATACATAATGTTTTTATAGGCCAAGATAAATTTAATCCAATACAAATTATTCATTTTAAGAACGGTCTTCCTGATCATGATGCACAGCTCGTTACACTATATGACATCTCCACACAGCATGCAAAACAGTTCTCCAAAATAGTGTGTTCAATTAATGATTTAATAATTGTAAATTTTAGGGAAAGCTTGCAACAGTTAGACTGGGACGAGGTGAACAGGGAACCTGATGCTAATTTAAAATTTCATATATTTCATGCTACTTTTGTGAGTAAATTTGAAAACTATTTTCCTAAGAAAACAGTGAGACATGAATGTAAGACTCCATCTAAAAAGCCATGGCTTACTAAAGGCATAAAAATATCTTGTTAACAGAAAAGAGAAATGTATCTTATGGCTAGAAGGATTAATGATCCATAAATAATCCAACATTATAAAAACTACTGCACTTTATTAAGAAAAGTTACTAAAGAGTCCAGAAGTATGTGGATTACATCTGAGGTTAGTACCTCTAATAATAAAAGTAAAACATTTTGGAATATTGTTAAAAGGGAAACAGGGCAACCAAGAGGACAGGAAGACTGTATTCCCATCATACGCTATGAAAATTTTGTTAACAAAAAGTCAGAAGTAGAAAATAGTTTTAATAATCATTTTTTGTGTGTTTTAGACAAAATAGGATACAAATATTAAGTAAGAAATGCAAGGCTTTTGTATGGAGTAGCACACTTTGATAGAATATTCAAAATTTCTGGGTGTCTGCATTTTTTCGTTTCACTACCTTCTTTCTTCTTCCAATTGATGTAGATTGAATCGGAATGCATTTTCTCGTATTGTGTATCGCTTTGCCTGAAACAATTACAAAAGATAACTTGAAGAAATAAGCAATTATACTATCTCTGTAAACGTGAAGTACATTTGTGCGGCACATACTTTCACCAAGCGTCAACAACATGGAAGGGCAGGCAGATGGAGTTTTCTTCTTTCCAACTTGGAAGAGGAAAGCCTCAAAGCTCTTTGTCATCTCTTCCGGTGACCTACTGGATAGCTCTGTGAGATGAGCCTCTGCTCTATTGAATACATTCATATTTGTTTTGTGGGAAATGTTTTTGACAAGTGTTGTGTCTGGTACTTCTTCTTCAGTGTCATGTTTTTCTTCTTGTGCATCCATTTGCTCCACATCAGCCTCATGTCTCTCTTCTTCTGTATTATCTATGCTGATCTGGAGCACATTATCTCTCTCTTCTTCTGTATAAATGTGCTCCACATCAGCATCATTTAATGTTACAGTATTTTGGGGTCCATGAAGAGGCTCCAGCCAATTTTAGAGGGGCTGCTTACACGTCGCTATAAAATAATACTTTCGATGAATTTCTTCACTTTTTATAGCCTTGTCATACTTTTCCGATGGGTAAACAATACTAGCCCAATCAATATGTTCGCATCTCTTGCCTGTATTGCCCTCAAGACAATTAAAAATAAGCACAGCCATGTTGACTACATAGTAGCGATTCTCTGTACTCTCACTTGGAACCAACAGAAAGCCTTCCTGAATCAACATTATGTTACTCAGAATTTCTGGTGTAGGTATCCTAATGGTCTCATGGAAAGATTTTGGGCTTGCTCTGTTAGCAGCACAAGGAGCTTCATCTCAATATAAGAATTCACCCTTGTGAGTATTATGTCGACCATCTGCACTACATTGCCTGCTTTTCTTCTCTCAGAAATGTAGTCTTTAAAAATCCTGAAGTTATTAGTGTAGTGCCCCTGTATCAACATACACATTGGATAAGGAAGTGCCCATAGGTATCTCCTTTCCCAATACCCATCTAAGTATGTTTGATAACTGTTGTGTTCGTCACATATATTTTCTTTAGCTGCATTGTAATTATCTGTAGCTTCATCTTTGGTTTTTTGAATACATGATTTTTTTAAGTCTTTAAAGTACTGCATTTGCTTGTCCTGCGGTATTCCATGTTTGGTTTTTATAAGCCACCGCCACACTGCCTGCATCATATGGAAAATGAACAATAAGAGTGTTGAATGGAGAAAAGATCTTATAATGGCATTTTGTTCCGATTTGCAGTCGTCAGTCAAAAAGACATGTGTTCCATCAATGTTCCCCCCAAAAATATCTTTTCCTACTATCTCTTTAAATATCCGGAAGCCTATTTCCAAAACTTCATAGCTTTTTGATGAAGTTACTATAATTCCCAGTGGTAAACCTCCACATGCACTGGGTGTGAGTAACACAAAAACTCTACTGCCATGGTGGTCTAAAGATCCTGTTGAATCAATGAAGACCATTTCTGGTGCTATTTCTTCACACATATGTACTTTCTCCATTAACAGTGAGTAAATGCTGAAAATAAAATAAATCAAGATTAATATTGACAGATTGTAAAACTCTGCAGAGAGCATAAGCTTATATCCAAATCAACATATTTAAAGGGGAAGCTAAACGAGCCTAAAATAAGAATATGTGGAGATTGGAGGAATGGATAATGGCAGCTATGCCATGTGTGTATAGACAAAAATTTCTAAAAGAATGTAGAAGTATTATGGAACAACTACAACTGGAGTTAGGGGATTACCAGAAAGGTTTAAGACCATGGATAAGCCGTGCAGAGCAGATCACTGTTTTCAAAACTTTAATGGGATACTATAGGAAACTGAAGAAACCTCAGGCAATAACAATGGAAGACTTTAAGAAAGCATGTGTGTGTCTCCATAGATGTTCAGTATTAACAGTTAAAGGAATCTCAGACTACATACAAAACTAATTAAACTAATATCATTTACTCTAAGAAACATCAAAAGTAAAGTTTACAAAAGAGATTAATAAACAATTTGTCATGCACATTGTCTTATGGCAAAGTGACTGCCTATCACCATTAATATTTATTTATTTATCTATTTAGTCCTTCAAATCCTATATGTATAGAATTATATACGAGGATGTTGGACATGGTTAGGTATTTACAAGATAAAATACAGTTTGTATTGCAATTCTAAGGACTAGATATTGAAATAATTTAGCAAATATTCATACATACAACAAACCTTACAGGCAACATACAAAGTAGAATATTAATAATGCATTTTTTGTTGTTGTTTGGCTTTTATATATTCTGTCAGACTGTAAAACCAATGATCAATTAAATATGCCTTTACTTCACCCTTAAAACTACAGAGTTTGCCTATTGATTTAATATGGTTAGGTAGATTATTGAACATCTTTATCCCAGTATGTAGTTTGCCTTTTTGGCACAATGATGTTCTCATCTGTTTCATATGAAGGTCAGAATTTTGCCTTGTAATGTGTGCATGTACATCTTTAATAGGATATCTGGATGCCTATTGATATATTGTTTGATGAAAACTGATGTTTCGTAGATAAAAATGCATGGAAGAGGAAGAACTGACAGTTTTTTGAATATGGGTCTGCATGATTTCGTATTGTTTACCCCTTCAATAATTCTTAGTATTTTCTTTTGCATCCTGCAAAGTTTAATATTTGTTGTTGTATTTCCCCAGAAGATTATGCCATATTTAATTACAGAATGCACATAGGAGTAGTATACATTTAAGAGGCTGGCTTTGCTGCAACAAGTTTTTAAGATCCATATCATGTATCAGGTTTTGCTTAGTTTTCTTTGCAAATATTCAATGTGTACCTCCCATTTTGTGTTGTTCTGGAGCCATAGTCCCAGATATTTAGTGCTGTCAACACTTTCAAGAACTCTGTCCCCAAGTTCTATTTCTATGTTTGGGTGGTGTCTTCCTTCTACATTATAGAAGTTCAGTGCTACTGTCTTTTCTTTGTTTATAATTAGCTCTTTGTAGCTGAACCACAGTTCTACACTGTTCATTGTTTGGATAGCAGAGTCTTTAAGTTTTTCTTCTGTTTTACCACTAAAAGGAAGCTTGTATCATCTGCAAATTGGAGGGTAGTTTGGCAATACTTGTTGTACATAAGATCATTGACATGCAGGAGAAACAGAATGGGTCCTAATACTGATCCTTGAGGCACACCACATTTCATATTTTCATGTCCTGAATAGTAGTAGCTGATTTTGTTATGGTCAGTATATTGCACTTCAACCACCTGTTTGCGACCACATAGGTATGTCTTGAGCCACTCATTGGATATACCTCCAATTCCTCCAATTGGTCAAGCTTCTGCAGTAGGGCATTATGGTCAATGACGTCAAAAGCTCTAGATAAATCAAGACTTATGCCTGTCACAAACTCACCTGCATCCAGTTTGGTATAGTTTTCATTAAGAAATTCAAATATTGCACTTTCAGTTGAACAGCCTGTCCTGAAGCCATGCTGTGAAGGGGAGAGAATTTTATTTTTATTTGGGAAATTAGACAATCTCTTATAAAAAAACTTTTTCTAAAATTTTTGAAAATACAGGCGCTAGGGCTATTGGTCTATAATTTGAAACACATTCTGGATTTCCTTTTTTGAACAGTGGTTTCAGTTTTGCTGTTTTTAAGCATGAAGGGAAGGTTCCTGATGCCAGTGAGATGTTGCACAAGTGTGTCAAGGGTTCGGCTAAGGCAAGACAACATTTTTTAATAATTGCATCTGGTATTCCATCAATTCCACATGAGTACCCTGTTTTCAAGGTTTTCATAACTGATAAAATTTCTTCAGTATTTGTGGGTGAAAGGAACAAAGATTTAGACACATTTCTCACACTATTGCATGATGGAGGTGATATTTTGTTGTGTTCTTCCAATCCACTCACCAACTGTTCACTTATGTTTGCAAAATATTTGTTGAAGGTACCTGCAATTTCTGTTGGACAAGAAATCATTTGTTGTTCATAGCATAAGTTTATATTTTTATGTCGTTTGGTTTCACTTGCTGTTTGATTTTTGGTAACTTCCCTTATAGCTTTAGATTTTCAATGTGTCATTTGCCATTGTTTTAGCTTTCCTTACAACATTTTTGAGGATCCTCTTGTAATTCTTCAGGTACAAATGAAATTCAGGAGGCATGTTCTGTGTCTTTGCTATATCGAGTAATCTTCTTTTCTCTGCACAAGAGATTCTAATACCTGTTGTAATCCATTTGTTCTTTTTGAAGTTAGGTTGAAAATTTTTTATATGGAAATGCAGCTTCAAAGTATGACATGAAGATTTCCATGAATTTTTCAAACTTTTTGTTAGTATTTTCACAAATATTCTCTTCATACTAAGTTTCTTCACTTAGTCTCTGTACAAAAAGGTTTATTTGTATGTTAGTGAATTTCCTTGCTTCTTTTGCGAGTTCCTCTTTCTCAGTTGTTTCACTTGGGGTGTGCAAAGCAATAAACTGTGCATAGTGATTACTGAAGCCAGTATTAAGATTTCTGGCATAGAAATTGTGATTAACATTTGTGTTTATTAATATCTGATCAATTGTTGAGCTAGTTGTTGGTGTAACTCTTGTAGGAGAGTCTATGGTGACTTGTATGTTATATGTTTCCAGTTGGGTCATCAAGCTTTGCTGGTCTTTTTAGATTTCTTGAAAATCAGTATTAAAATCTGCACATACGATCACTGTTTTGTTGAAGTTTTTATAGTATTTAAAGCTGCTTCTAGTTGATGACAGAAATCATTTAAGTTTCCGTCAGGGCTGCTATATACACAGATGATTACTAATTTTAATGCAGAGAGTTCAACAGTGGGTACTTCAAAAACTTTCTCTTCAGCTAACAGTTCAATGGGTTTTATGTTATAATAATCAATACCACTTTTAACAAATATATGTGACCCTCTATGACTGGATGTAATTCTAGAAAATGATGGTGAAAGATTAAAGTCTGCAAGTTTTGTGACTGACATTGCAGCTTTAGGCAGCCAGTGTTCAGTTATAAACATTATAGAAGCGTTTTTTAGCTCATCAGTATATAAAATTTCAACTTCACTTAATTTGTTTAGCAATGATTGGACATTTTGATGAATCAGCAAGAAATTAAAGGATTTGTTAGGCTTTGGCATATTTAATTGATCACTTACCTTTACCTTGTCAATAAAAAATCATTCACGTGTGCTGGAAGTACTGTTTTTCTTTTCCTGACACACCTAATCTTCTGTTATCATCTGCAGCAGAATTTTCTTCTGTGTCTGGCTCACCTGGTAGTTGTTCAGCTGCTGATCCTACTGTTGATAATATTGCTGCTGGTGTTAGAGCTGGGTCTGTAGTTGGTAGAGCTGTTACTGCATTTATTGTTGCTGTGCCTGAATATTGGAGGCACCTTGTTCCTTCTTTTGTTGTTGATGTTGGAGAGTGAGGTCTTGTTGGCGTTGTTTCCTTCGAATATTTGGGGGCCAATCCAGGAAGATTTTACTTTTGAGTGTTTGATGCCTCTTGATAATTTCTTCAGTTTTTCCGACTAGCAATTTTTCCCCATGTTGTTAACATGCAATCAATGTAATGTGTGGAATCTGCGCCCAATATTGTTAACATTTGCGAGTTCTACGTTTCTGAAATGTTTGAAAGTAATGAAATTTTTTGGTTGGCATTGATGATTTCTTTATTTACGCATGACCAAGACGGTAAGTCATGTCGATGTGGGAAGTTCAGCACTAAAACATTTGTGTGTGTCAACTGTCCTAAGCACCTTTTTAGTTCTTGTTTTGCTTTGTGCGTTTCGTTTTTATATGCGTCATTTGACCCACCAATTATCACAACAAAGACTTCAGAGGATAAGTCAACAACAGCTGTGGATCATAAATGATTGCAAACTGCCGACATGGAAGCACCAGGCTTTATGTAAGCGATTGTTTGTACACTGGACTGACCGTTCAGAAGGCGAGCAAATCCACGACCATGACTCTGCCATCACAACTACTTTTCTTCGTTTAGGTTTCTCTGCATGTTTAGAAGGCCCACCGGCGTTATGGCCTAACAATTTAGTATCAGTGCTGGACAAATACTTGAAATTTAGGTCACGCAGTTGTTCAGGTCTTTCAGTTTCATTACCTTTCATAACAGTTGTTAGGCATTCTTTTAGATGTATCACTCCGCGTATTTGTAGTTTCATATTCGGCTCGGAAGTTAGTTTTATCACATGCACAATGTTTCTTATCTTGCATAGTAGATTGTACATTGAACCTGCTTGTAAACGCGATATTAGGCTCATACAATAAGCTTCGTCGAGAATGAGTCACTTTGTTTTTCACTTTGCCTGTACTTTCGCAGTTACTGTGAGGCAAGTTTGATGTAGATTCACACTTACCGGGTGTAAGTTTTTTTGGTTTGCTCATCAGAGTATTAATGGTTAGTTGCAGACTACTAACACGATCATTTAACTTTTTGATTTCACCACTACTTTTTTTCACATGAACACTATGCATATCAACACTAGCCGCCGTATTCAACTGTGCACTGGAATATAAAGTGTGAGAATGGTACAAACAAAACCCAAACAATATCAAGTATTGCAAATGGGTCATTTCACACCAAGTGGACCAATGGTCCCCACTGTACCATTTCAAAATGTAATGCAATTTCATAGGAGGTTTCAACAATGTCTTGGGTGGAATTTACAACGTGTAAGGAATAACTTTTGTGAAAGGTTCTGGTAAGTTACATGCCCCTGCTTTTGTATAACGAAAGAATATTTTGTACTGAGGAAGAATAGTTTGTTGTTGTTGTTGTGGTCTTCAGTCCTGAGACTGGTTTGATGCAGCTCTCCATGCTACTCTATCCTGTGCAAGCTTCTTCATCTCCCAGTACCTACTGCAACCTACATCCTTCGGAATCTGCTTAGTTTATTCATCTCTCTACGATTTTTACACTCCACGCTGCCCTCCAATACTAAATCGGTGATCCCTTGATGCCTCAGAACATGTCCTACCAACCGATCCCTTCTTCTGGTCAAGTTGCGCCACAAATTTCTCTTCTCCCCAATCCTATTTAATACTCTCTCATTAGTTATGTGATCTACCCATCTAATCTTCAGCATTCTTCTGTAGCACCACATTTCAAAAGCTTCTATTCTCTTCTTGTCCAAACTATTTATCGCCCATGTTTCACTTCCATACATGGCTACACTTCATACAAATACTTTCAGAAATGAGTTCCTGACACTTAAATCTATACTCGATGTTAACAAATTTCTCTTCTTCAGAAACGCTTTCCTTTCCATTGCCAGTCTACATTTTATATCCTCTCTACTTCGACCATCATCAGTTATTTTGCTCCCCAAATAGCAAAACTCATTTACTACTTTAAGTGTCTCATTTCCTAATCTAATTCCCTCAGCATCACCCTACTTAATTCGGCTATATTCCATTATCCTCGTTTTGCTTTTGTAGATGTTCATCTTATATCCTCCTTTCAAGACACTGTCCCTTCCATTCAACTGCTCTTCCAAGTCCTTTGCCATCTCTGACATAATTACAATGTAATCGACGAACTTCAAAGTTTTTATTTCTTCTCCATGGATTTTATTACCTACTCTGAATTTTTCTTTTGTTTCCTTTACTGCTTGCTCAATATACAGATTGAATAACATCGGGGAGAGGCTACAACCTTGTCTTACTCCCTTCCCAACCACTGCTTCCCTTTCATCTCCCTCGACTCTTGTAACTGCCGTCTGGTTTCTGTACAAATTGTAAATAGCCTTTCGCTCCCTGTATTATACCCCTGCCACCTTTAGAATTTGAAAGAGAGTATTCCAGTCAATATTGTCAAAAGCTTTCTCTAAGTCTACAAATGCAAGAAACGTAGGTTTGCCTTTCCTTAATCTTTCTTCTGAGATAAGTCATAAGGTGAGTATTGCCTCACGTGTTCCAGTATTTCTACAGAATCCAAACTGATCTTCCCTGAGGTCGGCTTCTACCAGTTTTTCCATTCGTCTGTAAAGAATTTGTGTTAGTATTTTGCAGCTGTGGCTTATTAAACTGATTGTTCGGTATTTTTCACATCTGTCAACACCTGCTTCCTTTGGGATTGGATTTATGATATTCTTCTTGAAGTCTGAGGGTATTTCGCCTGTTTCATACATCTTGCTCACCAGATGGTAGAGTTTTGTCAGGACTGGCTCTCCGAAGGCCGTCAGTAGTTCCAATGGAATGTTGTCTACTCTGGGGTCCTTGTTTCGACTCAGGTCTTTCAGTGATTTGTCAGATTCTTCATGCAGTATCGTATCTTCCATTTCCATAATATTGTCCTCAAGTACATCGGCTTTGTATAGACCCTCTATATACTCCTTCCACCTTTCTGCTTTCCCTTCTTTGCTTAGAACTGGGTTTCCATCTGAGCTCTTGATGTTCATACAAGTGGTTCTCTTATCTCCAAAGGTCTCTTTAATTTTCCTGTAGGCAGTATCTATCTTACCCTAGTAAGATAAGCCTCTACATCCTTACATTTGTCGTCTAGCCATCCCTGCTTAGCCATTTTGCACTTCCTGTCGATCTCATTTTTTGACGTTTGTATTCATTTTTGCCTGCTTCATCTACTGCATTTTTATATTTTGTCCTTTCATCAATAAAAATTCAGTATTTCTGCTGTTACCCAAGGATTTCTACTAGCCCTTGTCTTTTTACGTACTTGGTCCTCTGCTGCCTTCACTACTTCATCCCTCAAAGCTACCCATTCTTCATCTACTGTATTTCTTTCCCCCATTCCTGTCAATTTTTCCCTTATGCTCTCCCTGAAACTCTGTACAACCTCTGATTCTTTCAGTTTATCCAGGTCCCATCTCCTTACATTTCCACCTTTTTGCAGTTTCTTCAGTTTAATCTACAGGTCATAACCAATAGATTGTGGTCAGAGTCGACATCTGTCCCTGGAAATGTCTTACAATTTAAAACCTGGTTCCTAAATCTCGGTCTTACCATTATAATCTATCTGATACCTTTTAGTATCTCCAGGGTTCTTTCACGTATACAACCTTCTTTCATGATTCTTGAACCAAGTGTTGGCTATGATTAAGTTGTGCTCTGTGCAAAATTCTACCAGGCGGCTTCCTCTTTCATTTCTTAGTCCCAATCTATATTCACCTACTACGTTTCCTTCTCTCCCTTTTCCTACACACGAATTCCAGTCACCCATGACTATTAAATTTTCGTCGCCCTTCACTATCTGATTAATTTCTTTTATTTTTTTCAATTTCTTCGTCATCTGCAGAGCTAGTTGGCATATAAACTTGTACTACTGTAGTAGCTTACCCGCATTCATATTTTCCTATTCATTATTAAACCTACCCCTATTTGATTTTGTGTTTATAACCCTGTAGTCACGGGACCAAAAGTCTTGTTCCTCCTGCCACTGAACTTCACTAATTCCCATTATACCAAACTTTAACCTATCCATTTCCCTTTTTAAGTTTTCTAACCTACCTGCCCGATTAAGGGATCTGACATTCCATGCCCCGATCCGTAGAATGCCAGTTTTCTTTCTCCTGATAACGACATCTTCTTGAGTAGTCCCTGCCCGGAGATCCGAATGGGGAACTATTTTACCTCCGGAATATTTTACCCAAGAGGACGCCATCATCATTTAATCAAACAGTAAAGCTGCATGCCCTCAGAAAAAATTACGGCCATAGTTTCCCCTTGCCTTCAGCCGTTCACAATACCAGCACAGCAAGGCCGTTTTGGTTGTTGATACAAGGCCAGATCAGTCAATCATCCAGACTGTTTGCCTTGCAACTACTGAAAAGGCTGCTGTCCCTCTTCAGGAGCCACACGTTTGTCTGTTCTCTCAACATTACCCCTCCGTTGTGGTTGTACCTACGGTACGACTATCTGTATCGCTGAGGCACGCAAGCCTCCCCACCAACGGCAAGGTCCATGGTTCATAGGGGGGGAAGAATAGTTTAGTGATTAGATTTCTAAATACATCTGGTGACAGCTGAACTCCCTCAAAAATGTCAGAAGATTCATTGTGCTACTTGGAGTGCCCATAACAGCCATAAATTGTACCTCTATGCATGCACCTGCAAAACTGATGATTATGTTTTTGGGTCCATGTTCTTTAATCATTTTGATCTCGCTGTATTTAGGAATAGCATTCTTTATGCTTCAGAAACTATAATGTTTAATTTTAGACCCAATGTGTGCTTCTGGATGTAATGACCCCAGAAAGATTTTTCTTGGCATTATTGATAACATAGCCAAAACATTTCTCACCACTGTTGAACAAATATAATTAATTTTGTTTTCAATTGCAACTTCCCTGCTAGTGTTCATCTAGTGATTAGCTAGCTCTCAGAATGTCTCAGTGATAAGTGGAGTGAGGGGTTGTGGATAGAATCTGTTAGTGGTCGGTTAAACCCAAACTGCAATATTGTCACCAAACCAATAGATAGCCTCATACCCAGTGAGGAGCTTTGTCTCAAATGCTGATCACTTGCCTTTGTGAGATGGATAATTTTTGTCAAAAGAAGTGAAGGGACTGAGAATGTTACCAATGTGTTGTTGAAGGACAGCAACAATGCAAGAGTCACTACCTTCGGATGGGATGGACAGATGAGCATGACATGGGATGTGCTAATGTGACAGCATTAGCCGATACCTCTATGGGGGCAGAAAAGGACTGGTACACGAATTTTGTCCCTGAGGTGTATTTTCCTGAAAAAGTGTCTGTAAGGGGTGCCTGAATACCCGATGCCAGGGGGATGTGCTCATGATGGTGTTGCGCAATCCGAGATTTCTCCTGGTTGATTTCCACAACGTGCAAATCTAAAGCTGTGTGCACCACACTCAAATGTTTATTGTGCTCCTTGGGAGAGGTGGAGAAAATCAGGATATCATCTAGGGATGCATAGCTAAAGGCGCTTTGAGAAGAATGGAGTTCATGAACCTTAGAATAGATATGTTCATGGGTGGTAGCCAGTAGAAAATGACTGTCAAACTGGCAATGAATTTCCCAAGATTATTGACAAACAGTTCACTTTTGGGTTTGTTGTCAATGGAGCAGTCTTTCTACTAAACCACTATAAAGTCTGAAAGATGGTAAAAATTTATAAGCTGTATCGCATTACATTTTTCTTTGAGAATTCAATCTGTACCATCCATCACCCAAATCGTGTTTGTATGCTTAAAGATCCTTATCCCTGTTAAGATTGTGGCTATCGTGCATGATGTGTTACTAAATGAAGTAACAATCGCTTTTTAGTGCCAAAAAACATAACAAGATCTCTTCTTCTGCTACCGCTTGTAACCAATATTTTTTGTCTGAACCATTAATACATTCTTCAAATGTAACTAATGATGATTCGTAATCATATGTTTCTAATTGGTTATGTGTCTAAGGATTGTAGTTTATACCACCACTGCATTCCATGATTAATCATCCTGTTATGAATTTCTGCAAGTTGTGTAAAAGCTATCGACACCATAACTAGACTCTCACTGCTATTTCAGTTGTTTTGCGGGAGGGAGGGAGGACGATTCTGGTATTGTTTACCTGTGTAGGTGCACTGGAGTTTAAGATACCTGTAATATTATTTTTTTGGTGTTGGGTTGATATAATTCTTCGAGTATTGGCTATTCCAGTTGGGTTGGGGGGTGGGGGTTTTTAGGTTTTAGAGAGGGAGCTAGTTTTCTGGTACCCTGGATTTCAGTTGACCTATATAGTTCTTTTGTAGTTTGGGATACCGGCGGGTTTTGTTGAGGATTTGCATCTCACATTGTGCGAACGTTTGTAGTTTTTGGTTCAGTTGTGGTGTTTCAAGTTGAGGTTGTGTGTTTGCTGGGTGTTTTTTAAGATTGTCCCTGCCCAAAACCCCCTGATTCCCGCAGTTGTACCACTAGTTTCATTTTTGTGTATTTCATAATAATTTGCATGTACGCAATTCGTGGGAATGTTGTTGTGATCGATAAAGTTGGTTTCATCATGTTGCTGACGTTGGTCAAAGCAGACCGGGAGGGGGGGGGGGGAAGTGGTCTTCAGTAATCCCAAGTGTCATCTTTTGAATATTGTAATGGGCTCTATATGAATTTATTTTTAAATTGGGAAGCAGTGCTCCATCAAAGGATACAAATATTGTTTTACTGTTCTGGTAGTTTATCTTTCAGTTTGTGTTGAAAATATTCACTTATTTGTAACAGCAATATGCTGATTGTATTTTACCCTGGGATACTGAGTAGTTTTTTGCGGAATCTATCTGCAGAACACATTATGTTTCACTGGTATTAAGTTTTTCTTCTTAATTCAGCAGCTTGAACATTGTTTATAACAGAAATTTCTGTAGTACTAGAACCTGATCTTCATTTTCAGAAATCAATTCATGTACAGTGCCACTTACGCTTACAAGGACTAGGTTTTTATTTTCCCTCTTCGATTTGACAGACTGATTCTTGTCAAGCCCTTCCCTTCTGGAAGAAACTGAAAAGATCACAGATTTCTCCATGGCAGAAGAAATTAGAGTAAACAAGTGTTAGCTAGTACTAGGAAAGTTTAAGCACACACTACTTACACCAACAGGTAATTAAAGTTAGCATGGTTGGCAAACACACACATTATGTGGAGTATCAGAAACAGGCAGTACGTACATGGGACGAAGCTGATACCCTTTATGACAATTCCTGTTTATCGTTTAAAGACTTCATATGCCTCTATTACCAGTAAGCATCATATAGCCCTTGTGGTGAACTTCACATTACCTGTACAGTAGTTCTTTGCAGACCTTGCGTCTTTCTTTCCTGCTGATTGCAAATAATATTTAAAAAAATCATGACTCATCTGTTTTATTTCTTCAGTGATCCTGGGCATACTGTGTTCATTTTTGCAGCCTTTCCCAGGCTTTGAAGATGCTTATGGGATCCTAAACTTGAAGTGAATGAGGTACTACTTCCAGTGGACTTTTCTTTCTTTTTCAACCAGTATTTTTTGCTTTCTTAGCCTTTTTTCTCGTTTTTCATTTTCAGAGCTACATTGTTCCTTAAGAGAGACTGTTTTTCCTTAATACTTGCTGCTTTCTTCCTTTCTGTCCTCCTCCTATTACTTCACTGACCTCATCAGATTTCAGACCATGACGATATTACTTTGATCTCCCTTTGTCATCCATTTTCTTAACATTCTTCAAAGATAGTAAAGCAGAAAGGACATGATCTGCTTTGATGCTTTAGGGATACATTTTAACTTAATTGTCTCATAAATTGCACTATTCATTGCAAGCAACATGTCCTGTCTGTCAGTGTTTTTTCTTATATAAACAATTTTCATTAAAATATAATTTACAGAGTTCAGTGGTTCTTAAACATTATTCAACGAAATTAAAGAATTTATTTACTATTGAATAAATTAAGCATACAAACATCCACAATGAAGTGAAAATAATATAACAAGTCACTGCAGAACTGCCATAGCTTTCAATCAACTAGTCTGAAGATGAACAACATACTATGTCTATTAATTATGTGGATGCAGCTGACACTTGCCACACAGTGTGTACTCCACTAGCAGTTCTTGGAGATTTGTCTTTCCAGGCTTGTGTTAAATACCAAAAGGGGTTCATTAGGTTACGTGAGGTGGAATACATTTGCAGCTCAATTCATCTTCAAACAAATTAATACAGTAGATATTTAGAGAATACCAGTAACTTAGGCCTACTTAAGTTACAAAGTAGAATAAATTGGAGATGCATATGTGAAAAATACCAAATAAAGAGGCTTTATCGCTGCAGTATAGAAGAAAATACAACCAGTAAGAAGAATAATTGGGCAGAAATATCTTGCTCTGGACATCTGATGAACAGGAAACACAATTAGTTGGACAATAATAGAGAAACTGTGGAACAGTAAGAGCAACATTAAATAGATTACAGAATTTCTGGAAGATTTAAGGCAAATCCAATTACATAACATGGTTTAAAACAAACACAGACACCAGAATACTGCAAAACACACACACAGTCTGATATATTGAGGGAATAGTGGACATAGAAAAAAAAGGGCTAGTTGCAGTGGTCCTAAGAGGCCATAAAATATATTTTGATAAAATAATAATTGGCTAAGTGTATGAAAAACCACTTCTTATCACTACAAACATTTGAAAATGGTCTCTTACCATGTTATATAATTGGCATCTTTCATAACCATCTTGCAACACACATTTCCAACGTTTCAGCAATCTCTGTTGCAGGAATTCCTTTCCTTCATTAAAATCCATAGGTCCATAATCCTTATCAAGTGTTTTCCTGTATAAATTATAGAAGAACTTGTAATCTGGACACTGACTTCTGTCTCCCACCACTAATCGGTAATCGGAATGATTAAGCTGAATGTCAGTCTTAATACACTGAAGTGCGCTAGCAGGTGAATGAAGGAGATATCAATGTTTCCATAACTTCATGAGATGGCTTTCTATACTTTAATGAAGCAGCACTATCAATGCTGTGATTATGGTTCAGTGTCAGTTTCACTTCAGATGGCATTTGTCTACTATTCCTGCAAATTTTCCTCGATACTTATAGGAGAGGGTTCTTTCGTGCACAACATGAATTTTTATTATCATTTTCTATGGACTGTTGGTAACTGTGTTACGTTGTCACCTCAAAATGAGGTGCTTAGTTGACTGTGTTTCAGATGACCTGATACTGTAAGTTGTTTTAGTTTTCTCTTCAAACAGTGCTAACCACTGCTTAAATTCATCTCTTGATGTCGCAGCCGTTAGGAATTGTATGCTTTCCACTTGTGGCACATCACTGGCACTTCTCTGAATTTGCAGCACATGTGTTTTCCATTGTGGAAGAAAATTTTGTTGACGAAAATTCATTGGTTTATTACTACGATGCCAATTAGAGAACAGTTCTAGCGTGATGTGACTTCACTGTGTGTCAACTTTTAAATACTTGCCATTTCCTTATACAGTATTACAAAAATTCGGTAATTATTGGGGCAACTTTTAATAAAATTAACAGCACCAATAAGTATAGAGCTTTTTACACGCACGTACCAAGAAGTTGGTTTACAAATTACAAGAAACAGTGGACATTTAAGTATCCATCTTGGTTCCTGATGTTTCAGCCAACTGGAGGTCAAGTACTCTGTCGATAAATACTGTGCGGAGTAAAAAATTGCTTCCATACGAGCCACAGAGATTTCGTTTCGCGACAGTGACGAGTAGCCGAGCCGCAAGGGTGACAGAGACTGCCATGCACTAATGTGAACACTGGCCTTGCATCTCGTAGGAAAGTTTAATTTTAGGTATGATTCCAGGTTCTTATCAATAAACTGACTTTTCAATTTATGCTTGATATGGTTCATGCTTGAAAATAATTGTTTGCATGCATATGTAGCCCCAAATTAGAATAGAACACAAACTGTAATTTTTTCAGCTGACTGTACGAGTCAGGAATATTATTCCAAGGATTTAAAATGAGCATATCTCCCTTCTCCAGGTATTGCAAAGCATCTTCTAGTTCTGTGAATGAAATTCATATTTGGTTTCAGTAATATTTCTATACCAGCACAAAGACATTCAAATTTTGTACCTCCCCTGCTTGTACAGGCTTATTGGTAACATCATGACCTGTCAATGAACCGAACAGCACTTGAGTTGTTGGGAGGGGAGTGTGTGTGTGTGTGTGTGTGTGTGTGTGTGTGTGTGTGTGTGTGTGTGTCTGTGTGTGTGTGGTGAGGACTGATGGAAGAATGTCACAAGTGGATAACCCTGAGGGGACTCAAAGCACTTCGGATATTGACAGTTGGAATTGTCAACCACAGGGGTGCAGATTTAAACCCTTTCAGGCGCAAAATAAATAAAAAACATTTTTTAAACTCTTTGCTGTATTAGGATATAACTCATAAAATATTATGGAAAAATGTCATAAAAAAATTTCGTGCAGTATTTCAGCAGGCACAGGCAGGTTTCAAATGAAACCACTGCACACTAAATGTGGTGGCTTCAAATGAGACCACCACCAAAAACTTCATTATTTTCCGTGATAGGACACAAAGCAGTTTATCTGCTGATAAACACAAAGCAACTTGACAGGAAGAACATGTCCATCTGCTTCTATGTGTATTACTTTTTGTGGTGCAGTGTACACATCGCCTCAATGTGTCAATGTACTGCAGATGCTTTGATTCTGTTGTACGTTTTTCCACTGGAACAACAGTTTTACACTTTTTGGTGCTTGGTTCAGATGATGGGCTTGGGTGAACAGGACTGTCTTTGAAAACACTGGATCCTACACACCGCCGAAATTCCTTTAGTTTTTTCTTTTCATTCAGCTTGGTTAGTCGAAATAATATAAATGCATTTCCAAAAGAATATCAATCATATATAAAAACAAAAGATGGTTCAAATGGCTCTGAGTACTATGGGACTTAACATCTGAGGTCATCAGTCCCCTGGAACTTAGAACTACTTAAACCTAACTAACCTAAGGACATCACACACATCCATGCTTGAGGCAGGATTCTAAACTGTGACCGTAGCGATTGCGCGGCTCCAGACTGTAGCGCCTAGAACCGCTCGGCCACTCTATACCAAAACAGTCTGAGCCACCAGCGTTTAGATTTTCTCTCAGTTGCATAGAAACTATTTACCATGTCCGCTTTATCTGCACATCCCATGTTCGAATTATAAGATTTCACTATCTGTGGGCAAGGCATTTTTGAAATTGTGCCATCCTTTTCTTTCCTACTGACTTCTTTCAAAGTTACAGTTGAGTCAACACGTTTATCTTTCCATTTCATGCATGCAATCCCATCAGAACGAACTGACCAGTCACTTACTCCACTTCGTAACTCTTTGTCTGGGTTCAGAGCAGGAAGACCTTTTCTGTGGGCTCTAATGGTACCACAGGCTAGGATACCGTCAAGTTGTAGTGTCTGCAAAAGTGGAACACTAGTAAAACAATTGTCAAAATATATGTGATCTCTTACAATCCTCTCTCCCAAACATTTCTCCGCTGCACCATCTGATTTCCCAGTATATACCTCAAAATGGCAGATATATCCGATTTTGTCAGGTCTGACCCATATTTTGTACCCCCTCTTGATAGGCCTTTGAGGCATATACTGTTTGAATGATATGGCGTGTTTTTTTTCCATTTCCAGGAGTATATAAATGTTGACGGCATACTGCCTCTGAGAAGTCGGTCGTCTCATCGGGTGACGTGTAGCTGGTTCTCCCTCCGAGCGCTTCTGGATCCCTTCAGTTACCATCTTGCGGTACTTGGATCAGTCCTTTCCTTGTGCAGGGATGTCGTTTCGCCAGTGGGCGTGTTTCCTCTGCATGGTTGGGTCAGAGCCAGTATTTCCGCCTTCGTGTGTCTGGAAGTGAGTGGGAGACGCACCAGCAGTGCAGTCGCGACGGAGGAGCAGTCACAGACGGAGCAGCGGGCAGTCGGTTGGTTGGTGCAGATCAGGGAGGGTCTCTGTGCGGTGCAGTCAGCTGCGTCTGCTGCTGGTCCATGCGCAGTGTTGGAGCGTCTGTGGAGCTGTCCGACTGCTACGAGCTTCGTGGTTTACCAATCCAGGACGTCAAAGTTGAGTAGTGGTTTCAACTACCCAAGCCACGGCCATCCATGTAGTTTGGTTCGTTTCGGTGGTTCGCTGTTTCGGAGGTTTTGCTTTGAGCTACACCATGTGTTTCTATTGCTGAAATTGAGCCATCATGCGGTGCAATTAACTATATTTGTTGACTAGAATTTGATTGCACCAGCGGAATTTTCTGCCTTGTGGATGTTAGTGTTCTGGTTACCCACCCTGGCCATTAACGTAATTTCAGGCAGCGTCTTTTCCTCACCTGTTGTCGCTGTCCAACATGGTGTGTAATTCTGACAGCTAATACATACTTCATTGTGGATTATGACGTTTGTAACCTTTTCTGTTTGAGTTCTCATGTACTGATTGACGAGATGCAAGTCATTGTGTCAGTCAGTCTGTGGCTGTCCCCTGGTTGGGTACCGATGGATCAACTATAGTTGGGCTCACCGCCTGTCTCATTCATTCACGAGATGTGAAGTGTAACGGTTTTCTTCTGGTAGGTCGTAGATAAATTCGCTAACGGTGCTGCAGGGCGGGTTGGTCAATGGTAGTGTGAGGAGGTTCTTTCACTCTCAAATTTTACCCTAAGACAGCGAGAATGCTCTGTGACTTTCATATACAGACAGATAGATCATAAATTAAACACCATGCGCGAGGTGATAGAAATATGTGGAGTGCTGTCTGATACTTTTTGATGATTTATGTGTTTGAGAATTAGCACTGAATGGATGTACTGCACAGTCATCTATCCATGTTCGCAATGATGTTCACAAAGTGGAGAGTGATTGGTTTAGCTATGATACTGAAGTTGGGGAAACTTGCCATCACATCGTTGGCCTGTATTGAAATTACTGTAAAATTGCTAAAATTGTTCGCGCTATTAACTGCCATGCTTATTATTAGAGTATTTTTATGGTGTCTTTTCCATGCACTGGCACATCATTGGTTACTAAATAATGATTGACTAATATCGCTTGTTTGAGTTGAGGAAAGAGTTTTGCTGTATGGACAGCACCTTATGGGGTGGATAGGACTGAAACACTGATCATGTACATGAGTGCAATATGAGGAATCAGTCGAATACAATGTAGAGCTATCAGCTATTCCTTCAGTGTGAGAGACAAGTCTACATGTAGAGTAAATAATTCAAAAGCCAAGATGGCTTAAACACTGTTTACTAGATGACTGGTTTCAACACACTGAAGGTGCCATCATCAGATCTGTGAATATATAACATGACAGGTTTGAGGTAGGGCCTATGTGAGTTACACTATATACATTACTATTAGTACAGCACCACATATCTGAACATAGCTTAACATACATAAATCGTTTGGATATAACGATACATGAGCCAGACCAGCTGATATAAAATCACTGCCACAGAAATAAAAATGAAAAAACAACTTCTCTCATGGTCATTCTAGTCCATCAGATATATAAAACCGAAGCTACCAAAGAAAACTTTTTGACACGTGACCGCAGCTCGACTAACAATGGTCGGCATCACACTGCCATCTTTCGCGCCGGTTTGCCTGCTGTGAGTCTAGTTGTTCACAACCGGCCACTAGATAGCGCTGTCCCAGCAGCCCATACACAGTCCCATGGTATAACCTCTCATTACTACTACAATACAACTTTACGATCATTTCTAATCAAATACTCATGCAAAGAACACTTTTGCGTACAGTTACTTGCATATTATAGATTCTGTGCATACTATACACATGGTAGTCCACTGATCGTGACTGGGCCATATATCTCGCGATAAAGTGTCAAACTAAAAAACTACAAAGTATGAAACTTGTCTAACTTGAAGGCTAAAACCAAACGGCGCTATGGTTGGCCTGCTAGATGGCGCTGCCATGGGTCAATCGGATATCAAGTGCTTTTGTTTTTAAATAGGAATTCCCATTTTTTATTACATATTCACATAGAACTTAAAAAAATATGAATGTTTTTTCGCTTTGTGATAGATGGCCCTGTAATAGTCACAGACATATGGCTCACAATTTTAGATGAACAGTTGGTAACAGGTAGGTTTTTTAAATTAAAATACAGAACGTAGGTACATTTGAACTTTTTATTTCAGTTGGTCCAATGTGATACATGTACCTTTGTGCACTTATCATTTCTGAGAAGGCATGCTGTTACTGCCTGATTACCAGTAAAAACCACATTAATTGAATAAATGCTCAAAATTGTGTCTGTCAACCTCAGTGCATTTGGCAATATGTGTAACGACATTCCTCTCAACAGCAAGTAGTTCGCCTTCCATAATATTCGCACATGCATTGACAATGCACTGACACATGTTGTCAGGCATTGTCGGTGGATCATGATAGCAAATATCCATCAACTTTCCCCACAGAAAGAAATCCGGGGACGTCAGAACCAGTGAACGTGCGGGCCATGGTATGGTGCTTCGACGACCAATCCATTTGTCATGAAATATGCTATTCAATACCGCTTCAACCGCATGCGAGCTATGTGCCAGACATCCATCATGTTGGAAGTACATCGCCATTCTGTAGTGCAGTGAAGCATCTTGTAGTAACATCGGTAGAACATTACGTAGTAAATCAGTATACATTGCACCACTTAGATTTCTATCGATAGAATGGGGGCCAACTATTCTTCCTCCTGTAATGCAGCACCATACATTAAACCGCCAAGGTCGCTGCTGTTCCACTTGTTGCAGCCATCGTGGATTTTCCATTGCCCAATAGTGCATATTATGCCGATTTACATTACCGCTGTTGGTGAACGACGCATCGCCGCTAAATGGAATGCATGCAAAAAATCTGTCATCGTCCCGTAATTTCTCTTGTACCCAGTGGCAGAACTGTACACGACGTTAAAAATCGTCGCCATGCAATTCCTGGTGCATAGAAATATGGTACGGGTGCAATCGATGTAGATGCAGCATTCTGAACACGGACGTTTTTTGCGATTCCCGATTCTCGTGCAATTTGTCTGCTACTGATGTGCAGATTAGCCGCGACAGCAGCTAAAACACCTACTTGGGCATCATCGTTTGTTGCAGGTCGTGGTTGACGTTTCACATACGGCTGAACACTTCCTGTTTCCTTAAATAATGTAACTATCTGGCAAACGGTCCGGACACTTGGATGATGTCGTCCAGGATACCGAGCTGCATACAAAGCACAGGCCCGTTGGGCATTTTGATCGCAATAGCCATACATCAACACGATATTGACCTTTTCCGCAATTGGTACACAATCTATTTTAACACGGGTAATGTATCACGAAGCAAATACCGTCCGCACTGGCGGTATGTTACGTGATACCACGTAGTTATACGTTTGTGACTATTACATTATTACAGCGCCATCTATCACAAAGCGAAAAAAGTGGTCCAACTAAAACATTCATATTTCTTTTGTACTACGCCATCTGCTTTCCCCCTTCAAGGTAGACGAGTTTCGTTCTTTCTAGTTTTTTCGTTTGATGCTTATTTCGTTAGATATTTGGCCCAGTCACTACTATCAATGGACCACTCTGTATACTAGAAAGTATGGCAGGCTATGCCCCACAAAAAGAGAAAAGAAGAAAAAGTGGCCAATAAACTACATGTTAATTTACCCTTATTCATATTTGAAAGTCCGGAATTTACACATAGTAAGCTGTTCATAACACGACTTAGATACAATGTGACGAGATGAAACCCATATGCTGTGGTTTACCTGTCTGGACACTACAGTCTTAGGTCACGTTTCTATATTAAAAAAAGTAGTAACGTATTAATGTTTTCCATTACTTCTCATTCGGTGAGTTGAATGAACGGAACGAGTTCCATGCCAATGGGAGTGCACGTGGAGTGGCTGTGCATCTTGGTGCGCATGTCCGTTTTTTTCTCCCCTCTTCCCGTGCCTCTTCCGTTTGTTTCTGACCTGCCCTTCCTTAATTTCATATGCCTATTCAGGTTTTCATAGTCGGTCCGTACTATGTTCATAATGAGTGTATAGATGGTGAGAGCCTTTTATAGCACATTAGTACTTTCTTAGCATTTACAATACCTAAGACTGTAGTGCCCAGACAGGTAAACCCCACCATATAGGTTACATCACTCATTACATTGTATCTAAGTCGTGTTATGAACAGCTTACTATGTGTAAATTCCTGACTTCCAGATATGAATAAGGCTAAATTAACATGTAGTTTATTGGTCGTTTTTTTCTCTTTTTCTCTTTTTGTGGGGCGTGGCCTGCCATACTTTACAGTATATTTAGTATGTATAAAAAGTGTTCTTTGAATGGGTATTTGATTAGCAATAATAGTAAAGTTGTACTGTAGTAGTAATGAAAGGTTATACCATGGGACTGTGTGTGCACTGCTGTGACAGTGCTATCTAGACTCGCAGCAGGCAAACCGGCGCGAAAGAGGGCAGTGTGATGCTGACCATTGTTAGTCGAGCTGTGGTCATGTGTCATGTTTTAAATTGTGACTTCAGTTTTGTATATCTGATGGAATAGAATAACCATGAGAACAGTTGTTTTTTAATTTTTATTTCTGCGACAATGGCTTTATATCAGCTGGTCTGCCTCATGTATCGTTATATCCAATTGATTTATGTATGTTAAGCTACATTCAGGTATGTGGTGCTGTACTAATAGTAATGTATATAGTGTAACTGATGTAATCCCTCGTTTAAACCTATCATGTTATATCTTCACAGATCCAATGATGGCACCTTTAGTGTGTTGAAATGGGTCATCTAGTAAACAGTGTTTATGCGATATTGGCTTTTCAATTATTTATACAAAAGAGTGATTGCCCCACAACACACTGTGTGTTCACTGCTAAATGTAGAGCTCGTGAATCACCTCCAAACTGTAATTTGGAAACCTACGCCAACGCCATAAAACTCTTACAGTTTCCTTATGTTGTAAATATCTCTTATTTAATATCAGCTGATGTGTGGAGTGTTATGCTATCAGCAGTTAGAACATGATTTATGCAGTGGAACGTATAGTTTCCTGCGAAATGTCTTGGACAAGAACTTCTTAATGTCAGTTTACCACCAGGCACAGGCCTCATAGTTCAGGCAGAAAAAGGGAAATGTTTGGCATTGTACAAAAGGGTGTTACAAAAAATTGTTTCAAACAACTAAACAGGACCGGAGTGAGCATCTCATGTGATTTAGTATAGTCTGTGGGATATGAGCATTCGCCTACAGTATATGTGATCAACTTTAAAGTGGCCTCTGCAGTGCCTGTATATTTAATAAGATCATGCCACACAGGCAGTAGTAGCAGCAGCAGTTTGAGGTGTAAATTCGGTGAGGGACTGGGTACACCATTAGGAATTATTGGATGGCTGCGCTATTCTGAGGAAGAATTGCGAAATCTCTTTCTCCCCACTGGACCGTACCACAGCTATGTGTCAGGGAGCATTGTGAAATCTCTTTCTTCATGCTGGACTGCATCACAGCTATGTGTCATTGCGCCAGCATCGGTGCCCAGTTGACTTCTAAATCGGATGAGCTTTTATAGTTCGTAATTCTTTTCTCTGTTGGGAGGTAGAAAATAACGATGATAGCATGTTGAACTGATTGATCTAAATGGATGCGGATCTGCTTTGGGTTGTAGTATCTGTATCTAGTTTGGAAGCATACCAAATTGAACACATTTCCATTGAATGGCCAAACATGGTCCTGTTGGACCAACTCATGTCGTTCTGTTTATACATGGGTTGCAGAATGTGATGGACATGTCTTTCTCTCTCTTCTGCTCAGTTCCAACTAAAATTGGAACGATTACATAGGGAAGGCTGTAGAAATGGAAGTGGTTGGGAGATGCATAGGGGGTGACTCAAACCATGTTGGAATTTTACTGTAGCAGCTAGGTTTGGGAATGGTGACTTGTTTCGAGATATGGGAGTGACAGAAGTATGGTTAGGCTTGTCACTATGATCCAACGCAGGTATGTGCTTGAATGGAAAGACCCAATTCAAAATCATGGACATCATTTCTAGTGAATAGCGTTACACTAGAGATATGGAAAGCTAGTGTACATTTTCTTATGAGTGCTGTTCGGAGATGTCTCGCATATCAGGACTGCACCTTGGAGTTCTGTGACATCAGTATAGCAGTGGCTGAAAATACACTCCTGGAAATGGAAAAAAAGAACACATTGACAACGGTGTGTCAGACCCACAATACTTGCTCCGGACACTGCGAGAGGGCTGTACAAGCAATGATTACACGCACGGCACAGCGGACACACCAGGAACCGCGGTGTTGGCCGTCGAATGGCGCTAGCTGCGCAGCATTTGTGCACCGCCGCCGTCAGTGTCAGCCAGTTTGCAGTGGCATACGGAGCTCCATCGCAGTCTTTAACACTGGTAGCATGCCGCGACAGCATGGACGTGAACCGTATGTGCAGCTGACGGACTTTGAGCGAGGGCGTATAGTGGGCATGCGGGAGGCCAGGTGGACGTACCGCCGAATTGCTCAACACGTGGGGCGTGAGGTCTCCACAGTACATCGATGTTGTCGCCAGTGGTCGGCGGAAGGTGCACGTGCCCGTCGACCTGGGACCGGACCGCAGCGACGCACGGATGCACGCCAAGACCGTAGAATCCTACACAGTGCCGTAGGGGACTGCACCGCCACTTCCCAGCAAATTAGGGACACTGTTGCTCCTGGGGTATCAGCGAGGACCATTCGCAACCGTCTCCATGAAGCTGGGCTACGGTCCCGCACACCGTTAGGCCGTCTTGCACTCACGCCCCAACATCGTGCAGCCCGCCTCCAGTGGTGTCGTGACAGGCGTGCATGGAGGGACGAATGGAGACGTGTCGTCTTCAGCGATGAGAGTTGCTTCTGCCTTGGTGCCAATGATGGTCGTATGCGTGTTTGGCACCGTGCAGGTGAGCGCCACAATCAGGACTGCATACGACCGAGGCACACAGGGCCAACACCCGGCATCATGGTGTGGGGAGCGATCTCCTACACTGGCCGTACACCTCTGGTGATCGTCGAGGGGACACTGAATAGTGCACGGTACATCCAAACCGTCATCGAACCCATCGTTCTACCATTCCTAGACCGGCAAGGGAACTTGCTGTTCCAACAGGACAATGCACGTCCGCATGTATCCCGTGCCACCCAACGTGCTCTAGAAGGTGTATGTCAACTACCCTGGCCAGCAAGATCTCCGGATCTGTTCCCCATAGAGCATGTTTGGGACTGGATGAAGCGTTGTCTCACGCGGTCTGCACGTCCAGCACGAACGCTGTTCCATCTGAGGCGCCAGGTGGAAATGGCATGGCAAGCCGTTCCACAGGACTACATCCAGTACCTCTACGATCCTCTCCATGGGAGAATAGCAGCCTGCATTGCTGCGAAAGTTGGATATACACTGTACTAGTGCCAACATTGTGTATGCTCTGATGCCTGTGTCTATGTGCCTGTGGTTCTGTCAGTGTGATCATGTGATGTATCTGACCCCAGGAATGTGTCAATAAAGTTTCCCCTTCCTGGGACAATGAACTCACGGTGTTCTTATTTCAATTTCCAGGAGTGTAGATGCAACTTTCACATGCATCCGGCAGCGGCTTGTGGTGGTGGCGGCGGCTGCGCCGGGGATCAAGTGGCGGGATGTGTTTTTTTTTCATAAGCAATCTTTTGTTGAAACTATATTCCATCGATTTCACCGACCAGTAGGGTGCTGCCAATTAAGAAAAACTACTGCATACATTTGAAGAATACTGATTTAATTATTTTTGAGTAATTTTTTTATATCGACATAGTGTTAGCATTACAGTAGGTAATAACAGGGAGTGTGTGAGTGGGTGACTTGGAGCAGAGGAGCAGGTTATGTGCAGAACACTACATTACTTTGCCTAATTTTTATGTAAAACACAGTACGGTAGTTTAAGGAGGTGGGTGACAAAGAAGAATGCGCCAGAAATGGCGTTGAAACGCATGTGAAATTCGATAAGTGTACTGGAAAATGATGGGAGGACATAACTGATTACTTAATTTGGTCAAAGGCGGTACAAAAGTTTAAGTGCAGTGATATGGAAAACCACTCAGCAAAACAATAGGTTAAGTGCCGACAAAGGCCCAGGCATTAGGTTAAGACACTCAGAGTACAGTGCCTAACATTAGGTTATGCAACATGTCCCCTCCATGTAACTGCCTCTTGTGAGATCTACATTCTCCTAAACAGCCGAGAATGATGAGCAAGCGAAATCCAACCGCCACAAACCGATTTTTCATAAATAAACAGTATACAACTTCCATATATACCATACATTGTCTAAATTGTTTAAACAATATTCCACACAGAGCAATCGAATTCCCTCCAGATGATCGATGAACTGAGTCTTTTTCCCGCAAATTCCTAGGAAGAGGTCGGGGTCGGATGACAGGTTAGTGGAGGTAGCCAAACTGCCCCTTTTTCCACCAAAATTCAAACTTCACGCCATTGGGGGGCGGGGGGGGGGGGGGAGGAGTGTGGGGCATCTTGGATGAGGTCCAGTGTATGTGCACATTAGTACACATTATTGCATGTTAGTCCCCCAATATGGGTTGGTAAGGGGGCATGGCGGGTGGTTGAGGATCATGGTGAAACTTTAACCTTTTCATTCCAAGTCCAGGTGGGCGTGACAATAGCGAAAATCTGATACAGTTTGAATTTTCAGATTGGCTGGGGGGCTTTTCAGGGGGCATGGCACTTTGCCACCAGAGAGGTTAATTAATTGATAAATTTTATTAAGCAGTCAGTCAAATTGATAAGAGTGAGAGGGGGTCGATTCCAATAACTCAGACCTTAAAGTGTACCTGTAGCAGTGAGGGGAGGGGGGAAGGGAAGGGTGTGGGGGACAATAGGTTAAGTGCAGCGATATGGAAAACCACTTAACAGAACAATAGGTTAAGTACCTGTCAATGAAAGGAAAACAATAGGTTTGCCCCTGATTGCATACCTGCACCTGATGTGGGCAACCTACACTAACAAGTGCTCCAGAACCCCCCTTGCCCACCTACTCTTGTGTTGTGTATTATAGTCTCCTAAAGACTTTGATCGCTCATATGTCATTAACTGACATTTAATGAAAAGAACTCCTAACAAGAACGACATTTTTTCATGAAAATCTTCGATGTATATTTGTCTTAGAAGGGCGTAGTTTCATAATATGCAAGGAGTAACACGAAAGTAGCCAAATAAGAAAAGTCAGTAACCACCAATATAATGTTCCCATCATTTTGTTGCAAGAGGTCGTACCAATATCGTCGCTTTATCGAGAGGTTCATTCTGGTGGTGCTTAGAAAGAACATGTACTCATAGTGTGCAAGTTATATCATAAAACCCACAAATATCCACTTCAGTAGAACATGACAAAGATAACATGGCGTCTTGAAAGCTGTGCTAGTGAGTAGGGAACATTCTTGCTGCTTGTAGGTTCTACTTTATGTGACACACTGCCAAAATATTACAGAACTTACTTTGTTTTTCATGTGGCGAAATGGCTCCTCAACACGAAATAGCAGGAGGTGACATCAGAAAACTCGTAGAACGCCATCTCAAAGTTAGTCAACTCTTCCTGTGTGATGATAAATTTAAATTCTGCGAACGTGTGTGCGTAGGTACCCACTAGGAAATTCAACCCCTAAGTTGCTAAATTGGGTATGGAATGTGTATTAAAAATCCCTTTGCACAGAGAACCATATGTTACTAACAGGCATTTTATAAGAATTCACTTCACTCATTTACTCACTATCATTTTCTGTAAAGCTTATAGTTTAATAAACAAAAAGAATGAGGTCATTAAAGCTGTTTTGTAGATACCATTACTTCAGGGATGTGAAGTCTGTTATGGTTTAAGTTAACAAAAGAAAAGAAAATCGCAGAAATTTAATATTTAGTACTTTTCAGTTCTCTCAACATGATGTAACTGTTCCCTATCACCTTACAGGGGTACCAGCTGCTCACTTAGCCACCAATGACAATAACAAAGATGTCAGGAAATCTCATTGACATGATCATCAGCACCCAACCTGTCGGAGCACTAGTCAACTTGGACTTCCTTTTCTGCTATTGTGACACACTTATTACTGTCAGATAAGAAGACTATGTTCGGTGATACAACAGAAATTGTGCTGGAAGTCACAAATAGGAAATACATCCAGTCAACAGGAATATATATTGGAACAATAATTATCTTTGACAGAACACAGCTTTTCGAATTTGTCATTTTATCAGAATGTAGTCATAATGTTTTTCTCAGGTGGGACTTCTTGTAAGCATAGACTGTGGAAGATCAGAGCTGCAGACTGACAAAGTTATTCCGACAGACACACATAACAAAGATAGCTTTGGGAGGTTGTTGGCCACTGAAGACAGTGTTACCCTGCCATTGTCAATGAGACAAGTTCCAATCATCAGTCAAGATGCTCAGTTAAACTATGAATATTTTGTCAATTGCAAAAAGCTTCTCAGGCTCACAAGAAATCTGCATATCAGCAATAGTGACAAGCATTTTAGATGGTCAAAGGGAGCTTTAGATCACTAATTGCCACCAGCAGCCATAACTCATCTCTAAAAGAATATGCAAAGGCGCAGCTGAACGAGTCCACTGATGGCAGATTATTGTCATTGATGAAGAATTATGATCTGCTATCACTACAGACAATGACATTGGAGGAAGCTACTATTGAACTTCCAATAGGATCTGGCATGACTGAGGAAGAATTTTGGCAAGTGATAGCTGTTCTGCATTTATTTTTGGATGGCTTCAAGTCCAGATCATGCACCAGTTAGTCAGAACTGTTTATATAGAACATCGCCAGTTGAATGGTGGAGAATCCGTGAGGAAGAGGAGAAGGTGCCGAAAGATGACATCAGTGAACCGCCAGAGTGTCCTTGGTCCTCTCCTGGGGTCCTGGTGAAGAAGGATAGCACATGGCGTTTTAGTGTTGCCTACCCATAACTGAACAAAATCACTGAGAAAGATAATAGGAATGCACAATGTCAGTTTTTTGGACTTGTCCGAAACAACAGACACCTAGCAGAAACCGAAACTGTAATACATATTATGTAATTGATTGTGGAGTGGGAGAAAGGGAAGGATACAATGATATTAGGTGCACAGGGCTTATGCACAATCAGTGGTGATGAGTGAAAAGGGTGCCTGACCGGGTCTCGGACTTGGGATCTCCTGATTACTAGACAGTTGCGTTAACCGCTGCACTACCCAGATATAGTGTTTATCGCAAATGTGCAGACTATCTCAGTATGCTTCCTGGCTGACCCATACCTCTATCCAGCGCCACCTATCCACAATCCCCCCCCCCTCAACCTTCAGTTACTTAGAAAGATGTCTACCAATTGCCATCCATTCATGACATCCCAAACTGCTAGAAAGAAGGAAAGTGTTCTCGACGATGGAAAATGCAGATATGGCAATGGAATATCAAAGTTGTTTAGGCTGACTGGGAAAAGACTGCCTCCATAGCTCCTGACAGCCTCTGTGAGCATAAAGTTTTGCTGTTTGAACTGTGTAACACTCTACTACTCACCTTCAGAAATGTGATGGACAATCTGCTTCAATGCCTTAAATGGATGACATGTCTGCTATCTCGATGACATTGTTGCTTTATGAAACATATTTGCAGAACATCTAAGGCATCATGGCAATCCTGTTGATTTGTGTTCAGACTGCAGGTCTCTACCCAAATCTGAAAAAGTGGCTCTTCATCCCCTAAGATATAAAAATCTTGGTGCACCTAGTGAGATGTGCTTGTATTACCAATGATTCACAAAGGAGTTCTGTACCAAGGCACATAGCTTGCAAGAACTACTGCAGGAAAGTGCCAAATTTTCCTGGACTGATGTGGCAAGTCTGAAATGCACTATTCTACAACTGAGAAAGAAGTCTTGCAATTGTTTTGTCGATCAACAACTTCAGGGCATATTTATTTAGCAAACTTCTCATCATTGTGGTGGGCTACAATTCTCCATACTGGCTCACTAGCCTGTAGGATCCATTGGGTGGACTGGCGAGAGGGCACTAAATCTTTAGGACTAAGGAGTTCCTTGGCAGAACACTGCAGTGTTGATGAAATGTCAGTCATCGCTGCATTGACTGACATTGCTACTGAACATGAGGAAGGGATACTGCTTGAAAACATACAATTTTTGGAGGAGCTGGAGCTGAAGAAAGGGGAGTTTTAGTTAATAAGTGGAGTATTGTATGAAAGGAACTATGATCCAGTTGGTGTAAACGGTTGCTCGTCAACCAGCTCCCTACAGCGTGTTGTCCTGAAGTATTTCAATGTCTCTTCAACATCTGGTCACCTGAGATTTGTGAAGACTGTAAACAGTCAGACATAGGTTCACTGACCAGGTCTCCACTGATCAGTTACACTATGTGAGCCTCTGTAAGGAATATCAGTGACAGAAACAAGCGCAAAACTTGCCTGTGAGACATCTGGTACCAAGCGTGCCTACAGCGGAGCTATTCCTCTGAATTGCAATCTACCTGTTGGGGACGCTCCTGAAGTTGACAAATAGATGTCTGCAATGACTACCTCACATGCTATGTTGTCACTAAAGCTGTGTTGACATCCCTTGCTAAAGGTATCATTTTCAACCATTGAGCGCCTTGTGTGACTATCTCTGAGTGTGGAAAAGTTTCCAGTCAAAACTAGTAATTTCGCTATGCAACATAACACACAAAATGATAACTTCCTGCGATCCACAGGTGAACACTTTAATAAGACACGGAAGATATATGTTCTTGATGATGTATATAGAGGTGACACAGAGAGACTGGGATACAATACTGCCTGACATGAGATCCATATACAACACAGCAAAGCAAGACACTACAGGCTTTGCCCCAATCATTCTGCTCCACAGTCACGAGGCCAAAACGACAATTGATACACTATTCCCATTTCAAAAGGACAATATGCATTATGACTATGTGAAACGTTTCATTACTTTCACCAAAGAAGCAATACAGTTGGCTTGCATAAAGAAATTGGGCTTTATATAGCCAAGTATCAGATGGTATCTGCCCAGATGATTTGTTTGTATTTTTACGCCTGTGCGGTAAGTGGGACTACTGGAAAACTTACTAAATCGATATTATGGGCCACACATGTCATTTGTCGATTGTCGGACATCGCACATGAAGTAAAGGATTATGACCCTACACCAGGTAGATAAAAGCACAGAAATCTCATTGATGTCCTCTGTATGAAACCACATTTCTATCCAGAAGCGCAGATTGGTGATAGGAGGTTGAAGGAGACTGAAAATCAACTCAACTAGCGTGAAATTTCGATTTGTACGTGGGGGAGCTACCTTAGATGGTCATCATAGGGAAGAGGATGTAATAACACGACCAGAAAGTGAGAATATGCCCCTGGACGCTGTGGCCTAGTGGTGCAGAACAATGAAGTTATTTTTGTCGGTTTGCTGAGGAAATTTGGCTTTTATTAAGCATTTCCACAGAGGCAGTAAATTTATTTGGAATGAAGGGTTTCATCCCATACTATTGGCTAGTTTCAACTGTTCACTGCATTTCAAGTGCACATTTTCGTCTTCTGGCACATATGACATTATATCACAATAAAGAACCAAACATGAGATAATCAGTACTGGTACTCCAAGAATATTTGCATCCAGAAAACCTCTCTGAAAAGCTTATTATCAGGTTTGGTCCTACTTTATTGTGAAACTGGACGTACGAATGTGCACTTTAAGCCAAATTATGCATTTTGATATGGTTTACGACATTCTGATGCTAGTGGAGTATTCTCTGATGTCCTGTTCCTTTTAATGCTTTATACTTACAAACATTTGGGCTTCCTACGTCATCGCAGCTGCACACGCCTGCTTTCTGGCACCCTCTGGCAATTACTGAAAATAACCTACCTCTAACAGGTCGCAGAAAAATATTGCGAATGGTTGTTGGAAAAGTGTTGCTTTCAAAATAAATTTCTTTTTAAAATGATGAATTATGTTAGGTGTGAGAATGTGCGATGAATTTCTTAAACCATAAAGCGTTTGACTCTCATTTAAAACTTACACTTTGAGGACGAGCCACTTTGAAGGATTTCGAGCCCAGAAGACCAGACATTTATGTCCTTATCTAAAATTTTACTGGCACATTTGTGTGATGTCTCTTAAATGGTAACACATGCAAAAAAGACCAATATTATATGTGAAAGCTTAGCTTTTCTTGAAGCTGCACTTGGGTCTTAATTTAAATCATTATCGTTTCCTATTCGTGTTTTTGTACTAACTAAGCGATGGTGCTATTGGGTGATTACATCATCTGTCCTGTGCTCTGAATATCTACTGTCATCGGCTTAGCGAGACCACGTGACATGACCTATGACTCCCTTACAAAGGCGCATCACAAGCTCTATTTCCATTCTTTGGAAAACAACATGCTGTGTTTGGTATAATTCGAATTTATACTTTCGCAATATGAGAATATGCAGCGTATCATAATATGAGACTATCCAGTGTATATGTTTCTGTACGTCGAAGAGCCTTCAGAAACGCGATTTTTTACTCTGTGTTTCGTTTTCTAAAGTGCAAGGTGTATAAAACTTAACCATTCAAAAGACTGAGAAGTTTCACTGTTCCAAGTGAAGGTACGACGTCAATTATTTTTAATTGGGAAATTGGGAATTTTTTCCCCTGTCCACGTATACACCCTGTAGGAATATACAAGATGGGGATATTTGAACGATAATTAAGAGAGACTATCAGAACTGACCCAAAGGTGACAGAAACACAAGAGAATAGATGGTGCATTCAGAGGCAGAAGCAACCAGTGGCCCACCAATATCAACAATCATCGTTGTGGGTGCAGCCAGCAGAGCTTGGAAAGGGTAGAACGTATTGCAGACGTGAAATGTAAAAGTGAAGATACATTTCTCGGGAGCTGACACACTTTCACTTTGGTCGCAGTGGATGCATCCATCACTTGAAGGAAAAAAAACATTGTACATTTTACTGTGGTGAACAGGGGAGAAATAAAGTCTTGCAGGCAGTGAATAATAATAATAATAATAATAATGTGGTTGAACTCTGTCTGTTGACGACAAACTGTTCAGGATTAGACATGAACAGTCCATAGCTTACGTCATATGTGGCGCATTACTCCCATGTGCGTGATGGTACGTATTGGTACGCTGTTAGATACTGAAGTGTTGTATTGTCAGTGCAAATGGTCCTTTCACCCCAACTCGCAATTTGTGGACTTCTGGGCTTGGAGAGTATCAGATTATGTATTTACAGCTTTCCTAAGTTTTGTGGCAAGGTGTGAGAAGTCCCTTATGGCAAAGAGTATTATTTCATCTTCCCAACAAATATTAGATGTGATACTATATTTATAAAACAAACTTTTACATGAATGAAGGTTCATGTGTGGCCTTTGTACCGCTGGTAACGGAATACTCATGTTTGAGTAAGCTCTGTGGAGTTTGATAGGTGCCACTTTTGAACGCATTTTGATGTACTGAGTTTACAACCAGTTAATTTGGGGACACTGCACAGTATAGTATGATTCTACCAAAATTAGTTTCCCTTAGTGCCAACGAAGAATCCCTTAATGTAGTTGTGTTGAAAAATTCATTACGCAGAATTCACATGTCGGAGAACAGTGTGCAGATAACCATACTAGAGGTAAGGTCGGATGAATTTCACAGGTTGCAGCAGTGAATCTGGCCAGCAAGGCTGCAGAACTGGTAGGTAGGTCAGTACTAAACTAGTGCCACACATCCATATAAACTGATACATGTTACAACAGAGAGTTATTTATGACTGAATATTCTCAGGTAAGGTCTGTCATCCCATATTTTCTGAGAGTTGGCTTATATAATTTTGTTATGATCTGCACCAACACAACTGTTGTAAATTGACCTGACCACAAGACGATATCGGAAATGTTAAAAACAGATGAGCTCTGTGTCTGGTAAACAGTTTAGGACAAGGCCGAGTATACAGTAAAAACCTGTTTCAACTGGGTTGTAGATGTGCAGAAAATCGGTAGGAAAGTTTGCAGAATAATTAATAATAGGGCACGTAGACTTAGTCAAGTATATGCAGCACTTGAGTAAAACAGTTGTGTTGGAGATATTCCCTGTTTTTGGCACAATAATGAAATGGTGACACCCAAAGCACTTTAGCAGTCACAGAGAAGGTGATCAATATGAGGTCATAAGGCCACAACAGCGGCTGGCTACATGGCGATCAAGGACCAGGTGAACAGGCTTCGATGGGATCACAGTCGAGCGATATGGATGGCCAAGATATTCGTTTGAACTGTCCAGAAAGTTCTTCAAACCAGTTGCGAGCAGTTGTAGTCCAGTGGCATGACATCGTTGCTTGGAAACGTGAAGTCCACGAATGACTTCATGGTGCACTGTCATCCAGAAAAATTCCATCGTTCTTCGTGAATATGAAGTCCATAAAAGGTTGTAAATGGTCTCCAAGTAGCCAAACGCAACCATTTCCAGTCAATGATCGGTTCAGTTGAACCAGAGGACACACTCCATTCCATGTAAACGTAGCCCACACCATTATGGATCCACGACCAGATTGCACAATGCCATGTTGGTAGCTTGGGTCGTTGGGTTCGTGGTGTCTGTGCCTACCATCAGGTCTTATCAACTGAAGTTGGGACTCATTTGCCCAGGACACAGTTGTCCAGTAGTTTAGAGTCCAACCGATGCAATCACTAGCCCAGGAGAGGCACTTCAGGCGATGTTGTCCTATTAGCAAAGGATGCCATATTTCATTAACTGCAAAATTCGTCGCACTGTCTAACGGATACTTCCGTTGTAAGTCCCATATTGGTTATTGTGGTTATTTAACGCAGTGTCACTTAGCACTGACATCTTTGCAAACGGCGCCGCCTCTCGATCGTTAAGTGAAGGCCTTCGGCTAGTGGGCTGTCCGTAATGAGAAGTAATGCCTGAAATCTGGTATTCTTGGGATTTTAATTACCTAAAAATCAGTGAAATATGCAAGCATTTATGACCTGAGACTTACATAAATATGACCTTAAAAATAAAATATGACTTAATAGAAGTTTATTTAAAGCATTCTTGTTTGTTTATTTAATTTTTTATTCACCATAAAGTAATACAAAATTCACTTCTCATAATATTGTAAGTAGAGTTCTTTTTTTTTGCAGGGTTTGTGGCTAATTTGCACCTATTTTTTGAATGTCTTAATGTTTTATTTTATAGACACAAAGTACAGTGAAAAGATCATCTATGGAAACAGTAAAACTATGTTTTTATTTCTACATAGTATTTAAAGCGTTTCACATTATCTAATAGCGTATGTCAATCTTCAGTATCTGGAAAGTTGCGCTGCATCACAAGGTGCATGTTAAGGTTTTCCGTTGTCAAAGATCTACAGTTGCCGCGCATGATAGTTTTGTATCTGGAAAAGCTCCTCTCCACTTCACAAGACGTCAGTGGAGCGTATTTGAAGCACCCAGGTCACTGGAGTTCAGCTTTGTTTCAGTATCTTCAAATGTTGCGGCATTCCCTGAAAGACTGTCACTAATTTTGCAATGTAGAATATCCAGGTTTCCATTGGAGAACTTTTGAAATTTGGTTTTCACTTTGTCAGCAACATGACCACGAGCTCGACCCAACTCACTCTGCACATGTTGCACAATACTCAGGGCATCACATAGCTGAATGCCAACAGCTTCCAGTCGTTTGATGGCTTTTGATATCACTGAAAAACTGACATTGATGTATCTCAAGTTTCGACACAATGTATCTGTAAAAACTTCTTTCACGATTTTGATAGCACTTGATTCATAGCTATCAAGCTCACAGAAGATTGTCTTTATTTGGGTGTAGTTGGCGGAGTAATACTCAGCAGCATTAAGCCAAGAACACCATCGTGTAAGAACAGATTTAGGTGGGAGGGGCGTTGAAAGTGCTTGTTCCTTGAATTTCTGTACCTGTAGCGGAGCCTTCACATAGATTTTCTTGCCACAGGAAATTAATTTGTCCACGTCAGAGTAATTTGATCGCACCTCTTCGGCAACTCTGTGCAGCGCATGTGCAAGGCAAGTGGCGTACGCCATACTGGGGTAGAGAATCTGAAGCCCTTTGGCTGCTTTAGCCACATACGAAGCACCATCTGTTACAAGCAGCAAAACGCTGTCTCTCTTCCCGCCATCCGGCCACAGTAGCTTCAGAGAGTTGCCAAACAAAATAGCAATCGTCGAATTGTTTACTCTATTGAGAGCTTCACATGTTAGTACGAACATATCTCCAGGGCAATCAACTTTTAGAACACTAGCAACAACATTTGCAATATATCACACACTAATATCCGTAGTTTCATCTATCTACAGCCAGGTCTTTTGCTCAGCAACAGTAATTCGTATTTTGTTGAGCACATCATTGTAGCATAAGGATAAATAGTTCTTTCTCTATGTAGATTCATCTGGAACTGGATGTGTTGTGTACTTCTCCAAGAACTGCCTGAAGCGTGGATTCTTCAGCTTTTCCTATGGGATGTTGCAGGACACCAGCATCTAACACAAATCCTTGCAGAATGACTGCACCGTTGACGATTGACCTGTCTGTTCAAATAACAGCGTTTGCCTGCTGCTATTTTCAGCACTTCGTTTCACACAGCTGCTGTGTTTAGAGGTATTACAGTGTTGTTGCACATTAAAGCGCTTTCCTACACTAACTTTAACTTCACACAGTTTATGAAATAATATTTTCCCCATCAGTACTAAAGAACTCTCAAAATTCTCGAACATATCCTCGCAACTCCACGGTGTCGGCATCTTGAACAAGACAAAGGCTGTATTCAAACTGGTTACTGGGAACACCTGTGCGACTGCGATAGTTATTACGGCAGAAGCCGCCTTTGTTGGTTCTGAGAGCGTACTGTCGACTCTGTGCAACAATGTTTTATGTTCGCGAAACGACTGTTGTGATACACCGATTTTCTGCAACAGTACTGAGAAATAAAGCTGTGTACTACGAGATGCATTCAAGTTCTAAGGCCTCCGATTTTTTTTTCTCCGGACTGGAAAGAGATAGAAACATGTGCATTGTTTTAAAATGAGGCTGCATTCATTGTCAATACGTCCCAGAGATGGCAGCACTGTATGGCAGATGCAATTTCACCGCTAGCGGCGAGAATGAGAACTGTTTTAAATACTTAAAATGGCGACGTTTTCCTTACTTGAACAGCGTGCAATCATTCGTGTTCTGAATTTGCGTGGTGTGAAACCAATTGAAATTCATCGACAGTTGAAGGAGACATGTGGTGATGGTGTTATGGATGTGTCGAAAGTGCGTTCGGGGGTGCGACAGTTTAATGAAGGCAGAACATCGTGTGACAACAAACCGAAACAACCAAGGGCTCGCACAAGCTGGTCTGACGACATGATCGAGAAAGTGGAGAGAATTGTTTTGAGGGATCGCAGAATGACTGTTGAACAGATCGCCTCCAGAGTTGCCATTTCTGTGGGTTCTGTGCACACAATCCTGCATGACGACCTGAAAATGCGAAGAGTGTCATCCATGTGGGTGCTACGAATGCTGACGGATGACTACATGGCTGCCCGTGTGGAATGTTGCCAAGCAATGTTGACGTGCAACGACAGCATGAATGGGACTTTCTTTTCTTTGGTTATGGCAATGGATGAGACATGGATGCCATTTTTCAATCCAGAAACAAAGCACCAGTCGGCTCAATGGAAGCACACAGATTCACCGCCACCAAAAAAATTTCGGGTAACCGCCAGTGCTGAAAAAATGATGGTGTCCATGTTCTGGGACAGCGAGGGTGTAATCCTTACCCATTGCGTTCCAATGGGCACTACGGTAACAGGTGCATCCTACGAAAATGTTTTGAAGAACAAATTCCTTCCTGCACTGCAATAAAAACGTCTGGGGAGGGCTGCGCATGTGCTGTTTCACCAAGACAACGCACCCGCACATCGAGCTAACGTTACGCAACAGTTTCTTCGTGATAACAAATTTGAAGTGATTCCTCATGCTCCCTACTCACCTGACCTGGCTCCTAGTGACTTTTGGCTTTTTCCAGTAATGAAAGACACTCTCCGTGGCCGCACAGTCACCAGCCGTGCTGCTATTTCCTCAGCGATTTTCCAGTGGTCAAACCAGGCTCCTAAAGAAGCCTTCGCCGCTGCCATGGAATCATGGCGTCAGCGTTGTGAAAAATGTGTACGTCTCCAGGGTGATTACGTCGAGAAGTAACGCCAGTTTCATCGATTTCGGGTAAGTAGTTAATTAGAAAAAAAATCGGAGGCCCTAGAATTTGAATGCACCTCGTAATTTATCTGTTTATATTTCACAATAGAACATTAAATATTGCCTCGTGAGCAACATATTCATTTTTTATTCGTGTGTCCCATAAGATACGAGATAAATGGTATATGCATTTTTGTGCAAACGTTGACGGAAATGTGACCTATTATATTAAAAGTTAGCTGCAGTATGACATATTACTAAAATTTGTTGAAATATGACTTTACATGCACAATCAAAATGCATTTTTTGACACTAAAATGCCTGGATTTGTGTTTAAATTGTTCTAAAATTAATTCTGTGTGGAATGTCCCGTGCTCCTATCTCCAACTATCATTCCAAGTTCACAGTCTGTCAATTCCCGTCGTGCAGTCACAGTCACGTAAGAATCCTATTAACATAAATCACCTGAGTACAAATGGCTACTCCGCCAACAGCCTCTGTCTACATATTGTTATCCCATTACTTTTGTTATGTCAGTGTATATTCATGCCGATATATCGAATTGCAAGATACAAAATGGGTCAATTTGCCCTGAATAATCATCTTCGTCTTTTCTGTTCAAAAGACAAGATGAGAATTATCTTTTATCAAACAGATTTCTACTATGGAATACCTAATGTGAAGCAGTGATAACAACTTGCATTTGAGCGCTCCTAACAGCTATTGTCTACATAACGACTACTCTGACTTTCTCATGGCGAAATATACTTTTGACACAATACAAAGCCGCCAATGGGAACAGAAATCGTAAACTTTTAAAAATTGCTGCTTCTATTCAATTTCCAAAGCTTCTGTGGCTGAAGGCCACTCTTTTAATTTTATTTTATTTTTACATGAATGATTTATATTCGATTGGTTCTCTTTTCCAGGATAAGATGCGATTTATAAGTTTACTAATTATTTTCTGTGGATAAACAGTTAAGATTATTGACATGGATGCAAAACAGTAGTGCATACATCCAACAGTTATAAGCAGTCAGCCACTTTTTGTTCAGAGTTAACGTTTCAACATTAAAAAGTTAATGAATTTTATTTCTTTTGAAGATATTAATTTGTAGTATTAATTCTTTCAATTTTGAGGTGCATTTGCCTTTAATCAAGTACTACAACTACTAATAAATTCAAGTTTGGATAATATTGCATCCTGTATTTTTTAGTTTTGTTCTCCACAATTTGGTTAAGTGTTTAGAAAACAACTGAAACATAAGGAGGAGTCTTCAACCTTAATTACTTAGATTTTATACATGTACATAGCACTATATTCAAACTTCAAGTAGTCCAAGTCATGCATTTTTAAATAAGAAATAAAGTGTGTTATTGTTCATTTTAGTTGAATTTCTTCGTTCATATACCAAACGAATATTTCATTTATTAATCTCTATACTGTATACAAAAGAAAATGTTCGACTTCCTGACTCATCATTGCCCAACCCAAACCACAAAGGATAGAAACTTGGAATTTGAAGAGGGTGTTGACTTTATACTGCAGGAATCGTTCAAGAAGGGATTTTTTGGAATTTCTCTCCTAAGGGGCTGGAGTAGTGGTTGGAAGATTTTTAAAAACATTTCCCTATTTTTTGCAAATTGGTATTAAGTAAAGAACTAAATGTTTTACCATTTTTGGAAATTCGACCCCTAATGGGCTGATGTAGTGGGTGAATGATTTTTTCGAAATAAATCTTTATTAAAGAAATGCTGAACCATTTTTAGAGATACATTTATGAAAATTGATATTTGACCTCTTGACTAAAAATAAAAGAAAGTTAGTATTGGTTTTTTTGTAAATTCAACCTCTAAGGAGTGTGAAATAAGGGATGAAAAAATTTATGAATACGTTTCATTGCAAAAGCATTGTTAAAGCTAAATCAATGAAAATTTGTGTTCAGCTTGTCAGTTGGCAACAAAAAATACAGGGTGATCAAACAGTCACTATAAATTTGAAAACTTAATAAACCACAGAATAATGTAGATAGAGAGGTAAAAATTGAAACACATGCTTGCAATAACATGGGGGTTTATTAGAACAAAAAAAAACAAAGTTCATAAAATATCCGACAGATGGCACGTGAAAGATCTCTTGCGTGCGTTGTTTGGTGATGATCGCGTGCTCAGCCGCCACTTTCATCATGCTTGGCCTTCCAGGTCCCCAAACCTCAGTCAATACGAGTATTGGCTTTGGGGTTACTTGAAGTCACAAGTGTATTGTGATCGATTGACATCTCTAGAGATGCTGAAAGACAACATCTGACGTCAATGCCTTGCCAGAACTCTGGACATGCTTTACAGTGCTGTTCACAACATTAGTCCTCGACTACAGCTATTGTTGAAGAATGATGGTGGACATATTGAGCATTTTCTGTGAAGAACATCATATTTGCTTTGTCTTAATCGTTATGCTAATTATTGCTATTCTGATCAGATGAAGCGCCATCTGTCGGACATTTTTTGAACTTTTGTATTCTTTTTGGTTCTAATAAAACCCCATGTCATTCCAAGCATGTGTGTCAATTTGTACTTCTTTATATACATTATTCCGTGATTTATTCAGTTTTCAAATTTATACTGACTAGTTGATCACCCAGTATATCTTTCAGTGTTTTTGGAAATTCATCCCCTAAGGGAGTTAAACAAGGAATGAAACGTTTTATGGATATATTTCCTTATGAAAGCATTTTTGATGCTAAATCTACGTAAATTTTGTATTTGAATTCTTGGTCAGAAATTAAAAAACTGTTTCAGTATTTTTGAAAATTCAACCCCTAAAGTGGTGATATAGGGGATAATATTTTTATAAAATATTTCGTTATATGAAAACATATAGGCTGTTGAACCTTAAGCATAAGAAGGCAGTTTTCAAAATTCCGCCTCTAAAGGGGTGAAATAAGAGATAAAAGTTTTTTAGAAAATACGTCTCTATTAAAATATGTCTCTATTACGGCAATTTTGAAGCCAGGACTACGAAAGCTGGTCTGGTGTATGGGTTCTGGAGTCATCCTTTGTTCATAATGGCAGCTGGCCGAGCTGGCGAGGGCTGCTCGCCTCGTTCATGGGGTACAAATGGAGTTCGCAGTTGGCAGCTCTGTTGACTGTCGTCCTTTAGTTTGGAGAGGAGAGGAAGGTCTCAGTCAAAGGCTTCATCAACTCCTGCTTTATCGAGTGGAAAATTGTAAGACACCCCTTAATAGGTCCGGTGTGCACCACCTACTTGGTAGCAGAGGGAGTGCATGCGGGCTAAGCAGTACTTTGAGATACTCTGATTAGAACCCACCAGCTGATAAGCAGAAAAGGAAGTCAGACCTGTTCAGAGTAAAGACACTTCTGCTCTCAAAATTTTATCAGTAAACTGTCGAAGTATTCATAACAAAGTTCACGAATATACTGTCCTCCAGGAAAGTGCTCACTCTCGAAATATGTTTAGGAAAAAGAAATGGGTGAAACCGAAAGTAGAAAGCTCTGGGATATTTAACGAGTCACCAAATATATACTGAAAAGACAGATTAGACGCCATAGAAGAGGGAATATTCATTGCAGTTGATAAATATATTGTGTCTATTAAGGTCACAGCTGAGAGTGACAGTGAAGTTATCTGGCCATGTGTAACAGGTCTAGATGAAACCAAATTAATTGTTGGCTGTTTTCACCGTATCCGATTTCGCTGATACAGTTTTTAAGTCACTCAAAGGAAGAAATGTTCAGAAGACAGCAGTGATTACACCATTTGGATTATTCGAGTTTTTATTTATGCCTTTTGGTCTTAAGAACGCAGCACAGACTTGGCAGCGTTTTATCGACGAGATGATAAAGGGATTAACATTTTGCTTTGCTTATCTTGGTGACATCTTGGTTTTCTCTCCGGATAGTCAAACACATGAACAGCATCTGTATCAACTTCGCAAGCGTCTATCTGACTACGGCGTCGTTTTAAACGAAAATAAATGCGTCATGCACAAGAACCAAGTCACTTTCCTCGTCCATACTGTGTCATCAGAAGGTATTTTGCCTCTTCCAGAGAAGATTGCGGCAATACAGGCCCTTCCGAAACCGACAAACTACCAAAAGCTACGACGATACATGGGAGTAATAAATTTTTATTGACGACACCTGCCAGCAACGGCTGCGGTGCAAGCACCACTCACTGATGCACTCAAGGGACGCGACGCCAAAGGTCAACGAATGGTTAAGTGGACACAAGAAATGGACAAAGCATTTAATGATCTTCAAGCAAGCCTCAACAAAGCAGTGTTGCTCGCTCACCCAGTTTAGTCACTACGCACAGCTAGACGCGAGCCAGTCAGCAATAGGGGCGGCGGTGCACCAGCGTGTAGAAGGGCAATGGCAACCACTACGGTTTTTCTCTAAAAAGTTACAGACTGCACAACAGAAGTGGAGGGCGTGTGACAGAGAATTGTCCGCGATCTACGAAGCAATTCGATACTTCCGCCCACAAATAAAGGCTAGACCAGTGACTGTGTTTACAAACTACAAACCCATAACATCGGCTTTTAAAAACACCAGTGATAAGTGCTCAACAAGACAGTTCCGTTATATTGAGTTCATAAGTCAGTTCACGACAGATATACGCTATTTAAGAGACGCAGAAAACTTAGTGGCTGACTATTTTTCACGTATTTGCGGGATTTCAGAAATTATAGACTATGATAAACTTGCAGTGGAAGAGACCAAGGACACAGAGCTACGATAGATGTTAAACGATCCATCTACAGGTCTGAAGTTCGAGCAAATTCTGGTGCCTAACTCCAAGCGGAAACTGTGGTGCGACTTTTCTCAAGGCAGACGAAGACCATCCATTTCAGAAATATTGCGCAATACGGCATTCGACAGTGTACACACACTGTCGCACCCAGGAGCCAACGCTACAATCAAGCTGCTGACAGACCTCTATGTGTGGCCTTCTATGGAAAGAGACGCGCGCCTTTGGGTACGTTCCTGCATTCCTTGTCAACAAAGTAAAGTAGGACGACATGTGCGTGCTGATACTGGAGATTTTCAAGGTACCTAGATTCGCACATGTTCACGTGGACCTGGTTGGACCTCTCGCACAGTCACAGGGCTGCAGATATTTGTTTACGGCCATAGATAGGTGCACAAGATGGGCAGAAGAACTCCAATAGCCGATATTTCCAACTGACCAAGGACGTCAGTTCGAATCTATGTTGTTCCTTGAGCTATCCAAAATGAGCGGTTTCCAACGCCACCACACGACTACCTATCACCCTTCCAATAATGGTATGGTCAAACGATGGCACAGAACACTCAAAGCAGCATTGATGTGTCATCAAGAGAGATGAAGGGAAGCATTACCATTAGTGTTGTTAGGCCTGCGTACAACTCACAAATCCAATATTGGTGCATCAGTTGCCGAGATGGTTTACGGCGAGCCGTTACGGATTCCTGCAGATTATTTATTACCAACCTCACTACCTGGATCAGAGGACCTCACACACTGGGTGCAGTAGCTAAAACGTCACTGCACAAATATACGTTGCCCGCCACCTTCTCGCCATGGCAACCGTAAGGTGTTTGTACACAAAGACTTATGCAATTGCTCTCACGTAATTTTGCGAGCAGACTCAGTCAAATCGCCTGTACAACCACCACATATGGGCCCATTTCAGGTGCTGAGTAGAAATAAGCATACCTTGGACATAATATACAATGTTGTCGTGACAAAGGTATCGATTGAACGTGTCAAGCCAGCATGGGTTTAACCTCTCCGACCTTTGACACCACGCCTGTGCATCAGCACATGATGGACGCAGAGCATATCGAAACACCACTCAGTTCATCGTCCGAGACAGGTGAATCACCACCACAAACAACAACATCACTGCCCCCGACACACCCGACGCACACACCAGAGCTGGACGTCGAATAAAATTGAAGTATCCAGATATCCCTGGGGCTCCACACTTTAAGGTGGGGGGGCTGTGTGACAGTGATATTTTTCACATCTGGTGCAAAGTGATATCAGAAGTGCGCGAGAGTTTTTTTTGGTCAGGTGTAGTTTCTTATCTTTGCCGTAAGATTATAGAGTATCCTGGTGTTTGTTACTTCTCTGTTGTTTTTTTGGTTCCTTCCCATTGTGAGTTTTTGCGAATAAATATTTTGTCGTTAATTCATTATACTGGATGGCTATGCAATTATTTGTTGTAGGCAAATCGCCTACAAAGTCTACTCTCAGTACAACATAAACATCTGAATCGCTCAAAACTAATTGGAGGCAACTTTAGCATGGAAGGATGTCTATGGATTTATTGAAGGGGTTGCAAATAGAGTCAGGCAAAGTACTTTAGCAGCTAGTATGGCAGCCCACATACAAGGAAAATGTCTTAGGCCTTGTAGCTACAAATAGGCTACATGTTACTGACAGCGCCAGTGTAGAGATGGGAACTAGTGATCATTATGCCACTATAGCAACTGTGTTTACAAAAGTCAATAAAACAATCAAGAAGGTGATGAGAGTATTTCTGCTAGAAAGAGCAGCTAAGCAGTTGCTAGCATCTTACTTTGACAATGAACTGACACCACTTTGTTCCAGGAAAATGGAAGTAGAGGAACTATGTACAGTTTAAACAGAATGTAAATCATGGTCTGGAGAACTATGTCCATTATAAGTGGATTAAGGTCGGAAAAGACCCAACTTACACTAACAATGAAATTCGGAAAATATTGAAGAGGCAAAGGCTGTTGTACTCTCGGTTCAAAACAGAAATCACAAATGACGACAGGCAAAGATTAGTAGAAATACTGCACCTGTGAAAATATCTATGAGCGAACCACACAACAAATACCACTGTCATACTGTATCAAAAGATCTGGCCTTGAACCCTAGAGAGTTCTGGTCGTATGAAAAATCGCTGAGCAGCTAAAGCTTCCAACCAGTCATCTATTGGGTAAAAGGTTCAGACTGATATTGAGTGATGTCATCCCATCGATTGAGACACATCTGAACATGCAGTTGATAATTCTTATGGTATTGTGCTACCAAAAAATGAGGTTGTAACTCTAATGAAACATGCGTCTAATGGGTCACAGATAATGGAGTATGTAAGTCTCCATTCAAAAATATATAAGTACTGAATAGACAGAGTTGCAAACCTTATATGGGCTAAGGCTGTGCATTGTGGGGCTGCACGATTCTCATGGCTAATGATTACTTGAAGTGCGTTTATGATGGAATTGGTGTTGGTGCTCCTCCTCCTCCTACACATATGGTGCATCTAGTCAGTTTTGAACCAAGACGCCAAGTTGTGCATAATATGGCACAACTGAAAATTGGACTGTCACGTCATGATGACAAACGAGCCACTGGTGAAAATGTAATTATAACCCTAGCATAGACACACTGTTTACTGAAAGATCGAGTGTATTTCATGTGTGTGTGTGTGTGTGTGTGTGTGTGTGTGTGTGTGTGTGTGTGTGTGTGTGTGTATGTGTGTGTGTGTGTGTGTGATGACCTATTGGCCTAATTATCATAGTGTATATAATTCTTACGCATACATTAGTGTCCAAAATTAAAGCCTAAAATGGAATTTTTTCAAGGTTGCCACTACTTATCCATAAAACAGTATGAACAGGTGACAGTAAAGTAGAACCAATGTAAAGAATACAGAACATTAACAACTACAACATGTATACCGGAAGATAAAATAAATTTTCTTCCTTTTTTTCCAATTTAACAGATTTGCACACACATTATGATAACTGATTAATGTGCTCAGTATGGGGTGTGACCATGTCTGGCGGCAACACAGGCCTGACAGTATCAGGACACACAGTGAATGATGTCACCAATCTCATGTTGTGGCAATAACGGCCATTCTTCCTGCAGAGCTCCTCGCAAATCTTGGTGAGTGGTTGGTGGATGCTGATGTGATGCAACCCATCTCCACTGTGCATTCCAGACGTGCTCTATGTGATTCATATCAGAAAAGAAAATAGATCACGCCATGCATGCAACATCTTACATTTCCAAGAAAACATCAACCACCCATGCTTTATGAGGTCGAGCATTGTTGTCCATCAATCCAAAATCTCGGCCCGCAGCAGCTTGCAACGTCCGCATGTGAGATCCCAGGATCGCATCATGATACCTGACAGCAGTTGAACCTTACCAATTTAACCATACAGTTTTATGAAGAGCTCTTCGAGTAGGCAGCACAATCCTTATGCACACCTTTATGGATCCTCCTTGATATCGGTTAATTTCCGCAATGTTTGGATTCCAAAATCGTATTCCATGTTCCCTTCACAGGCGAATCCATCGAGAATCACTCTCCATACCAAATCGGGACATCTGTGAGAATAACATTGGATCACTGTTCGACCATCCAGGTAGCATATTGATGACTCTGCTCTAGACGTTCTTTACTGTGAAGATACATCAGAGGTACACACACAGCAAGTCTCTGCCAATGCCCTGATCTCACAGGGAATCCTGTGAGATCAGATGTCAGTTGCCATGCACTACTAAGGTGGGACTGTTGTACCCTTAAGCCAAATAATGGTTTCTCTTTCCGTTGTCACACTTGGTCAGCCCTGCCCTGGTCTTTGGGATACAGTTTCGGTCTCTATAAACTGTCATCACATCTGAGAAACAACAGAAAGATTCAGTTTAAGTCATTGGGCCAAATCTGTTTGCGACTGTCCTGCTTCCATTCTTCCTACACCTCTTCACTGCAGAGGGTCTGGCAGGAGTCTTTACTGTGCTATATTACACCGTCTGTGACTGTCAACACAGCGATTGTGGATGTGGGACTACCCAACAAATACTACAGCCATTTGATAGGTACCCTGATGTTATCACCTGTGTGGTTATCTGTTGGCTGGAATACCATCTTCCATGTAGAGCACGATTGTACGGACACCTGTTGACAGTTTGTATGATCATATTGTGTATTAGACACAGGAAGGTGAAACAGCGGTTCATTGCTTTAACTTTGAACAACAGTGTAAATTCATGCATATGCGCATCGGCTCTTAGTCAGCTGGAGTGATATTAGTTCAGTTTTCTGTATAAATAAAAAATCCAATTAAATACTCCTTTGTAAACATCTTTGTATGACAGACGTTTTTGTGCAGAAATACATACAGAGTGTCGTCAGAAAGAGTCTGAAAGTTTGTAAGGGTGTTGCAAGTTAGGCTTCTTGAGAAGTAAATTTTATGAGAAAAATTCTATATGAATAGACCATTTCTGAGTTTATTAGCATTGAAGTTAGCCAATCGGGCTGTTGTGTGTGCAGATCCAAGCGGACCACCAGATATAGTTGGTGTCAGTTGTTCTCATATCATAGATAATAATGCACAAGACTGCTCAGCCTTTGGATCTGGTTTGATCCTTTCTAATATACTATCTCTAATTTTTGTATTGTTCTGTTGTTCAGTTTTAGGAAACTGAGTGAAGAACATGTCTGGCAATAGCATCTCTGGCAGACCAGTTGATTTGTGTGCATAACAGCCTGACTGGATAATTTAAAAGCTAATTTACTTGGAAACGGCGCAATGTATAGAACTTCTTTTTCTTAAAATTTATTTCTCAGCACAGCTTACCGTGCAACAGTGTTCTAAGCTTTGCAGACAGTTTGTGACCACCCTTTATATACAGGGAGAACATTAATGAAAGCAAAAAACTACAGGGATGTATTCCAGATTGTAGATGAAGGAAAAAACATTCTATGAGTATGTGTCCAGAAATGGACGGTCTGCATGCAATGACAACAAATCGTCCTGAAACACAGGACAGAGCTGCACTGCATCCACATCACAAGAGATGGTTAATGGCCACCATAGGATTGCATATGACAGGGGTAGTAGCATTTGTCATGCAGCATACATATAGTCGAGCTTTGGCTTGCACATGTTGGTGGGTCACTTGCCTGGAGATTGTTTTGGTACAGTCGTGCTGCCCCTCGACCATTTACATCTGCTTGGCTGTAGACAAACACCATCTCAGCCTGAGATTTTCACTGTGCAGCGGAGTGTGCTCTGATAGAAACTTCCTGGCAGATTAAAACTGTATGCTGGACGGAGATTCGAACTCATGAAGTTTGGAAGATAGGAGACGAGGTACTGGTGGAGGTAAAGCTGTGAGGACGCGTCGTGAGTCGTGCTTGGGTGGCTCAGATAGTAGAGCATTAGATCGCAAATGGCAAAGGTCCGGAGTTAGAGTCTCGCTCCAGCACACAATTTTAATCTGCTAGGACGTTTCACCATCTTAGCTTGTTCCTGACATGAATACCAGACCATTCTGCCACTTACAGTGAACTGCATCACACAACCTGTCAGAGGAACTGTCATTCGTTAGTGCCATCTAGCATGGCAATGATGCATTTCTGGACCTTTTTTCCACAACTTCTAGTCAGGAACCCGTTGCTGCAGGATTGAATGTTATTACTTTTTCTTACATCCTATAATATTGTTTAACTGGCTGATTTTTATAATTACACATGTAAATTCAACTCATATGGATTTAAGACTTATAGGTCTGATAGCACCTGACTTTGGCAGTGGATTCATATATATGTTTATACATTGTTATAAATGCTCATGTACACTGTTTCCTCATACATAAACCACATCATCATCAAATAGTGTTTTCATACAAGGTTCTATTGACACAGTCTCACTGTTACAATCCATAATGCACTGTATAGCCAGTACAATTTCACAGCACTTGAATGATGTAAATAAATGCAATGTGATGGGTCGTCAGATCTTAACTACAATGTAGGAGCTCTATATGTGCTGAAGATAGATGTAGTGTTGCTAAAGATGTTGATGTCTAGAGGAAGATGTGATAGGCCACACTCTGTCACCATCGATGTACTTCAACTTGCTGTATATATGATCACAATCTATCTCAGTAAAATGCACTTACGTTTTGTGTCCAATATTCTCAGTTTCTCTTGTTACTTCAAAGATGTCATTTGATGTAATGCTGCAAACATTTCTACATTTCGACCCATGTGTTGTTAATGTGTATGTACTCATAAACAGAAGAATTCTGAAATGAACCACAGATATGGTCTACCTAGTGAATTCTATCCATAACCATAGAAGCACATCCATGGCAGCAGCAAAGGCGGTGGTGAGGGTAGCGTGGAAGTTGAAATTTGACGAATTTTAAGACAACTGTACATGTCTGGTATTGAGTGCACAATGTTTCAGGTGTAATTCTGCCTTAGCTTAGGGCAGATGGGATAGTTTTGCTATCAACTGTGCTGTAATATATGGAAAAATAAACAAATTTTTAGAAATATGCATATGATATTTATAAATGAATCTGTTTTATATGATTTAGTTTTTAAATCATAAAAGGAAAAAGCTAAATTATTTAAAAAATGAGTTATTACTAAGGTTTTGCCTTTAATTCGAAAACTTGTAGAACATAAAGTAAAGCAGTTATATGAAGGTCTAATAGATCATATGGAAAAAGGGAATGGAATTAAAATAAATCATTTAAAAGCTATGAGAAAAATTAATGATAATTACTTTCAAAAATCAGTTGAAATATTCGGTTTACCTTTAGAATTATTAACTCAAAGAAGTAAGTAGAAATCGCTGGTTCTGTCCCAGTGCTGCCTCTGGCCTACAGCTACTGATCATTTCCATCTACTTCTGCCAATTCCCCATCACCAAACTATAGCCCAGCTTTTTAAACACAAGAAACATTAGTTAACTATAAATGAATGAAAATCACTCCATCATAAATTGTTAACTGAATAAAAAGTAACTGAATATAAAATTAAGAAAAATATCACATACAAAAAAGATTTAGATTTGTAAATAAAGGGATAAAAATATATTTTCTCAAATCTGTTTTTTTCCATTCCAAAACTAGTCTTTATGATCTCTATAGGCAACTTCATGTTGTTTTGGAACCTTCATCTAATATATTTATACCCTTACCACCATATAATAGTCTCTCATATTGTTTAGTAAACTGACTACAGTGCAAATACCATTCTAGATGCATCTCTGGCACTGGCAAATTATGTATAGCGTAGTTCACTTATTCTTTTCCCTGTTTATCATTTTTCCAAAATGTGGGTGGCAAGTTATTCAACAAACTACTCAGATTTAGTGTTCCTTTCGAATTATTGATAATGGAATCATTAAATTTATTTGTTAACATTTGTATTATTCCTTCTTTTTCGTTATGATAATTTCTGTTTACAGACAGTTCTTCTCTATGAATTACATGTAATCTCTCGATTAATTCACGGACTTCGTTCAGCCGAATATTTTCTTTTTATCTTTTTGATAGGCTTTATCCAAAATTTGATTATAAATCAGTTTTCAATTTTCGGAAATAGATAACAATTTCTTTTATCAAATTTTTATGTTTTACCTTTATTTTATTTTATTGTATTTGAATTATTATCAGAATATAATGCTCCTGAATAACAAATTATGTCAGCATAATTTGATGAACCAATGGATTCAAATTTTGTGTTTAAATCACCCATAGCTTTTCTACTAAAAGATTCATCAGTCCATATATGTTTACATATTCTTTTTCACCTATTTTTAATTTATTTCCATTAAATTCAAGTGGCAAATAATAAAGAAATTTAATGTACCATCAAGTTTTAATCTAAAACCATTATCTTCACTAAGGTTAATATAATTCAACTTTCTTTCACTTATAATTTTTTTCTAATTGTCGCCCTGAGGGGTATTCTCGGCATTCTGTACTTTTTATACTTTTTTCCTCTTGTTCATAATTACGTATTGCAGTCTGTATTCATGATTAACTTAATTCTTATCAGACTGTGGACTTTCATACTATTTTAATTTATTTCTCTTCTTCATATTTATTTAGCATAGTGTATATTTCTAATTCATATACTGCATAACGCTACACAGCAGGGTTATCAACAGACCTTTCGTATTCTGGCCTTCAGTATACTGACAAATTTCCATGGTATAGAACTACTTGTTTTGCAAATTTTCTATTTTCTTCAATAGCTTTCAGAACATTATCACAAAATCCATAAATTCCTTGTTTCACCTGCTCATCAATAATAGGCTGATCTTCTTCGTTTATATTATCCAAATCTTGTTCTTGGTTCTTACTTCCAAAGCTTGAATGTTTTTTTCAAATCTTCACATTTCATTTACCTTTTTTTATCAATTTCTGGATCATACACATTCTGCTCACTATGTCCACTCGAATGATCATACATTGTAAATGTTTACTACAGACGAAAAACATTTACATTTTTTGCTTCAGAATTATACGTCGTAGAAATATTTAATTTGACGTCTATATATACCTTTATTTGGTTTCCTAGTCATATCTATTGTAAAATATCCGAACTGATCCTAATTCCAGAATTTATTACAAATTTTCTTAAACGAGTAGGTACTGAATAGGATTGGGGAAAAGAGAAGTTTGTGGCACAACTTGACCAGAAGAAGGGATTGGTTGGTAGGACGTGTTCTGAGGCATGAAAGGATCACCAATTTAGTATTGGAGGGCAGCGTGGAGGGTAAAAATCGTAGAGGGAGACCAAGAGATGAATACACTAAGCAGATTCAGAAGGATGTAGGTTGCAGTAGTTACTGGGAGATGAAGAAGCTTGCACAGGATAGATTATCATGGAGGGCTGCATCAAACCAGTCTCAGGACTGAAGACCACAACAACAACAATTCCTTAAAATCGTCAAACTTTAAATCTCCACCAGCAAACTCCTGGTAAATATGATTTACATTTGTATCATCTTGTCTAAATATATTTTAAAAAATTAGATTGTCTCTCACAAATTGTTTTTATGTTAGTAGTTCAAACTTCCGGGCTGAGAGGCCGTGGTCGAACAGTAGAACTTCTTCTCCCTGACGTTTCGTTGCCAGCTGCGGACAACATCTTCCGAGGCGAGTCTACGACTGGCTACCAAGCCGCGGAGGTCCTGTATATATAGAGCGGGTAGAGGGCACCACCACTCGTCACGTGATGTCAACAGTAAAACTATCTCTGACTGGCGTCATTACTCTCGATCGAAGGTAATCGATTGTCACATCTTTGATGCAAGGTAGATCGCCATATTTTATCTAACTTCAAACCTTCTTCTTTCTTGTTAAAATTATTGTGGTGTTTAAAAATCTCTATCGCCTCTCTATACATACGTGCATGATAATGCGATGTCTTAGCTAGCACGCTTGTCTCGCTAAATTTTATCTCATGGTCTCCGTCTTCCAAAACATGTTCTGCTACAGCTGACTTATCCGTGTGTCCCAATCGGCAGTTCCTCTTGTGTTCAGTCAGGCGAGTATTGATACTTCTTTTAGTTGTTCCAATGTAAACTTTCCCACAACTACACGGAATTTTGTAAACACCCGGAGTAGCTAAAGGGTGTCGTGCATCCTTCGCCGATCTTAAACAGTCACTAATCTTCTTAGTTGGTCTGTAGATTTACAAGAGGAACTAAATCATTTGCGGACAGTTTTTCGGAAAAATGGATATACTGATAAGGAGATAGATCGTGCACTCCACCCTAGGAAGAAAATGTCCGAAAACATGCAAAAACAACAACCTTCAGCAGGGAAAGTTTTTCTTCCTTACATCCATAATATTACGGACCATATCGGAAAAGTGCTAGCCAAGTTTAGAATTGAAACAATCTACAGACCAACTAAGAAGATTAGTGAATGTTTAAGATCGGCGAAGGATGCACGACACCCTTTAGCTACTCCGGGTGTTCACAAAATTCCGTGTAGTTGTGGGAAAGTTTACATTGGAACAACTAAAAGAAGTATCAATACTCTCCTGACTGAACACAAGAGGAACTGCCGATTGGGACACACGGATAAGTCAGCTGTAGCAGAACATGTTTTGGAAGACGGAGACCATGAGATAAAATTTAGCGAGACAAGCGTGCTAGCTAAGACATCGCATTATCATGCACGTATGTATAGAGAGGCGATAGAGATTTTTAAACACCACAATAATTTTAACAAGAAAGAAGAAGGTTTGAAGTTAGATAAAATATGGCGATCTACCTTGCATCAAAGATGTGACAATCGATTACCTTCGATCGAGAGTAATGACGCCAGTCAGAGATAGTTTTACTGTTGACATCACGTGACGAGTGGTGGTGCCCTCTACCCGCTCTATATATACAGGACCTCCGCGGCTTGGTAGCCAGTCGTAGACTCGCCTCGGAAGATGTTGTCCGCAGCTGGCAACGAAACGTCAGGGAGAAGAAGTTCTACTGTTCGACCACGGCCTCTCAGCCCGGAAGTTTTAACTACTGACGATGCCGGCTGTGAAAGCCTACACGCTATGTTTTTATGTTTCTGAATATGTCTGAATGTAATAAAAACACTCTGCTTCTGTATGTCCCTCTCTAGTAAAATATTCTCTCACCACTTCCTTATTTTAGAGAATGAAATCATGGAATACTAAAAGCAAATTACCTTGACATCTTGACATTGATCCAGTGGAATGATTTCGTCTTTATTTTCAATAAAAGTAGCAATCTTCTCAATATTTTTTCTTCCATTTTTTGCACATTTTTATATATTATTATTTGGCTGAACTGAACTTTTAGAGTAAGTATTCATATAATTGATTTTATTCATATTCAACCATCCTGGAGCTAGAATCCATTTTTTGCACATTTTTATATATTATTATTTGGCTGAACTGAACTTTTAGAGTAAGTATTCATATAATTGATTTTATTCATATTCAACCATCCTGGAGCTAGAATGTAATTGCCAATCCTTAATGTTGCTTTCCCACATCTACTTGGCCCTATTATTGCACTTTGAACAGAATTAGGCAAGAGCTCACAATATTTACTTTTTGATTTCTTCTCTGGAATTCTTAGTTTTGGTTCCCAATCAGTTTTGATTTACTTAATAATATTTTTTTAGTAGTACATGAGTGGACTTTCAGTTGAGTGGCATCTGGAATGTCATGTGCTCTCATTTGAGTTGGCTATTTCACTCGGATGGTAAGTCATCTGTTCACAAAGAAAGGTTGACTGTATCTATACAATCAACTCTAATAACTTTCCGCTAGTGCGTTTTACGCATTTTTAACCCCAAATTTGAGTCGAAAAATAATAAATTGTATTGTGAGGGAGAGATAATAAAAATTCCTGCAGATCAATATCTTTTGAAAAGTTTCATTCCAAAAAGCCAAATATTCACATTCAGGCAGATGAAATTTCAAATAGAGTTATTATTTTATTATTGAAAGTGATGTTAAATTTTATGTGGATATAAATGACAGTACTATAAGTCTGCTTGCATTTAGTGACAAAACTATTGTTGCTGTTGAAAACACTGTAGCTAACAATGTTCCTAAAATTATTACATTTGAATTAATCAACATAAATTTTGATTTGGCTGGTGGAATGTTTATAAAACATAGTGATCATTTCATCAAGAAACTAATATTATTGCTTCATTCAAGCCTAATGATGAATATGATGGACCACTAAATCATGAACCACATTAGTCTATATATATTCCAATTGCGATAAAATTTACTTATAAATGTAACTGACAATAATGATAATGTAATTGAAAGCTATGAACTTTACTCATTTCCTGTGAATGAGAAAAGTAAATACAACTTAAATGTTCTCAACAAGCATACTATTGATGTGTATTGACGGCTTCATACTAATCTTGCTCAACTTTATATGAGCTTACAAGACTTTTACACCTGATGGATCACATTACCCAATATACGATGAGAAATCCAATAAATAATTAATTGATAATCGTGTGGCAAACTATTTGATTGTATAACCATAAAGGAAGGAAATAATGTTTTACCTATAGTTGAACATCATCATCAGTTTTGTTGCATTTGGCTTCCTTGCTTGCTGATAAAATAAGCATGGAAGGTTACATACTTAACAATGGAAAAATAAAGAAAAAGAAAAGTGAGATGCTTTACCAATTTGGAGTGCATAGTGGATAGTTCAGCTGATAATGTTTGAGGGAGATCTTTCTGTGATTTTTATATGGTCTTCAAGTGCTAGAAATGATACTCTTAGATGGCCTGACTACAATGAAGCTGGAATTTAAATGAAAGATACTCATCCAAGAAAGGTACATTTGCTATTGAATCTATGGGAATTTGTGTACCAACAGTTAAACATGAGATACATTATGAGCTAGAGTAATGAGAAGAAATACAGAAATACCTAAAATTTCCAGTATCTTTTTATGAACTTTGAGCTGTCGAGTTGACTGCACTAAATGGTAAAAAGAATTTTGTGTTAGGTATTATGAATTTCTATAACTGAGCAGAATTTGATATCCCTTGCTTCATATTTGTTGCATTTCAGACAAATCGAAAAAATAATCAGTTGTCTGATTCGTCGTTATTTGATCATATCAAGCTACAACATTTTACCTTAAGAATGAAAGAAATGAACTTCTTCCACAAAAAATGAGGAATATAAATTCACCAAATAGTTATTTGAAGGTTTACAGCTCTTTTTTTGATTTTAAAAGTTACTCAATTGAAAGGCAGTGTAGATATAAGTCCATATAATTTCATAACCTATTATCCCATTTATGTAATGAATATGACTTGCAGAAAGAATGTAGTCACCACTCAAAAAGCAACAATGAAACTTTGTGCAACTTTTGATGAAAAAATTCCTGGTGATACCCTTGATTATGTTATTATGTATGGTAAAAAGACTCTCACATATGATGAACAGCACACGGTATTAACTAACTGTTCCCAAGCAAGATTTATAACAAAACTGATCATGTCAATTAGAAAATGATTTGTCTGAATAGCTAGGGAGCCATAACCCATAAAGGTTAATATGCAAGTAATATTAATTTGTTTAAATAAATTAGTGAGATACTAGTAAATATTTTGTATAATATTATTGGTTGTGTATATTTGAGTTCTAGGTATTCAGAAAAAAATTGTGTGGAGCTTAATAAGAAGTTTAAGATTATTTTGGTAGATAGATATTTGAAATTAATAATTAATTGGGATTTCCAATTTTTTGAAGAATTACAGATTAAATTGAGATACTGTGGATTTAAAGAAAATGAAAAATAATATTAATATTAATGAATGTCATAATTTGGATGTGTCAATTCTTAAAATTTTTCGTTTTATTGTTCTTACTGACCTCTGTGCTGGCACTTGAGTGCACTCAACATTTCCACTTATTACTCGAGAAGATATTTTTTTCTCAAATGAGTCACAACTCAACAGTTTCTTACGAAATCTTCATTTACTCCCAAATTATATTTTTAACCAAAAATATTAATTTTTTATATAAAAACTGCTTTTATAGTAAAAGAATTCGTTTTTTATTTTCTTAAATTGAATTTTCTTAAATTAAATTTTTTATGAAGGGATAGCATAAGAAAAAGTAAAATAAAATAATGGGAAAATGAGCTACTTTTGTCTATAATTTTGAGTAGAAGAGCAAGAAATAAAAGTTTGTGTAGTAGGATAAAATTGTGAGTTTTAGGTTACCACAGAGAACTGTACATAAAATACCTAAATGTTCAATTTTTTTCGAGAGTAAACATCATAATGTAGTATGTAGCTTCCTATTCATATGGGCAAATGTGACATATACGTTTATACAATTTTGAATATCTTCAGCAGAAGAATAATGCTCACAAATTGCTAGTTATTTTGAAATAGGTGGGTTTTCCAAACCATAAAGTTTTAATGGTTGGGAAACATGTAGTCGCACAGGCTCCCAAGAGAAAAAGTCAGAAGTCAGTGTGTACTTCAATTTTATAGGCACACACAGTATTTTGCTACTAGCTCTGATTAGACTTGACTGTAGAGTTCTATACTTTGTTGTAGACAGTAACAGTACAAAATCTGTTGGTGGAGTTTGTAAACTGTCAAAATATCTTGAGCATAACTCTTTGAATTTAACAGTGCTTCAAATTTTACCTGGCAGAACTTTTCAGACTCCGTAGGTTATTGTTGCTAACGATGCATATGCTTTAAAAATGTATCTTTTGAACTTTTACTCTTTTAGGTGTCATAAAAAATCGAGTGTTTAATTATCAGCCTCCTAGAGTAATAAATGTGTGTAAAAGCCTTTCTGGACTCACCCCCCCCCCCCCCCCCCACCCACACACTTTTGAATATTACATACTACTATTCTTCTAACCCCTGATAAATCATAGAAAATTGTGTTCTCCACAACTTTTTAATCACAGTTGAGTTGCAATTCCCATTGTGCACAACTTTGATACATTCAAAGCTGGAGATTTCCAAACTCAAGGAGAATGGTACATAGACAGATCTATCGAAATGAATGTAGCACTGGAATGCCTAAATGTACACAATTGGCTACAGTCAGCCAAGGAAGTGGGAAAGGAATTTAGAGAGTTCAAAAATGGTTCAAATGGCTCTGAGCAATATGGGACTTAACTTCTGAGGTCATCAGTCCCCTAGAACTTAGAACTACTTACACCTCACTAACCTAAGGACATCACAAACATCCATGCCTGAGGCAGGATTAGAACCTATGACCGTAACGGTCGCACGGTTCCAGACTGTAGCGACTAGAACCGCTTGACCACTCCAGCCAGCATTTAGAGAGTAATTTGTTTCATCAGAAGGGGGAGCAGACTGGCGATACAGAAGTCTTTAAATGTTCGATGGGTTCTTCATTTTAGTACACACATGTAACACATTTGAAATAAATGTAATAAATACTATTTGCAATATGTAAAATTATTACAATTTCTTAATTAACATTTGCTTCCTTTGGAAAGCAGCAAAACAAATTTCAGTTAATCATAATATTCCCATTTGCTTCTTTATACCTCATTGTCACCCTGTGTACTTTCCCATTTTCTCATTGATATGACTTGCTGCACATATCACATTATAAATTTTTTTCCTATTTCGACATCAACTGCAATATTTTTAAAGTATCCTATTTACTTATTCTAATTTTGAGGTCAGTGTGCATTACCAACTACATTTTCTCGCAACCTCTACCAAATTTAGACACATTGACCCAGTCATTTTTAACAAAACACAAAACTTCTGCAAGTAGAAGAAAAACTTCAGCAACTGGCAAGTTTAGCAAGTTGTTCTAAACTGTAACCACCAACTTGGTCGGTAACTTGGTTAATTTGGGGTAGGGGACAAAACAGTGAGGTCATCAGTCTCTTTAGATTAGGGAACACTGTGGAAGGAAGTTGGCCATGCCCTTTCAAAGGAACCATTGAGCATTTGCTCGAAGCGGTTTAAAGAAATCATCACAATGGCCAGATGCTGATATGAACTGCTGTCTTCCCAAATGCGAGTCCATTGTGCTAACCACCATGCAATCAAGCTTGATGCCAACTTGAAGAAGCTATTACTGCAAGCAGATGAAACTTGTGGAAGTTGACTTGCCATGGGTGTTTCCATGTCAAACAACTTCCACATATAGCTGCAAGCAGCTTGCGAAAGTTTACTTGCTATTCGACACACAAGTTAATGCAAGCAAGAGACAACTTAGAAGATCATTAAAGGAGTACATGCCACCACACCATCCGCCCCTCCAAGAGACTGTGATTTTAGTTAGCACCATTGCAATTCAGATCTAAAATGAGTTTGTGAGAGGTGCTACAAATCACGAAAGAAAATTCAAAATACTTATTACCACAAGAGCACAGACCTTATTAATGTGGTGTTGCATAGATAAAACTTAAAAGATAATTTCTATACTGCGACAGTTAAATGGTATGGTGCTATGTACCCATGGAGAGGTTGATGTAGAATTATGTTTAGGTCAAGAAAAGTACACAGCAAGGTTGCAAGCAGTTTCAGGTAATGAAACCTGCAACGACAGTGTACTTGGATTTGATTTCTTGTCTGGTAATTGGCAGAGATATTTGTTGCAAGTAGGAAGACCAAGCTAGGCTGCAGTAAATATGGTCTAGGATATCATTCTTCAGTTCACACTCAAACGATCAGCAACACTCATGTTGTGGGCTTGTTTCACCCAAATGACACGTCAGGTCAACACCATGTACACGATTCACAGATTAATCAACCTCAGCAAAGTTCCCAGGAAGCAGAAAAAAACAATCTACGAAGGAGTCAAGTCAGCTCAATGCAAAGAAGGAGCTCTGAACTGTCCAAGCACTCAAAGAAATCTGAGTTACTGGACCAGATGCATTATTTTGTCACCTGAAGTGTAGGCATGGTTACAACAATGAGGAAAAATGTACCTAGAGTCAACAATAACCATCATAAGCAACGAAATGTTGTATTACTATGAGGAATGGGGGTTGCTGACGTATCAAGCATAAGTAAAAGTGATGCAATACAGATTGCAAACAAAGTATCAAATTTTGAAAGGTCGTTGTGCTTTCCGGACAGGCCACTGCCGTAGTAATACCTGTCAGGCACTTCCCCTTTCATTATGTTTCGGTGATTATCATACAATTTCATTTGCCTGTGACGTATCTATATTTTCCCTTGTTGATGTTAATCTGAAGGACTATTAGGGTTAGGATAAACCACTGACTGATATCACAGTACTAGCATGACTTGAGTAGCAGTACTGGAATTAGACTCGGTTATAGAGACAGATTTTTGGATGATGGAGGTGACCATTGCATTAGGAGCAGCTTTAGAGCTTCCCCCAAGCAGCAGGAAAGTTCTCAGCACCTTCTCATTCCTAGCTTTCCCTTTATAGTTACCGAAACTAGCCGTGGACTCTGCAGGGCAGTGGTTTATGGGCCGTCATTCTGGTGGCTAGCCTTGTTCCGCTGGCAGCCAACCAAGAGGGTGGGAATGCCGTGACTGAATGCAAAATGACACTTCTTTAGAAACTGGCGGCGCCGGGCATCCTTGCACCGGCCTAACCGCTTTTTTAGTGAGTGGATGTCGTGTGAGAGTCTGGTCTCCTTATCCTGTGTGCAAGTCCAGGTAAAGCGGCGTTGGTCGGTGCCCAGCTAATGAGTTTATTACAAGAATAGCATATCTAGTGAGACGGGCCAATGAACTGTTCTCGATGTTGCGTTTCTTAGATGCCACTGCGCCTCGCCAAAACAGCGCACACTAAATCGTTTTATGGATTAGATGGAGCTTGTTTTCTCTAGGAAGCTTCCCTCATATTGTGGAATGCGCCAGGGGTTTGGCTGCAGCGCCTCCAGGCATTGTGTGTTTTTCTTTTCAGAGAACAGAATGTGTACTGCACTACAATGATTGGTTGAGGAAGAACGAGTCTCCTTGCTAGGAAACATGATTGGCACGGTAACCACAGCTAGGACATGATAGGTTTATTCACGAGTATCAGGGGGAATGGCTGTTTTTCAGAAATTTTTTGAGCAACAGCAGACATGAGGGCTTGCTTCAAAATTGTCACAGAGTACAGTCACTAGAACTCTTCCGTTTCTATGGGGAGAGTACTTAGTTGTAAAGATGTCTGGACACCTGGGCGAAGCTGCATATTTTCGCAGATGTGAGACAATCACCGACAGATGTGGGATCATCTCCCACAGTATTATCTGCAACCGAACCTAGCTGCTTCGGCAGCACTCACACGCAGACACAGCATCTCGTGTTTCACCTGCTTCAGCAGCTTCAGAAGGTTATAAATTTTTTTCTATGGTCACCTTGCTTACAGCAGCCTTGTACTCGCGGTAGTCACTCCCAGTGTCCATTGCATGCTTAATTATATTTTGACGTGAGAGGTCAATCAGTGGAACGATACAGCAGAGTGTGCTTGCCTAGACTGGCATCCTTCCTCTTACAGTAGCCAGCCTCATCCACATGTAAATTCCAGTCAGGTTGCCAAGTCTATTCCCAACCAACCTGAGTTCATGTTAATAAAATGTTATACACTTGAAATTTATGTTTATATGTTTGTTCTTTGTTGACCTTGATATTAGTTAATTTGCGATACTGTAGGTCCTCTTTATTAATTTTTCAATGGCACCTATTCTCATTCGCTACAATTTCGCTTATTTTGTTGTGGGTTTGAAGGAACTAAATTGATTTTATGTCAGGCTAGCCAACTCATTAGATGATACACACAGGGGCCACTACTATGTCAGATTTCCTTGCACTACTGATAACCTGGCAACTCCTGTGTGGTGGTTATGACTTTTTAGTCCTTTGGCAGATGGAGAACTGCTGCCACCATAGGCTGCCACCATAGGCTAGCTTGCAATGTCACAGTCATGAAGACAGATTTTTGTGATGATACTGCAAAATTGCAACAAGGAGTTCATTATAATAATGAACTAAAGAACAATATTTGGCAGAAAATAATATATTTGACAGTTGATGATCGGAAGAATTTAACACCTGTTTTGTATGGGTATGTGGATATTTTCAGAGAATGCTGAAATATACCTGTCACTCATTTGGTTCAACATCGTATACATTCAGCACCGATAACTCAAACAACTTATTGGATTCCATTCAGCCAAAAAGAGTTAATAGAAAAATGATTAAAGAAAACTAGAAGCTGGAATTATAAAACCAAGAGATCCTGTGGAACCACCATGGATTCAGCACTAGTTCTTGTTAAGAAGAAATCTGTTTCTGAAGAACCACAGGTATGTTATTACGTCAATTATTAATCACTGAATGCCGTAAGCCCACCAAACATTTACACCTTACCAGACTTTGCGTATTAACTGGGAAGATGAAGACATTTTTTCGAGTTTATGATCTAAGAAGTGGGTATCATCTGAAACTACATTTGTTACTGCAACAGGAGTGTATAAATCTTCTGTATGTCATTTGGACTTTGCAATGCACCAGCGTATTTTCAGCTCCTAATGAATACACTATTATAAGGGCTCATACCAGCACAACCTCCTGTATACCTAAACGAGTTGGGTGAAAATGTGAAGCAGCATACTGAGAAGCTTTAAGCAGCTTTTGAGACACAAGAAGTGCAAATCTGTCTAGACCAAGAGATAAATGTTGTTTTGCATATTGTCAGTTGAACTATCTTGGACATTTTAAAATCAGAGAAGGCATACACCGTGATCGAAAATCAACTGAAGCTGTCAAGAATTTTTTTGAACCACAGATTTTAAAGGAACTGCAATCATTTTTTTATATCAGTGCATATATACAGATGTTTCATAGCTGATTAAGCAAGTATAGTATATCCAATGACACAGCTTCTGAGAAAAGGAATTGTATTTTCGTGGTTGACAGAACGAAAAAAAGAAATCCACCCTAACCACATCTCCAATGTTAGGCTATCAGATGTCAACCAGACCTTCATTCTTTCAGTCAATGCTTCACATTTTGATGTAGGTGCTGTTTGGTGTCAAGAAATTGACACCCATAAACATCATATATCATTTGCTTCCAGACAGTTAAACAAAGCATAATGTGAACATCCAATATTATTTGCTTCCTAACAATTAAACAAAGTGGAATGCAGTTATGCCAACACAGGAAAGAAGCATTGGCTTTTTGTAAAACACATAACAGCTGTTTCTGGACAGGAAGAGAATTTTCAGTGATCACAGATCATGCCGCCCTGAAATTCTTTTTAAGCTTAAAGGAGCCAAGTTCGAGATCAACTAGGTGGGCTTTAAGATTGAGATCCAGTTTAACATTATTTTCCAACCTGGTAAACAACATGTTAATGCTGATGTGCTGAACCAAAAAGTGCATGTTAGTGTTTTGGTAAGTCACAAGGAAGAGTTACATGCAGCCCAAGAGAACAATCCACAATGAAAAACATGGAAAAAGAACAATGTTTTGTCAAAATAAATAGATTGTTTTACAAAATCACTAGTAAAGGAAACGGCTTAATAATTCCAGAAAGACATGAGAGAGCAAATCAATTTGGCACCATGATTCTTTAGTATCTGGACACTGCAGTGAAAGAGCAGCTGACATTAAAACAACCGAAATATATTGGTGACCAAGTATTAAAAGTAATGTTGTTGAGCTTGATTCACAATGTGAGTTCTGTAAAAGATGGAAAAATATGGGGAAAAATATAGCACCATTACAAAAAGTGCTAGGGACTACTGAAAGGTTCGAAGCAGTAGGACTGGATGTTGTTGGACCATTACCCAAGAGAAAAGACAGGAATAAATGCATACTGATCAAGTTGGATCATTTCTTTAGACATCTTGTTATGATACCAACACCTGAACACATTGCTGAGATTCTGCCTGAAGTTTTTGTAAAAGAGTGGATTCTACAGTTTGGATCACCACTAAGCACAAGCAATGATGAAGGTCCAAATTTCATGAGTGAATTACTTGAACAGGCTTGTAAGCTGATACAAATAACCCAAGTAAGATCTACACAGCACACCCTGACACAAATGGCTGCATCGAGTGAATCCATAGAACAGTCATGAAGATGATCAGTCACTACATGAGCAGCACACATTAAACTGTTATGTTTGTCTCATGTGTGTAGTAAATGCCTACAATTCAAAGATGTGTAAATCCATATGAAATTGTACATGGAAGAAGGATTAATTCCCCCTTGGACTTCGCCCAATTAACCACTGGAATCAGCAACAAAAACGTAAATTAATTAGCACACAAGTTAGATGAGGTATGGAAGGGAGTTAAACAGTGTATACATAAGTCCTTTCTTCAGCAACCAAAACAACACAATTTCCAAGCAGTTGTGCCACAGTATTGCGTTGGAGATCCTGTATACCTGAGCAAAGCAAAATTAATGAAGAGTCAGGTCAAAAATTTAAGAAGTTTTGGAAGGAACCACACCTTAATTTGGAGGTGTTGCTGCTAGACACTCTTAAGCTCCAATAGCCTTTTAGTTGAATTATCCTTCATGTCAACCATGTAAAGCCATTTCTAGGTAGGCTTCCTGTAGCATCGCAAGTCGACATTGAGGACAGACTGAAAAGCAGACCAGACCTGAATCCAGGAAGAAAGCAGCACAAGGTTGCAGTCCCGACTTACACCAAGCAATCTAGTCCCAGACACTCCTACAATCTATGAAGATATGTGTAGTATGAGTGAGTGGAAGGCTTGTGTCTATTTTTTCATTTCTATGCATGTGTGAATGTGTTGCACATATATAAACTGCATGTATTACATGCATTGCACAAGTGTAACTAAACCTTGTATCTTGGATTACCACACGAGATGGATTTGTATTAAGTTCATTGTCTAATTGTAGTGCATAGAACTAATTCACCATGTTTACTATAGTTCTAAATTAATGCAATAGTAAAGCATTACATTACTATAGCATTTTATATATTACATTAATGGTATGGTAATAGTAACACAGAAAACATAAGTGTTTTATTTGAACAATAATCAGATATGGTAGTGATACTAAACTATATGTTTGCTAAACAAATGCTAAACGGATGCTAAACTATATGTCAGTGATGCTAAACCATTGCTTAAATGCAGTTTGAGTTAGATTCAGCAACAATTCAGTTTTCTTAAGGAGCAAAATAAGGTAATTCATTTCGTTAAGCATAATGATATAGTTTTTTAAACAGGAAAATTTTTGTGTAACAACTGGATTGCCGCCAAAATTTATGTAGAGTCCACATTTGCTAAATATGACTGTTTCTTGTGTCTTTTGGCACACAAAACCTTGATTAGGCGGAAGCATGCCTGGTTTGATTTTGGAGGGAGTGTCCTTTCTACTGGATTTCGTACTTTAATCAGCCAAGATGTATTGGACATTAAATACAAACTTTGAGCTCTTCAACAACAGTCTAGTGCGATTCAGTTAACCTCTCTAAAGAAATAACTGTATTAAGGAAGTGCATAGAACAACCATACAGATTTTATTGAGCAGATTGCAAAACAGTTCATTACACATCTCAACATAATCCGTGTTATGATGAATGCAACCACCTGAAAGCTGTTTGAAAGATTGCATGCTTAATGCTCACGTAAGGGGACCACACCATGGTTCAGGTCGAAAAATATAGATTTTCGGTTTTCATCATATTTCGATAGATTAAGGTTTTATTTAAGTACTCTGAAAAGGATTATGCTGAAAAACTTTTTTTTCGATCATTTACAGAGCATTTTCCTACCACGTGTGTTTGTGTGTCACACCCACTTTTCTGTCACACGCTTCTCTGCATGTGTTTTAGATCTTTATATCCCCTACTTTGCACGTTAGGGTTTTTTTTTCACTCCCGAGTGTTTTGGCTATTCTTGGAATGCAACGGTCGGTATTCTTTTGTTTCTGTTGTTTGTAAACAACACACTTTCAAACACGTGGTTAGTTTTCTTCAAATTTGAGAATATTATCATATGTAATTTCTTAATTTGTAGAATGTAAGCAGTGTGGTCAGTCATAGTGTGTGAAAATTTGTGAGAGTGCCAGTGGGAGGAAAGGCCTAGCTATTGCTCTGGATTTAATTTCCACTAAATGTTCAGCTGTGATTTCATTTATGAGTTCTTCAGAACCAGATGCTAGTGGCCCTTATGAAACCAATATTAGACTAGTTTATGCCTTACGATCCATTGGCAAGGGCATGGCTGCAGGGAGAACACTTTGTTCAGAGATGAACTTACATCAACCACCAACTAAATTTGAAAAACCGACTGCAGTATTAGAGAAAGCTGTATGTGATGTCACTGAGGAAAGCATAAAACTGGCTGCTAGGGAAGCAGTGGAAGAAAGTGATGGATGTTCGGATATTGCAGTTGCAATTGATGGAAGTTGGCAGAAAAGAGGACATACTTGTCAGAATGGAGTAGTGGCTGCCACGACTGTAGACACCGGTAAGGGTTAGATGTGGAGATAGTGTCTAAATATTGCAAATGTTGTAAAGTCAATGAACATAAAGAAAACAACTGTATGACTAATTTTAGAGGAACAAGAGGTGGTATGGAAGTTCATGGAGTACAGCAAATATTTCATCCCTCCGTAGAAACAAGAGGCATACAGTACACCAAAAATTTGGGCGATGGTGACAGTAAGGCATACAACAATGTGGTGAACTCTAAGGCATATGGAGATGCCATTATTAGCAAAGTAGAATGTTTAGGCAATGTTCAAAAACGTTTGGGAACAACGCTGAGAAAACTAACTGTTGATATGAGAGGAAAAAAATTAGAAGATGAAATATAGTTGACCGGACAGGGTCAGTTAACTAAAACTGAAGTAGAAAACTTGCAGGTATACTATGGGCAGGCAATTAGGAGAAATAAAGAAAATCTGGAGGCATTGAAGAGAGATGTTTGCGCCATATTCTTTCATAAGTCCTCTACTGATGATAAGCCATGTCATGGATTGTGTCCATCAGGAGAAAATTCGTGGTGCAAATACAATAGCGCTCAGGCAACTGGAGAATCCTATTCTCACCAGCAGTCTCTTTCTGCTGCTGTTATTACTGCAATTAAATCTATTTTCAGAGACTTGGCTCATCCTGACCTTCTAAAGAAATGTCTGCGTGGGCAGACACGTAACCCAAATGAATGTTGCAACAGAATAATTTGGAACCGCCTTTCTAAAACTTTCTAGGCCTCTTTATGTGCTTACTGTGAGCTCAGAACTGAAAAGAGCAACAAGACACGATCGATGGACATATTGAACATATTGCCCAACACATCTAGGCAAAGCTTCATCTTATTTTTCACAGTGGTTTCCATTTCGCTAGCGATCGGAACTTACTTTCGGAATAGCCCTTGAAAATGTCGTCGTAGTTTATCAGTCCAGAAGTCTTAGATAGTAGATAGTAGGTATTAGTCCAGAATTCTTAGATAGTAGATTGTACAGCTGTGAGAAAGAATTGTGTATAGATAATCCTCTGAGAAATGACTGATGTACGATTTTAATGCATTTGCACAAACCATTTCTTAAACAATATTCTGAGGGTATAATTTTATCCTTCAGTTCGACTCTTGATGTCAATTTCATGTAAAAGTTTTGCTTTGCGTGCACTAACTTTGACAATCAAATTAAATGGTAGTAGATTAACTCTAAATGCTACTGACTGTGATTTATTGTTTGACCTGTTTCATATGTCTTCTGTATTGCTAGCTATTTTTATGCACTTGGAAAACTTTCATCAACAAGAATGTTACCAATTTACTATACCGAATCATACCTACTAACATATGAAAACCATTCCTTGTCCAGTTTCCCCAAGGATAATGATTCAATATCGGATATCCAAGAAAATGTAATGACTACTAACAATGAACTTAATTTCTTTCAAGAAGCAAGTAGCATTAAGTCTTCTGAATCTTTCAGTAATGTTAACCCATACTTCATTGTCAGAATCACAGTTAATAAAATATTCCGTGCTATTATGTCGTGGTCAAATGGATTTCACTTTAAAACCCGACGCTTCGTCTCCATCTGCGGAGGACATTTTCAAAGGGAATCGTAGCTTTGTTGAATGTCCGGTTCACACCCTGTCTCGCTACTGACTACACCAAAATTCTGCTTCCGCGAGCTTCCGCACAGCGGCGTGGCATCATGTGTTTTGAATACACAAGTGCAATTGGCCATTGTCGACTGCTGTCATCTGCTGTTACTATTATCCCACGGTGGAAGACTGCAACACATCTTCTTCAACACTAGAATCTAAATTCCAATCAATTTCAGACCCTCCTCCTTCCTACTGAAATTCCAGGGGTGTTTCATATCTCTATTGACTGTGTATAGCCTTTCGTGGAATCCACTTGTGGCTGTCAGTACTTTAATCCTATCATAATGAATGTGGCGGTTTCTTGCTTGTAAAGCATCTGATAAGTTGATCTGTCAGTCTCCCCCCTTCTGCAATTTCCCTTGTGCTCTTCATGTTGTTTTTTGACAGCTCTTTTTGTAGTATCCACGTACATCTCCAACATCTACACGAAATCCTATAAATTCCAGCTTTTTCCGGCAGTTGGCGAGAATCCTTGGCCGATTTCTTGCACCCACAGGAAAGATAATAGCCAGCATAGAAGCAGACATTCGTAGTGTGGACAAGGCTATGGCAGAAGAAATCGGTATAGAAGACTGAGTTTACCAAGGAGGAGGAGGAGGCAGGCAGAAGATTAAATTTTGTTACTGTACTAGTTTTCAAGAAAGAAGATGGTAACTTGGGTCACACAGTTTACGGGAAACCCATGCACACAGATCGTTACCTACGCTGGGATTTGAACCACCACCCACAACAAAAGCAAGACATTATACAATAGTTTACAGAAAGAGCAAGGAAAATCTGCGAACCAGAGCTGATGGACATAAGATTAAAACATCTCACCATTGCATTGGTCAAGAATGATTATTTCTTTGCTGAGGTGAAAAGAGTGTTAAGACCAGTGCGTAGAAATCATAGTGGTGCTCAAGCACTGGTGAAATTAAAAATTTTACTGTCATTTATTAAGGACGTGACTGATAGCATAGGAAAATTCCTGAAAAAGCCAAACATAGTGGTAATCTACTTACCCACACGGAAGATACAAGATCACATACAAACGTCCAAGGGTGCTCGCCAACACCCAGAAAATGCTGAAATTTATAGCATTCCGTGTAGTTGTTGAGAGGTGTATGTGGGTACTACAAAAAGAAGTGTCAAAAAATGACTCAAAGAGCATAGGGTCAATTGCAGTAGAGGGAAGATTGACAGATCAACTGTTGCGAAACATGCTTTACACCCAAGAGACCACCACACTCATTTTGATAGGACTCAAGTGCTGGCAGTTCAAGCGGATACCACGAAAAGCTATATAGGGAGGCCATAGAGATTGTTAAACACCTGGCTGTAATTTCAATAGGAAGGAGGAGGGTGTGAAATTGATTGAAATTTGTATACCAGTGCTGAAGAAGACGTGTACCAGTCTTCCAGCGTGGGATGATACTAACAGTGGACGACAGCAGTCGATAACAGCCAATTGCTTTCGCATATTCAGAACATATGATGTCACGCTAGTGTGAGGAAACTCGCCAAAGTGGAGTTTTGCTGGAGTCAGTAGCGAGCCAGGGTGTGAATCGGACATTCAACAAAGCTCGGACATTCGACAAAGCTGCGATCCCCCTTGAAATGTCCTCCTGAGATGATGTCCTGAGATGGGGACGAAACGTCGGGTTTTAAAGTGAAATCCATTCGACCATGGCATAATAGCCCGGAATATTTTATTAATTGTGACAGTTCCGGCAGGGAGAGTTTAGATCTACACTGTCAGTATTGTGTTCTTATTACCTTCATTAATTTGTGTTTTGTGTATAGCACATGTTGTGTACCAAGTTGTTATTTTAAAAGTGCACTCATCAGTACCAGTTGTCACTGTGTCTACAAATGAAACAAACGTTTCAATGCTATCTGATGCCGCAACACACGATACAGATACATGATTTCCAAGTGGTCGTCTTGAGAGATCTCTGGTAGCTCTTCTACTCTTTGGATGAGTGATGCAGGGGGTATATGGTTGTCTGCAGTGGCTTCAAGCATACACACACATGAGTTGTCACTATCTGAGAATGCTGATGAACTTGATGACAGTACAAAAGTTGGCCACTGTAGACAACATATGCAGTGAGCTGCTGTCATCTGCATGCAGTAAAGCTGTGTAAACGAGCAGTGCACAGATCCAAGATAAGTGTCATTCTCGGTTCACAAAGGAGACTCTGTTAGTTTGTAGTTATCTGGTGCTAGGGTGTCAAACCCAGTGATGACAGGCCAGTAAACCGTCAGCATTACTGTAGCTTTTTTTGGGAATAAACTCGAGAAGGTTACTTACTATGTGTTCATATATTGTGGATACGACGTCTACATTTCTTGACAATGAGTGTGTTGGTTCTTAAGTAGATTACAATGTCTGTTATAAAGTAACAAATTTAAACTGACAATATCATGTTAATGTTACATGTATTTATTACAAAAGTTCATGTGTCTGTTGTATAGATATTACTGTGCAATATACTCGTGATAACTGATTGTCAGATTCAGATGAACTCCACAAAGGGTAATTGTTGCCATCTGTAAAGGCTGATTTTATAAGTATGCAAGAGTTTCATGTACACCATGTTTTCTACTTTTATCATTTTTGTTTGGAAGTTTTTAATTTACAGAGTGCCTGTCTTCTTATAAGTATGAGGAGGCAAAAGAGGAGAGAGGGGAATAAAATATATGAAATTTGGATGTAATGTTGCCACATTAGTGCCAACTGGTGGTAAAATTGCAGCATACATAAATTTGTAAGGCAAATTGTTAACTGACGCCCCAAGTAGGTACAGGGTTTTTTAAATATCAATGAATCTTAGGTTTTAGGTCAGTGAATTTTTATAAATATCTTTTACCTTTTAATTTTAATCTTTTGTAGCTTGATGCTGTAGTACAAATGCATTAACGGCAGATATCGGATGAAGACAGGAAATGAAATGCGCTCTAAAATATTTATTAATTGGTCAAGACTGTTTTATTCGCAAAATTATCCCCATTGATTGTGCGTGAATATCAGAAATTAATTTTTTATTAATGAGAATGGACTTGCAGAGGTTCATAATGCCACAGATCATATATTATAAAGGTGTTTTAATTTTATCACAGTTGTGATAACTTTTTGCTTTTTTTCATTGTGCGTACATATTGCAATGGAGTGGAAATAGAAAATTATTTTTTGTCTTCGGGCATTTAAATCTACTGTTGACCTAATTCACATCCAAAACAAATAGTTTGAACAGTATAAATAGTTGTTATAAAATGAGGTAAAGCATGTTTACAGAACTTGATAACCGGTAAAAGTAAGAACAAAGCAAAACTGTTGTACTTAAAAGTTTATAAATTGTGCTTATAGGAAATCTGTAAGCATACTACAGCCGTAATAACGTGGTCTACAGTTGCTGTCATCTCACTGTTATTTATAACTTCAGGTGAACTGCCATGTCAGCCCTTGTGTGTGTACCCAGCGTCTGTAGTAAGTGGGGAATGTAACTCAAAACGAAATCAAAAACAGTTTTACTCCACTTACTTTTCGAGCGACGCTTCGTCCCCTTCCAACAACATTTTTATTGGCGTGTCAGACACCCCAAAAATAATATCTAAAATCCATTTTCGTACCCAATATTTGTGAGAATATGTTCTTTTCACTAACGTTTCGGGGTGATCTTAAACTAAAATCTGTTCACTCACGATTATTCCTGCACGACGTATTTCACGTGATGCCATTTTGAATACAGCGCTAGTGTGAAAACACTCTTCTACGAGGGTGATGGAGAGGGGAATACATGTGCAAGTTTTCGTGCCAGTCGAACTGGAGGCGCACTAGTGGGTGCTGATTTTCACCCCTACCCAGAGACCACGTTGTGGGCGATTCATGTAAAATCTTTGGCGTGGTAGCATTTGTTTTGTTGTCAGCGGGCTAGCGGCATGCCATTCCAAGTTAGTTGTGTGTAGAAAAGTTTATAGTGATTTGTATGCGTTTGAAAGCAGCTGATTTTTAGCCTTTGTGGTAAGGTTTTCGTTGTTTCTTTCTTACTTTATAGGGTGTTATGTAGTTACTGCCGCATTATATAAAATTACTTTCAATAAAGTATTCAAACAAATCATTTTGCGGAAGATAAAAGTTAGGAATTTATCGAATGATAGAAGCAATTTCACACCCAGTAAATTTGAATTATCCGAATGATAGAAGCAATTTCACACCCAGTAAATTTGAATTATCAGCATAAAAGAACTTTCTTTATAGATAGTGACGAAGTTTTTCAACAATGACATGTAGAGAGTCTACGTTCATGGTGAAACAACCACAGATACTAAGATTCCGGTAATGAAACAACGTCCACCTATTAGGTAGTAACGCAAGTACTGTGTTTATTTGGTTTGCATATAACTACCACATTTCAGGTATTTCCAGTAGCAGTGTGCCACACGATGCTTGTACTGTACACCAAGTGGTTATGTTTAGGCGTTACGCCTGCGCAATTAATAGACAGTATTCTTTCGCGTCATGTGACTGCTGTCCCGTATTTAGCAGCAGACAAGCCTTGGTATGCCGTGGGCAGCAGTTGGGTACAGATGTTCGTAACGTAAACTGAAATTGTTCCACAAGTTGCTTTGTAAACAGCAAAAGTTAAATTGTGAATTGTAAGCGGAATATCGTTCTCTGGCCTCATCTTATGCAAGTATCTTATACCTTCACCCACTCTCCTCCACATTACGTGCTGTTTAGCTCTTTACTGTAATGTTGTGGTTTGGGTGACACGATATGCCTAATTTTCTGTTAAATACCAAGTAGTAAGGTGGACAGTATGGATGTAGAATTCCATTATTATTCTTAATTTGTTTAGATTATAACTGTGGTGCATGATTTTAACTGTTGCAGGTTGCTCCTCTGCTTGGACAGGGAAATGTCATGCTGTCACAGTGATCTGCTCCTACAACACCAGCTGCTCTGAATGAAGAACAGTACTCATCTCTGCAGTAAGTGATTGTGGAGCACCTCAGGTATTGTACCCACCACATATTTTGTCTTTAGGACATCTGTATACTGTGTTAAGCAGCACATTATTTGTCTGATATCTCATTGTGGTTTTAGACAGATTATGTAATACATGCAGTCTATTTCATTAGGTAATGTCTCTTGCTCCAGAATCTTTTCTCAATTTAATCAAGAAGCTTCAAGTTAATTGCGCTTTGTGTCAGTACATTTAAACAGCAAAAATGATAGAATAACAAACTTCTTAGTGAAAGAAGGAAAAACTGCTGAGAGAGAAAACCGCTACCTGCAAAGAATGTGTGTTGACAGAGGACAATCACTGAAAAATCTACTGCAGTGAAACTGTTCCAGCACATTCTTACACAGTTTCAAAGTTGCCATGTTGTGAGCATTGTTCGTATTGTTAAACAAATGTTTATAGTCTGTTGACACTGATATCAATCATTTCCAATGGTATTTTTGCGTCTTCTTGTGCACTGTGCTCAGTGAAGAGAGCAGGTGATTCCAGTAGGTAACTTTTACACCATTTTTTTGATGTGTAGTGTTTTCTTTAATAAGACTTAACTACAATATGGGATGAGGGCCGTTGTGTGTAATAGAATTCGACATCGGTGTAAAATTAAATTTTTTAAAAATTTTACATTTCAAAAGTTGGATCACTTTGGAACAGGAACTCTTAGTGTAACCATAAAATGGTATTGCTCTAAATATAATTTTAGAAAAATAAGATTATATTGACATTTACTATTGTGTAAATGAATACAAATACATGTGTAATGGAATGGGACTTAGATAGGATGTAAAATCCACCTTAGGTGGGGCATAGTATAAAAATTTTGTGAAAGGGTAATTCCATGTCAAATCAACACACTTTAAATAAAAATTTGTCCTCACTCTCTTAGATTTTGCTGGAACTTGATATTCTTATAGTGGGTGCTTCAACTAAGAAAAATACCAAATTTCAATTTTTTACCTCAAACCATTCCTGAAATATGGCCGTGTAAACCTTTCAAAAACTGGCCAAAATGTGTGAACGGACATTTTTCAAGCTGTCCTAGGAGCTGCCCTAATTGAGCTAGAGAGCTGGGAAAGGTGTCATTTTGCAGCATTTTTCATGCTCTTTCCAGTGATATACAACAAAACAGCTTATAATTAATAACCTTTTTCAGAATGCTAATTAATATTTTAATTAAATTTTTTTACATAAAGTACATAATTTGAAAATTTTCAAAATATTTCAATAACTACTTCATATTGTTATAAATCACATGGCACAATATAAATGTGGGATGATGGGTTCATTGTTTAAAAAAATTATTCCTGATTCTTGTTTTTTGACCAAACTGACCTTTAACAAACAGGAATTTCAGTAAAATATACTGAAAGGTAATTAAAAAAGTACTAGAAATATCAAAGTATCACTTTCTTGAAACAAAACCAAACAACATTTGCTATAATTGATTGCTTTTTTTTTAATTTCTTACAGTTTAAACTAATAGTCGATTAACCGGCAAACGAAATGTTCAGTGTGGGACCTATAGCTAAGATTTAAATAAGATGTGAAAAACTTGGAAGTAGACTGTTGATGTAATACTTCTGGTCCTAAAAAGCACATTTCATTAGCACAGACTTTAGCCACTGTGTGAAGGCTGAGCATGCTTGTGTTCCCGTCTATGTATGCAGCAGGCTGTGAACACGTTGAAACACACACAGTGCTTGACGTCTGTACAATCATTGAGAGACTGGAGCCATTGTTAAGAGGATATACGACTGTTACCTTCTAAGGCTTAGTGTGCCTATAGCATTATTGTGCACTGTTGTTTTTGTGCAAATCAGTTGTTAACTCTGTGTTGACCAGTTTGTATCAAGTATATTTAATAGTTCATTTACAAGTAAATCTATAAATTGAAGGAGACTTTGTAAGTGGTTTTTGTATCAATATGGAACCAAATAAAAAGTGGAGTGCTGTAAGAGTGCAGTGTTGTAATCCGTTGAAGTCAAATCATTTTATTAGAGACAGAAAAAACTGAGGAATGTCACAGCATAAATGCTCAAATTATATCCACAAATAGCTAATGGTGGCAGGATTTGTGGGGAAATGTAGGAAATATGTAACCACATTGAAAAATAAACCAGAACCCATCAGTTATAAGTGTTGAAGAAGGTCCTTCTGGATCAGAGATAATCATCCCAGACCAAGACCCTGACTTCACTGCAAGTTCATTGGTTGTTCAAACACTTAACACATCAGTTAAAGAACTAGGTGAGTACCCAATTGATAAGAAAGAAGTAAGATCTAGACGATACAGTAAATTAGAAGTGGAAAAAATCTAATCAGTGACATGTAAACTTTTTGTTGCTGCTGAAGCTTCATCAGATACTGATACTGACGAATCCATTCTTCAAAAAATCGAATCAAACTGTAATAATTCTATAAGTAAGCAAAAAAACTAATGGTTTTTAAAAGTTCACCTGAAAAGTGGGGTGTCAGGAAAATAACGAGGGAATTTAATGCTCCTAATTACATTGTTAGGCAGTCCAAAAAAAGTTTTGAAAGGTCCAAACCCAAAACCAGGGAAGTGTTTACCAACAGAAACTGTCCATTCATTTTATGAAAATGATGAAGTTAGCTGGGCAATGCCAGGTGTTAAAGATTGTGTGATAATTACAGAAGTGGAAGTAAAACAAAAATATCAAAAATACTTATTTTGTATAACCTTAAAGAAACAAGTGTTTTAAAGACAAGTTTCCTAACATAAAAATAGGTTTCTCTAAATTTGCCGAGTTGAGACTGAAACTTTGTGTATTTGCTGTGTGTGCACAACTCACTAAAACATAAAATTAATGATAGAAAATGCCAAACTAAATACAGTAACAAACAGCAGCTTAAACAATTATAAGCAGTGCATTATAAAAATGCTTTGCAACCATCATCAGTTGATTGCAACATGGGAAATTGTGAATATTGCCCAGGAGAAACTGTCATACGTAAAATTTTACAAGACTTCTTTAATGAAAACGTAATTGATCTAGTTCAGTTTCGACAGTGGATGTCAGTTGACTGCTGTAATCTGGAAATTGTTCAGAAAACTTCTGAAGAATTCATAGATTTCTTTTGTAGCAAGATGTCTCCACAAGAGAAAACCTTATGGAATCTGAATTTGTCATCATATGTGAGTTTTTGGAAAATTATAGTATAGTTCTATAGGATGAAGCTCAGAGACAAGACAACAGATTACCGTTCATACATTTGTTATATATTACAAACAGTAAGACAAAATTGAGCATATGAGCTTTGTCATTGTTTCAGATTGCTTGGAGCACAATACAGTTGTGGTTTACGCCTTTCAACAGAAGCTTTTCCTATCTAACAAATAAATTTCAAAACTTCCAAAAATATATACTATTATTCTGATGGTTCTGCTGCTCAGTACAAAAATAAGAAAAACTTCCTGAACCTTTGCCTTTGTTAGGAAGATTTCAACATAAAATCTGAGTGGCACTTTTCAGCCACAACACTTGGGAAAGGGCCTTTTGATGGAGTAGGATGTTCAGTTAAGAGACTGGCAGCTCGTGTAAGTTTGCAAAGGCCATACTAAAATCAGATCCAAACCCAACGAGATTGGGCAGTGGATCATTTCACAAGTGTTGATTTTGCATATTCCACTCAATAAGACTATGCTGCTTCAGAAATATTATTAAAAAGCCGGCTTGAAGAGGCATTGACAATCAAAGGAACACAGCAATTTCTACATCTACATTTATACTGGGCAAGCCACCCAATGGTGTGTGGCGGAGGGCACTTTATGTGCCACTGTCATTAACTTTCATTCTCCAACACTACATCAAAATTAATAGTTAGTTATTTTTCAGGTGATATGCAGAGTTGGGAGAGGGAAGTAACTACATCACCAGACAAACTGAAGTTACAAGATGTATCAGGCTATGTCACCACTGTATATGGCAGAAACTGGTGGCTTCGGGTGGGTACAAAACAAAGAACTCGATGAAGTGAAAATAACTTTTTTTCATCCATGTGGACCAGCTAAGTCATCAAGCAGATGTCCTATCCGTTGTGGGTGTCCACAAATGTAAATCCATTTACTGCGACAGGGAGAACATACATTCTTACTGAACGTGATGTAAACCAAACCCAGTCGGCTTTATTAAAATGTAATCTGTGAAGTTCCAAGACAATTTGTTGGGAAACTGCTTTCAACTCAAAACTTAATTTTTGTCTGAGGTTACTGTTAACGTGTGTTTTATAGAAAGTTGTTTCAAAATTACTTATCGTGTTAAATTTAGCTATGTATAGAGAGATACCTGTTACTCAAAAACAAGCATTGTGTATTAATTTTTTTTTCTAGTTTCATTCCAAACATCATGGACCTGAACTATTATGTAAATACTTGTACTTTTTCATACTTTATTTCAGTTTGTAGTTAAATGTTCAAACTTTTTTGTTTTATCAGTTAATATACTGTTAGTTGAGTTGTATGAAATTAAAATAAGCAATCAGCTATAAAAATGATTATTTTTGTTTTAATAAGGTGATGTTTTGATACTTCTAATACTTTTTATAGTTACCTTTCAGTATATTTTAATGAAGTTCCTGTTTGTTAAAGGTCAGTTTCCTCAAACTATGGCTGTTAGTGAAAAAAAGCAAGAGTCCAGAATAACTGTTTTTAACAATGAACCCATCATCATCCCACATTTATATTTTGCCGTATTTACAACAGTATGAAGTAGAATATTTTGAAAATTTTCAAATATGTACTGTTGTAAAAAAATTAAATCAAAATATTAATTAGTATTCTGAAAAAGTTTATTAATTAGAAGCTATGTTTTGTTGTATATTCGTGGATAGAGCAAGCAAAATGACACCTTTCCCAGCCCTCTATCTCAATTACAGCAGCTCCTATGGCAATTTAAAAAAAGTCCGTTCGCACATTTTTGGCTGGTTTTTGAAAAGTTTACATAACCATATTTCAGGAATGGTTTGAGATAAAAAATTGAGATTTGGAATTTTTCTTAGATTCAGCACCCCACTATAAGTATACTAAATTTTAGCAAAATCTAAAATAGTGTGGTAAAATATGTGTGTTTATTTTAACCAACTGGACTCCTAAACTTTTTGTGCCTCTTGAGTCAGTAGTCCTTTCTGGATATTAATTTCTTTTGTTTTTCATTCCTATCTGGTACTTAAATATTAAAACTATTTTTTCAAGTGGTGCAATGGGACTACTACAAAACAGTTTTTATTTTGAAAAATATAGGTTTCCATTCTGAACTAATTTACATATTTGAATATAAGTAGATCAGACGAAAAATATTTATGACCAAGCCAGGGAATGGAATTCGTGCTAATTTCCAAGAATCATTGTGTATTAAACATGTAGGCCCCGGACAATATATACCAACTACACAAACATAGATACTGTATTTTGTGTTGACGAGAGCAGTGACAAAAGACGAATGTTTACTAAGTTATCATTAGTTACAAATGAAACTAGTAATCATGTTTACATGACTCGGCAGCAGTGTCATATTCATGGGCTATTCTAAGGGTTTCGTGCACCACCTGAAGTAGTCCTTGTTTCCCTTAACCTGGGCACACTCTAGATACACATCTCAGGAATACTGGGAGAGTCTCAGAAGTTTGAATTTCCCCATGAAACTGCGACTTGTGTATGTACAGTTACTGGAAGAGGTATAGTACATCCCTCTCCCCTGTTAGGACCTCTCTTTTAATCAACACTTTGACAGATTTCCACAAGCATTCTTATATTCTGTGTGTGGACGAATGACACATCCAAAGAGACAAATTCCACAGAATGATTTACAGATTCATGTTGGAAACTTTTCTTCGCTGTGTTGTAGAAAATAAAATCTGTCTGGTAACTCTCTGGTTCTTGGCAAGGTGAAGTGCTTTACGAGAGACACTCAAGTTTTCGTGTCCCTGAAATTTACATGAATTATGAAGCACTTAAACATTCCCTTTCAATGCCTCTGAAGATCTTTGTGTGCTTCAGTTTCATTTTTTAGTATTTGTCCATTCTGGTATTTCTAATTAGCTATATGTAATTCATCTGTTTTCATTGTCTTGTTTTGTCCACTGATAGGAATGCTGTCATTCTTGACTATCAGTAGCAGACTTCTTGACAGAACCTGTAGCAGTTCCAAATGATGTTTTCCAATGACTTAGTTTCGGAGGTGGTACTGTGTAGTATGTGTTATCTTACCAGTGTTAGACTAAAATAATGCTATTTTCAATGGTAAGATGACAGTTACCAAACCATGTGTTCTCCTTGTCAGTATCATTTTCTGACACCATCCACAGTACTATTAAAGTGGGAAATTGGGATTCACGCCATTCTTATGAAGTTTCACTCGGCTGTCTCCACGACACTTGACACAATTCCTGAAATCGTCATTTGGCAGCAATCTGTATTCCGAACAGACATCCAAATAAGATTGCACACTGAACAATTGAGGAATTGAGTTTCGCCAGGTAGGAGTTTTGAGACTAGAGATGCCAACAGCTTCACTCATTCCAATAAATGCTACATGATGTTTCCATTGCAATCACAAAACATTCCATATCTCCCATCACAACAGCTGCGCATTTAGTGTATTTCATCATTCAATATATATTGTTCATAGCTCATGTGTTCGATAGGCAATGCTTCTTTGGAATTACTGAATTCTTTGTCAGTGGTCAATATTTGGCATAACATGAATTTGAAGAATGTGAGATCATTTTACCAGTGCATTTTTACCACCTTTAAATGTAGGCTAAATTGGTTGTTCTGCTTTGTTCTTTCTAAAGGAGATCACTTCTTATTCATCAATGTCTACTGTTATAACTTGTCCAATAGTGCACTTTATAGGCTTTGCACCTACAATTTTAATAGCAGCAAAAGAAACTAAATAAATATCTTCCATTTCATCACCCGTTTGACCAGTGACATCATTATTTAATGTGTGCTTCAGAATTACTGAATTGCAGTTTTCCCATGAACCAAAGTTAAATTCAGAAGCATTTTGGTTGATAGAATTCTCTTTATAAATCATTAGGACAAACCAGGGTGCTTGATGCTAACCATCAACTTTGGCCAGTGACGTCATATCAAGTCCAAAGAAGCAACAGAAACACGAAATTGGTTTTGTGACGATGTAGTGTCTGACGCTCTGTCCACGCCATTTGTGGCATGGAATTCTAGGCTGTGCCCTTAACTGATTGTCTTTGCACTAAAATGCAAGATAATGATTTGTGCAAGGTTAGTTTGCACTTCTTACCCATGGAGCTATCGGTGTGTTGTATGTGTACTGGTGGAAGGTCGCCTTTGTCTGCCACGGGAGAAGGTGGTTGCTTTGTGGCTTCTGATATTTTGTATTGTAAGCAGATACCAAGTGCAGAGGAAGAGTGGTGAGAAACTGCAAACAGGTATAATTTAAACTTTAATTTCATCCACTGCATTGATGCAATTGGCAAGAAACACACAATACAGACTTCCACTGTTTTCTGGTGCTTCAATCAACACAGCTATTATCTAACATGTGTTGTTGTTTTGATGGCTATTGCAGATGCTCACTACAGAATTCAGTATGCCAGTTTGGAATGCCAGGAGAGAATCTCAGACGACGGAACGAATAAGGTTATTGAAAATGAACTGCAACTTCCATAACCGACATTGATACCAGAGAAAAGCAAAGTGGTTACTCCTTTTGCGTAGGTAACAGATGACACATTTGCAATAGGCTCAAACCTCATGAAGCCCTCCCAGATCCAGACCCATACCCAAAGGGTTCGCTAGGAAGAGTGTTTAATTATTGATTGAGCAGAGGTCAACACAGGATAGAGAATGTATTCAATTTCCTGGCATTTGTTTTCAGAGTGGCTTTTGATGGTGGGGTCACATATACAGTATGCAGTTACAACTTCAAGAACATCACACTTATTGTGACATTAGTTATTTTTCAGAACTAAGTCAATATGTACTTCAGTAGTACTGCAACTCTTTGGAGATCTCATTTTCTATGAGAAAGCTCATCATACTGTATCCAAACAATACAGGCTCATTCCATGAAATCTCACAGTGAGTGATCAGTTGACCATTTCATGATGTCTCATCAGTATTTACTCATCATTAATCTGGCACCAATTTCCATATTCTGAGAGATCTACTACTTAGTAATGAGTTAACCTACAGCTCTCAGATTTTTGTACATAAAGTCCTTGCTACTAAGTTGGTGTAACATACAAAAAGGGGGTTCAACATTTTGATTTTTTATAAAAAATGTTGAAATACTCATTTTCCATGCCGTGCTTTAAATTGGTGATATTCTTAACACTATTTTGTACAGGGAAACAGTATAGATATTGGCCTGTGCACTGCAACTCTTTAGTACCAGTATTAAGTTTTTACAATAGTGCAAAGCATTTCACATCACAATTAATAGCTCTTATTTTCACTTAAAGATGACACCATTAAAAAAAAATAAAACTTGACTAGCTTTGAAGTTTTTTTGCTGAAATGTTTATGTATCTGGTAGCAACCTTACATGCAGAGAATAATATCCTGACTTGCTTTATTCATTGGCAAAAAATAAACCACCAGCAATCACTGTTGGGATAAGGTTCACCCACCTATCAAAGGGGTGTAGACGGGGGTGAAAAAGAAGTGTAGCTCATAACATGAATTCCTAGACTAATCACTAAGTTTAAAGCATATATGAAATTTTTTCCTGTGAATAATACAAAATGATGAAAGTAAAAAAAGTTCATCGCTTACTTCTTTTCTGATGTTCTTGCAGTAAACGTACTGCAAGAGGCATGACATTATAATTTATTATTACTTTAGTCATAACCGTAATTGCGACACATTTTGCAGACAGTAAGCACATACAGCACTTACTGTAACTGCAAAATTATATGTGTGAATGGCACGTAATTCAGGAGATATTATATCATCATAAACAATGAGAAGAGTGAAAAACCGATGAATCATGCAAAATGTTTAAATTTATTGTCTTGTTGTTAGTAACTCAATTTACAACACATTTTGAAGACAGGATCCACATATGCAACTGAAGATACCTACAAAATTTTTATCATTGTATGAATCATAGTTTGAGAGATACGATACAAACATTAAGCACAACGCTGCTCACCAGATTTCTCTCCTAGCTTAGCAAATAGACTCCATATGTATTCTTAGAACAATTCTTCGTGAAATATATGTGGTTGTCCTTACATGTCAGAACTGTAACAGGTGTGAGAATTGAAATTAGTTATCAGTCATTTTCAGTGTGGTGACACATTGTTATTCTGTTACTGTAAATTAGAAAGACGCCAGGGGCATGAAATGAGATGTAAGCAGTACTGAGAGACATCAATATTTCTTATGCTTATAATGGCATATAGACTCTGAGATTCTGCAGAGAACAGTCTCATAAAGTAATTAAAGTACAAGGAAGGAAATTTTACACTAAAGAGCCAAAGAAACTGGTACACCGGCCAAATATTGTGTAGGGCCTCCGCGAACATGCAGAAGTGCTGCAAAACGACGTGGCAGGGACTCGACTAATGTCAGAAGTAGTGCTGGAAGGAACTGCGACCATGTATCATGCAGGGCTGTTCATAAATCTATTATAATATGACGGAGTGGAGATTTCTTCAGAACAGCATGTCGCAAGGCATCCCAGATATGCTCAACAATGTTCATGTCTGCAGAGTTTGGCAGCCAGTGGAAGTGTTTAAACTCAGAAGAATATTCCTAGAGCCACAGTGTACCAATACTGGATGTTCGGGGTGTCGCATTGTCCTGCTGGAATTGCCCAAGTTGGTCGGAATGCACAATGGACATGAATGGATGCAGCTGATCAGACAGGATACTCACGCATGTGTCACCTGTCAGTTGTATCTAGACGTATCAGGTGTCCCATATCACACCATCTGTGTCCACCCCACACAACAACAGAGTTTCCGCCAACTTGAACAGGCCCATGTTGGCATGCTGGATTCGTGGATTCATGAGGTTGTCTCCATACCCATACACATCCATCCGCTCGATATTATTTGAAATGAGATTCGTCCGAGAAGACAACATGTTTCCAGTCATCAGCAGTCCAATGTCGGTATTGATGGGCCCAGGCAAGATATAAAGCTTAGTGTCATGCAGTCATCAAGGGTACATGAGTGGGCCTTCACCTCCGAAAACTCATATCGATGATGTTTTATTCGATGGTTCGCACGCTGACACTTGTTGATAACCCAGCATTGAAATCTGCAGCAATTTATGGAAGGGTTGCACTTATGTCACGTTGAACAATTCTCTAGTCGTTGTTGGTCCTGTTCTTGCAGGATCTTTTTCTGGCCTCGGCGATGTCAGAGATTTGATGTTTCATAGGATTCCTGATACTCACGGTACACTCGTGATTGGTCGTATTGGAAAATCCCAACTTCATTGCTGCCTTGGAGATGCTGTGTCCCATCACTAATGCGTCAACTATGACACTACGATCAAACACTCTTAATTGTTGATAACATGCCATTGTAGCAGCAATAACTGATTTAACAACTGCACTAGATACTTGTCTTCTGTAGGTGTTCCCGACTGCAGTGGCATATTCTGCCTGTTGTCATATCTCTGTATTCGAATACGCACGCCTATACCAGTTTCTCTGGCACTTCAGTGTAATAAATACACATCATCTACTGTGCATGTAACATTGTTTTCCATGACGTCTTGATCCAGAAATGAAATAAGTTCACTTTAGGATGAGAGATCAGATCTTTCCATAGCATTTATTGTCATGTTTGTGGAATGATGGGACCTTGCATATAACATTGGAGAATGGGACTTGCACAGCATCTTTCCTACAGGCCCAGGATGGGAATGGTGATTCATCTGGAGAAAAGCAGTTAATCTCAGCATCTTTAAATTCATTCAATATGAGGAAATGCATGTACCAGTTTTCATCATATCTGAAAACCACAAACTGTGCTTCCATAGATAGGTTGTGTGCATGCGGCTACCGCACTTGGGACTTTGGTTACAGTTTTCTCTGGAGTGTTCAAAGCCCTAACATCTGGAGCACTGGATTGGTTGTGATGGTGGTATTGAGTTCAAGATGTTCACTGAGTAAACTATCTACTTTTGACAGGTCTCTTGTAGTGACTTATATCAGGGAAGCTTCACCCAGTATCCTTGGAGTCCAGCCTTAACTGCCCTTTGGCAGGTATAAATTTTGTTCGGCCAGCTCTTCCTCTGCCTCTTGTGTAATATTGAAATCAGTGCCCTTAATGATCATGCAAATTGTAAGTAGTTGGCATTTTGTGTTAGAATCTGTGTTAATGCATAGGTTTTTGTAGTTGTTGTTAAATGTTAAATGTGTTTTATTTATCTCATAACGTACAATATTTCAGAACATATGTCTGATGTACAGGAGACACGTCAAGGTTACAATTAGCTTATTTACAATTTTTTCATACTTACAGTAATACTTTGTGAAGAATTTACTTACTTAAAATTTGTCAAACTTATAGCATTTACATCTACTATAACTATCAGAAATTTTTATTCCATTTTAGGGATCCAGTTCAAAGTATCACTTCATCCTTCATGAAATCTTCCACAGAGTAGTAGCATCGTTTAATTAGAAAATCATGTAACTTGCTTTTTAAAATATTTACCTTCATACTCATCATGCCACACCCTTTTATAGAGTTGTGAATTTTCATGGCTATATACTGAGGAGTCTGAGCACGCAGTTTTAAGCGATGAGAGGTGAGCATAAAGTTTTCTTTATGTCTCGTGTCATACGAGTGTTCAAAATGATTTTTTTTTTAATAGATCAGCTCTCCTGCGTAGGAAAAGAATCACCTCAAGGATGTATAGAGAGGGAACAGTTAATATTTTTAGATCTCTAAATAATGGTCTACATGATGCCCTCGGCTGTGCAGAGCACATGTTGCGAACGATTCTTTTTTGCAATTTTAAGATCCGTGTAACGTTTCCAGAGTTTCCCCAAAAAATTATGCCATATCGAATAACTGATTCGAAGTAGCTATAATACGCTATTTTCCTGGTGGCCATATCAGTGGCACAGGCTAAAATTTCCATTGCAAAAGCAAGGCTGTTTAATTTATTTGCTAGATATTCTATATGAGAATTCCAGCTCAAAGTTTTGTCTAAGTTTATTCCCAGGAACCTGACTGAGTCAAGTTCTTTCATTTTTTGATTGTTGTGAGTGATACAGATTTCTTCAGTTTTTGACTTTTTGGATTTAAAACTCATCATGTGGGTTTTTGAAATGTTTAGCCTTAAGCCATTTAGACTGAACCATGTTTCCAGGTTTCTTAACGTATTCATGACACAATGTGGTACATTTTCAGAATTTTCATTTTCAATTAGGGCAGAAGTATCATCTGCAAACAAAGTTAAATGAGTATTTATATTGAGAGGCAAGTCATTTACATAGAACAAGAATAAAATGGGTCCAAGAATTGAGCCTTGAGGAACACCTTGTGTGACAGTTTTCCACTCTGAGAAGTAATCTGCTCCATTTGATGTGATTATTACCCTTTGCTTCCTCTACGACAGGTATGATTCAAACCATTTCAAAGCAATATCCCTTATTCCATACCTGTTGAGTTTGAAAAGCATGAGGGCATGGTTTACAGAGTCGAATGCTTTTGTAAGATCACAAAATATTCCTGCGACCTTAGCTTTCCTATCTAGTGATGAAGTAATTTTTTCAATAAACTCATTTATTGCATCTACTGTGTTTTTGCCTTGTTGGAAGCCAAATTGGTTTGGTGAAATGATATTATTCTGTGTGATGAAGCTTTGTATCTGTAAAGCAGCAATTTTTTCAAATATTTTTGATATGACAGGAAGTATAGAGATGGGGCGATAATTTCCCATATCATCTTTTGAACCTTTTTTATACAATGGTTTTACTTCCGCATATTTCAAGAGATCAGGGAAGTAACCGTCTTCAAAGGATTTGTTTATTATGAGAGAGAGAGAGAGAGGATGAGCTATTACGTTGTAAACTTTTTTAATTATTTTGGTGGGTATCCCATCCCAGCCAGCCGAGTTTTTGTCTTTCAAGGAAAGTATGATATTTTCAACAAGTTTTGCTGAGACTGTGTTGAATTTTTTAAGACATTCAGTGGTATTGTCTTTTAACCCAAAACTATTTACTTTCTGCTCATAATTTGCTATGTCTAAATCAGATTGTGCTACATTTATAAAGTATTCGTTGAAGCACTCACATATTTGAGCTTGATTTACAACCAATTTTTCCTTAAGTTTGATTTCTGAGATATCTTGTTTATGGTTTTGGACACCTAATTCAGACTTAACTACAGACCATACTGCCCTTGTTTTATTTTTCTGCCCTAGAATGAATTTGTTATTTGCCATTTGTTTTGAAGCTTTCACAACTTTTTTGAAAATAGTTTTATAGTTTCTAACATATTTTACAAAATCAGGATCTTTGTTGTACTTCAGTTGATTGTGTAGCTTCCTTTTCCTCTCACTCGATATTTTTATTCCTGGTGTGATCCATTTTATCTTACTTGATGTTTTGTTGCAATATGATCTTGGCGGGAAAGTTTCATTAAATACTTCAATAAAACTTTTTAAGAATGTACTAAAGTTTTCATTTGTTGAATCACCATCCCTGAAACACCACTTAACTTTACTTAGGTTTTCATAGAATATTTCAATATTTGTTTTATTGAAACTCCTTTTGATACAAGTCTTCTTTATATTATGTTTGTCAGTTTTTGGTAGTGACACAAACAAGGCAGAGTGATCAGAAAGACCTAAGTCTAGACAGAATTTATTTACATTATCAAAGTTATAATTTGTTACAATGTTGTTGATGCATGTTGCTGAGTGAATATTTTCTCTGGTGGACTCCGAAAAATTTAGTTTAAAACCAGACTTTTTAATTGAATCAATAAATTTTGTTGATTCTTTATTGTCATTTGCAATGTTTATATTAAAATCTGCTGCTATTACAATTTTTTTTCTTTTCTTTCTTTAGTTTGTTTAGCAAGCACTGGAATTTAGAGAGGAATGGTGTCACTAAAGCCCTGTCTGGAATCCTATAAATTGAAATAATTAACATATTAAGGTCTTTAAGTTCTATGCAACAACTTTCGAATATACAATCTTCATTTAAAAAATTAAAATCTGTTTTCGCTTCATAGCTTATAGAAGAGTCCAGGAGTATGCAGCAACCTCCGTGAGATTTTTTCTCCCTGCAATAGCTGCTTGCAACATTGAAATTTTCAATTTTATTTAAAATATTTATTGTATTAGAGCTAAGCCAATGCTCATTTAAACAAATAATTTTTATGTTTTTACATTCTGAGAGAAGGATTTGTAACTCATCGAGTTTGTAGCCTAGGCTACTGGAAGATTTAGAATTTAAGCCATTTATATTCCAGTGCATCAAATAAGGATTTTCGCTTGTTTTAATGGTATTAAGCATACATTTTCGAAGACATACTTCAGCAGTTTTCTTTTCAGCTAACACGCATTTTTCTTTTACATCCCCTCCAGTAAATATTAGTTTCCCTTAGTTTTAATGATTTTGCAAACATCCATAAACATTTTGCTTAGGGTCATCGATCCTAGTCTATTTAGATGCAGTCCATCCTTGGCTAGGCATTCCTTGCCCAAAAACTTATTTGAGTCTATAAATATAGCACCTAGTCTGTCACAGCACTCATTTATTCTGCAGTTGATTCGATTGATATAACTGTCACTCACCGACCTCCTGTTTACGATTCCGCTGACCACTATCCTGGTAGCGGGGTAAATTTTTCTGGCTGATCGGATTATGTTTCTTGATTCGTTAATGATTTCCTCTTCGCTGTATCCTCGGAGGGAGTTTGTCCCAACATGGATGAAAACGGCTTTGTAATTTTTGTTCGCTTCTTTTTCGATGTTTTCTCTTGAATTTGTAATGTTTTTAAAATAGTTACTGAGCTGATGGGACCTAATTCCTGGGCGCACTTCAACTTCACAAGCTGGCACTACGACATTCTTCAATATGGAATCGCCAATTGTGAGAAATTGCTTTTCAGCTACTTTTTTATTATTATGACATCTTTTGTTCTCGAACTTTTCACTTGTCAATTTGTACGTAGTATTTATGCCTACTGAGTCTGCACTTTGCTTTAATTTACGTGACGTGAAGCGTTTGTCTTGCAGGGAACTCGTATTTGTATCCCTCCGCAAATGGCGTGCTTCATTGTTTGCATCTATCATTTTTCGGGATTTGTTCGCAGTTTTCTTCACGAATAAGATCCACATATTCGTTTCTAAGCGTCAATACTTCTGGTTGCCCTTTTATTGTTTCACAGGGTGCCTTATTTCCGTTTATTGAAACACAACTTGTATCACTCCGCATCCGCCGATTTTCATCGTTTCTGGCGATGTAGTCCCCGCAGTCACAGACTTTTTGGTGCAGAAGTTCGCTGTTTTCGTTTTGTAACGCTAACAAGTTGTCCTTGAGGGATTCAATTTCTTTCCGCAGCACTTGAATAACAGTTTCTTTTGCAGACATTTCACTTTGGAGATCAGCCTTTTCTTCACTTAAACAGGTCCGTAAACAATCCTGGCAGCACCACAAGAAATCATCATGTATGAATTTTAAGTTCAATTTTGCACACTTTTCATGTAGCCAGAAGCGACACTTTACGCACAGAATTCCTTTTACAACACGTTTTTTACATTCCTTGCACATTGCACTGCTAAACGATTGCTTTTTTGAGAGAGCTGCACTATTACACTGACCCATCGGCGCCATCTTGATTAAAAGCTCATACCCTCTGCATGGATGCTTTTCAGCACTGCAGATTAATATCTCCACATTGTTGTCGCTGTAAGATACGACTTTACATTGAGAATTTTTAGGATAGACTGGAGAGATTTCTGTGTCATGTATGGATCCAGATTTTGTATGAAAACAGTATATATTGTCAGATTGTTCATGTTCCTGTTGTTGAAGGGGATGAAAAGGTCAAAACTGAAGTTGTTCCAGTTGGGCATATGTCTTATTGCTGACCTCCACAACGTAGTTGTGTCTATTTGGTGATTTTATGGTTTTGAAAAGCCCTTGAATTGTGTGGCTGTTTATTGCGTTGCCATTTGTCTTAGTTCTCAGGATTGCAGAGCTCATAGTGGCACATGTGGTGCACATCAAGGCTTTCCCCCTGTGGGTCAGGGAGTCAGAATAGGCCCCAAGGTATTCCTGCCTGTCGTACAAGGCGACTAAAAGGAGTTTCACACCTTTCAGCCATTATGTGATGGTCCCCTGTGCCCATCGTGCATTTAGATGTTTAGCCCACTTTCTCGCCGTCGCATTGCAGTCCTGTCCATTCTCCATCTCTTGGGCGAGGACACCTTCCTGGGTGCATTTCCCACCATGCACTATACAGTGTAGATTTCTCCGTTGACGATGACCATGGACTTCTTTGCACATGATATCCAGCATGGTAGCCAGTCCCTTGTGGTGGGGCCACCATGTACCCTTTTGGTTGTAGCCCCCCGACCACACAGGGATTGCTCTGCTGATGCCTGCACTGTTAACTCCCCACTTAAGCCAAGGGGTAGATACCCATCCCTCTGGGGCATCAGGACTCCCGTCAATGACCATCCTGCCAGGTGGCATTTGCTGTGGCTTGGTGGCACCTGTGGTGAGGGTCCCTGGTCAGAGTGGGTGGCATCAGGGCAGATTACACGCGATGAAGCGTAATCCAGCATCTCTTGCTGGTGGTGAAACACCAGCAGTCCCTAAGCGATCATTCAACACACAGAAGTACAACCCCAAATTGTTCCCTTCCCTGGCCATACCATGGGAGGAATGTCAGGCTAAGGATGGCAGCGGATCTTTTTCACCCTGGTACCTTGTATGTTCGAGAGCTGGTGGGGAATTTGTCACGATGATGAAGCCTCAGTTTTTGGTTGACCATTTAGAGTACAAGTTCGGGAAGGTGGTGTGCTTGTACAAAATGAGATCTAGGTCAGTCTTGATTAAAACAGCATCCTCTTCCCAGTCACGGGAGTTACTCACTTGTGACAAACTGGGGGTATTACTATAACCATCATGGCCCATAAGAGTATAAATATGGTCCAGGGTATCATATTTCTCAAGGACCTTGTTTTGCAGTCTGACGATGAGCTGAGTGCCAATTTAGAGCGGTGAGGTGTACATTATGTTTGCCATTTCCACGTGGGTCTGAAGGATAATCAGGTTGCCACTGAGGGTGATACATCACCTGGGAAGGTCAAGGTGATGGTATGCCACTGTGATGTAAAGCCATGCCCTCTATGTTGTGCTGGAAGTTTGACCACATGTCTTCCCTCTGTACTTCCAGCATTACATTCCGAGATTGTGGACACCCATCACATCCCAATCCTCCATGTGCCCCGCCTCCCATCTGTCTCAGCTGCTGAGATCACCATTCGCGTTGCTCGCCTGACTGCAGGATTCTCCAGAAAGAAAGGAAAATCGTGGAGTACAAGACCGTGGACCGACTGACCTACACTGAGGCTAAGAGAAAATTTGAACGCCTGCATCCTGTGCGTATGACTCATCTTACGCCGCTGCTACAACAGTTCTGCCACCATCAGCTCCGCCAGCCCGGGTCATCTCTCAGAGCCGGAAGACTACATCTGCCCCCTTGATGGGGGGGGGGGGGGGGGGCGCCATTTCCCTCTCTGTTGCTCCTGCACCACCTACTTCGGGAACACCACCCACCAAACCGTCGGGGACGTCCGTCCCCACTTCTAAGTTGGAGAAGCGTAAGTCTTCTGCACTTCTCTTCCCAAAAGCAGCTGGTTGTAGGGCTTCATGCCCCTTCCTCTGTCCCAGAGACTGAGCAAGTGAAGTCCTCCCAGCCAGGGAAAACTAAGGGGCAGCTAGAGAAATCCAAAAAGAAAACCCCTTAGACCAACAAAATTGCAGTGGCACCCACATCACCGCTACCTACAAGCTCTGTGGCTGAGGGTAGGGTAGAGATTTGGGCATCCGCTGAGGACCTAGAACTTGCCAGATCCTCAGACACAATGGATACATACTGCTTAGGTAATAAGTTGGTGGCAGCAGGTGACTCTGAGGCCTAAACTGCCTCATTGAATGTTCCATGCCTTCCCGGTCTCACGATATCATCTTCCAGTGGGATTGCGGGGTTTTTCCACCACCTGGCTGAGCTATGGCAACTGTTAAGCTTTACACCTGCTATCTGCATTGCCCTCCAGGGAACCTGGTTCCCAGCAATGCGGACCCCTGCCCTCCGCAGCTATACGCATTGATCGGGTTCTTACCGGGTTTGAGCACCGGAATGATGCTACTCTCCCGCCATTGCGATGCACAGACACCATGGCGCCAGAGCTGGTTGAAGATGAGTACATGTCGCTTGTACTCAGATGAGAGATGTTTAATCACCTGGCTGCGGATCTGATCAGGCCCAGGAGCTGTGTTGGGGCAATGTGCAATGGCACTGAGAGCTCCCACTCTGTAAATGGGGCATTATAGGATTCACGGCACCATATAGTTAATGAGAGGACGTTCCTTTCCAGCCGCTGTTTGAGTGTGCAAAAGGCTGGGGTGTAATTCTCCAATGCAGAGGCTCCAGCAAAGTGCTCGGCAATCACATTTGGGTCAGTACATAACTCGTCATTTATGGTGACACCGGGGACAGCTATTGGGGCCTGGTACCCAAAAAGAAGTTTGATCTTTGACTAGACTTGGGAAGGCGATGTGTGGCACCTAATGGTGGAAACGTATCTCTCCAAGCACTACTTCTTCTGTTGTTTGATAAGGTAGCAAATATGTGCTCCAGGGAAGTGTGCCATTCATGCCATTGTAGCGCTCGCAGACGCTCCTTAATTGCTTCAGCGACTTCCAGTGACCACCAAGGGACTGCCTTATGCCTTGGGCACCCTAAAGAGCGAGGGATCGCGTTTTTTGCTGCAGAAACAATAGTGTTAGTCACCTGCTCAACCAATACATCGATTTTCCCATGTGGGGGAGATTCAGTGGTGATAGCAGAGGTGAAATTTCCCCAGTCCGCCTTGTTCAAAGCCTATCTGGACAGGTGCCTGTGTGCCTAATGCTGGGGCAGTGACATGAATTGGTCACTACAACACGAGTCGTCATGTGCTCTCCAGTGGATAGATGGGAGAAGTCCTGGGCAGCAAATTGATAAATCAATGGCCAAGTAACTACCATTCGAACGGGTAAAGGTCCGTTGACAATTGCAACTGTGGCGAGAATGATTTCAAAGTTCGAAGCCACGGGTTGTTCAGACGACAGACCCCGTATTGGCCGAGCGAGCACAAGCCGTAATGCTGCTGCGACAGTTCAGGAAGAAATGGAGACTCTAGCGGGTTCGTCTATGCACGGGGAAGTCAGCTCTCGTGCAGTCACACGTCGCACCAGCATTCCATATACTATTGTTTAGTTGGCGCTGAGGTGTACCCTCCGATGCTATCCGCACAAAATCCATCGGCATCATGAACTGTTACCTGGCGATTTAGTGAAGCGGAGGGCATTTGCGGTGTTGGCGTTTCAAAAGATGGCGCATGACGACGATTGGTTGAGCAACATGTTTTGGACCGACGAAGCTCATTTCACGCTCCGAGGGTCTGTCAACGCCCACAACTGCAGAATTTGGGCTACCGAAAATCCTAGAGCCTGTCGTTGAAACTCCATTCCACTACGAAAAAGTCACGGTATGGGTTGGATTTACCTCATCTACCGTTATCGGGTCTTTTTTCTTCTAGGAAATGCGTAATTCTGGTTTTGTACGGTAACTGCTACCGTGACGGGTGAGAGGTACGCCGATATGTTACAAAATCGCGTCATCCCCCATCCTGGCTGATAAACACCTGCTGGAACGTACGATGTTTATGCAGGATGGCGCTCCACCCTATATTGCTAGATGCGTGAAAGATCTCTTGCGCGCGTCGTTTGGTGGTGATTTTGTGCTCAGCCGCCACTTTCGTCATGCTTGGCCTCCCAGGTCCCCAGACCTCAGTCCGTGCGACTATTGGCTTTGGGGTTACCTGAAGTAGCAAGTGTATCGTAATCGACCGACATCTCTAGGGATGCTGAAAGACAAAATCCGACGCCAGTGCCTCACCATAACTCCGGACATGCTTTACAGTGCTGTTCACAACATTATTCCTCGACTACAGCTATTGTTGAGGAATGATGGAGGACATATTGAGCATTTCCTGTAAATATCATCATATTTGCTTTGTCTTACATTGTTATTCTAATTATTGATATTCTGATCAGATGAAGCGCCATCTGTCGGACATTTTTTGAACTTTTTTTTCTAATAAAACCCCATGTCATTCCAACCGTGTGCGTCAATTTGTACCTCTCTATCTACATTATTCCCTGATTTATCCAGTTCTCAAATTTATACTGACTTTTTTAATCTCCCGGTACTTGCTAATGACAGATTTGTTGAGATGCAATTTTCTGTGTAGACAAGTGTAACTGTTTCATACGGTGATAAATCGCAGGAGTCACAGAAATTGCAGAAGTGGCAGGAGTCGCAAAAACAGCAGTGGTAGAGGGCGGATGGATACAAGACCTAGATTCGTTAACTGCGATTCGTAACTGCGACAAATCAGTCAAGAGTAACAGATACTGAGAAGTAGCATTCACAGAAATCACTGATATCTCGAAAATGGCAGTTTAGTCCATCACTATTGAGCAGCGCCGAGAAGAACGAATACCAGCAGGTAGCCAGAACAGACCAAAAGGATTTCTTTCGGTACCAACCTTCCCACTGTCGATAAAGACGACTTAGAAGGCACAAACAACTTAGCTTTGACAGAACACCGCAAGTTGGCCAGACTGACCACAGCAGACAACAAATTGCATACTACTAGCTAGCAATGGAAACACGAAAAATACATTCTCATGCACTTTCACATAGAAGGTAATGAGAAAGATGGAAATCTATCAGTATAAATCTAGGAGCATAAAATATATTCAGTGTAAATCTCATTGAGGGCTTTCTTGTGAACAGTTAGGTAATTTAATTACCTTTATAACGATGCAGTACACAGAGACCTTTCAATGTACTTGTCTTAGGTTGCCCTAGGACAGGGTCGCACAAGGTGCATGCACCGGTGCATCGCACAGTGCAGAAGACGGCTGCCCTATGTTGACGACTGTGCAGACCCCCCCCCCCCCCTCCCCTCCTCGGCTTTGCGCAACAGTGCTGCCTCTCACTTCCTCACTTCCTTAGCTTGTGTCGCTCGCGCCGCCTGTCTCGACCTGTTTCAAAGCTTTTACCTTGTTGTCTTCGTCATTGCCAAATATTGATGTACACTAGGTGGAGAGCTTAGTTTGCTGTACCGGTACAAAAGAGATTTATATAATAACTGTAATGGTAACAATTTTAAATTTGATTTCAACACAAGTGTATCTTCCGATGTGCTCTTTATTTTATTTGCAATTATGCTACTAAGATCTGGAACAAGAGATTGGCTGACAGCAATTCTGAGATAATTTTTTAAATTACAATTAGAAATACTTGCACGCAATCTAGTTTTTGCACAAGACAAAACAGAAAAAAACTTTTCACATACATAAGTGGAACCAACAATAGAAATAATCTTCGCTGCATCTCTGTGTAACTTGGGAAATTCTTCCTTCGGCAAATTCTGGTAGAATTGGAGCAAACCTTTTGTATTGTAAAACACATCCTTTCGGTGAACATCGTTTTGCAAATCAATTAGTTCGAAATGTAAATCTGAAGGCGCACTTTCAGTATCCATCGAAAAAGGTTTCACAAAAACATTGAGAATTGGCTGCAGATGGGTAATTTCCTGAAACAATAACAAAGCCAAAGTTAATAACTGAAAGTAATGTAAGCCGTTGTTTCGAAGTACTAAAATGCGACAGATTTTAATAAACATGTAATGTGTGCTATTGGTTTTACTGTAATGTTACACATACATATGTAACGCAATCTCCTTTATTTAGCTGTATGTCATATACCGGCATATTACTTGGAATCGGTCGTTTAACGGATTATCAAGGGACTGTAGCACTTCGACGTAATTTTCGAAGCGCGCTCCTTCCTGCGCAGATGCTGTCAAACAAAAACATAGTACCGTTTTGATTAGAGCGGCTATAAAAATCAGGCTGTTTTAATAAGGGTACAATTTATATCTCGCTTACCTAGTTCAGGAAAGTGTTGCGTATTTTTCTCTGGAAGGTTGTTTTTGAGGAGCTTCAGTTTATACTGGAAAGCTTTTCTTTTTGGAGTTTCAGACTTAAGTCATTTAGGAGAGCCATAATGTCTGCTAAAAATCCTCAATCAGCTACGCATTCAGGGCGACGGAAAAGTGGCTCCGGACGTCCTTTGCTCTCCAAAAACTGAGCCGCAGTGTGGCGTTGTTGAAAGATTCGGGAATCACTTTCCCTTTGCTCAGCCAGCGCACCTCAGCGTGTTAGGGAATATCTGGATACTCCTCTTCATAGGAAATCAAAAATTTTTTTAATTGACGATGAGTGAGTCTATGAGAACGAATGTGGTTCACGATACGCACCACTACCTTCATCACATCTTGAAGACCGATAACTTTCGCGCAAAGAGCATCTTGGTGTGCAAAACAATGAACTGCAGGTAAATTCGGCATGTTAAGTTTTTTCCGCAGTAGGCCAATATACCCTTTTGCTTTACCGCACATTGCTGGTGATTACGGAAAACAGGTTTTCTCAAGGGAGTCCTATTCCTTCAGCTGCCATTTCAACAGCTGCTAAAATATCCGCCCCTGTAACAGTGTCCTTCAACGAAATCGTGTCCAGGAGCTCTTCCGTTACATGTAGGTCGTCGTCCACGCCACGCAAAAGTATTGCTAACTGAGCCGTGTCGTTAATATCCGTGGACTCATCAAGTGCGATGGAGTACGCTAGGAAGTTTTCATGCAAATTCTCCGATGTATTGTCATTCTGGAAAGTGGTATTCTGCTGTACGCGGGAGCTAATGTGGGATTCATTGTCTTTACTACGTCCAACATAATGTTTTTTTATTAATGGCCCGTCCATAACTGGCCTCCCAGCTTTTGCTCAACGTAGAGCAACTTTGTAACTAGCTCTGAGAGTCCTTTCGCAACATCCCTCATCTTCTTCACCCTAAAGTAGAGAAAAAAAGATATGTTAGAAATAATTTATGCGAAAACGAAAACTAAGGAATCTAAACAAATGTTATTTCGTTTCGCATGACCTTTAACCAAAATATGCATACTAAAGTAGTTGCAACAAACCTCGTTTGTAGATACAGATTCTCTTCTGCAAGAGTTCGCAACTTCCGTAATTCTTCCTCTCTCGCATCCCCCGTTTTATCACTGTACTTTTCTGAATGCAATTTTCTGTAGTGCCTTTCAGTAGACGATTTTCTGACACGTAATTAGTGTACCGCAGATTAGACATTTGGCTTTATCGTCACAACGCACAAAAAAGTAGGAGAGTTCCCATTCCGGTTTAAATTATGGCAATTTTCTATTCTTTTGGAGCAGATAGTTCCATTATTCCGGTAATTGCCTTGCGCTTACGTTTTCCACTTTGACTAAGCAGTCCGGCAGCGCATTCGGCAGCGCACAGCGTCGGCCTCACCTAGCAAGCCGACTTGAGGCGAAGTATGCCGAGTTGAACCGATGCACTGTGCAGGCACTCGCTGCACCTCGCTTTGCACGCGTGCGGTTTTCCGTGTTTGTGCGGCCCTGCCCTAGGAAAAGGCAGCAGAGTACCACTTGACGTTCGATGGGTAGCGTTACACATATGCCTGTAGCCTCTTAGGTGAAGTCAAAATTGCGTGTGAGTGTCAGCCGTGCAACTTGTATAGTTCATGGTCGAAAGTAGTAGGCCTATGATATTTATTCGTTACAGGGCTTTAGGCGCCAGGCTCTGCACGCACCCTCTGGCGGCAGTTAAGAAGCACGAGAGCGGCAACAGTAGCGGCAGCGGCCGTAGACCACAGATAACATAGACCGCGCACGTCTCCATCTCTGCCGTGTGAAGGATTTGTCACGGAGATTTGTGCCGACACAAGCAGCGAAGAAAAGTATCTCGGCACATTTATATCGCGACATAATTCAGAGTCATGTACCTGGTACAAACAGCCAACGTGAGCGTTCTCTCTGGCGACTTGTAGGCGGCCAGTTTCACGGAAAATGGCGTCCGACCCAGAACTTCTATTTCTATGCGCTAGCGCATAATTGTAAACACGGAGAATAATCAGGAAAGGAAGGTAGATTGTGGGTGCGTAACTTTCTCAGTTAACGGTGTAGTCATGGAGCTTGCAGTTCAGTGATGAGTGACCTGAAAGTTAAAGATAGGATTACAATTTTTGTTTCGTATATCTACGACAGACATTGAACATGCTACACGGCCAAGAATACAAATTTTCGAGAAGCTGTAACCGCTGCTGAACAGCTTGTCGTTACATTACGCTTTTTAGCTACTGGAGATTCGTACTGCTTCTTAATGTACATCCATGGGATTTCCAAACCTTTATCAGTGACGAAATATAATAGAGGCAAGAGAAATTGATTAATGATTTCTTTTGTTTGAACCAGTTAAAATATAAAAGTTTTCCGGCTGCCCATCATTCTCGTCATTTGGTGCAAAGTTTCTGTTGTTGTAACTTAACTCGTTCTGGAATTAGTGAAGTTCTTCTAGTTTTGCCTCAAAAATTAAGTCCTGTATCCTCTTCTGCAGGATCGTAAGACGTCTACAGTCTTTTTTTTTCGGGTACCGAATCCTGAAGCACAACGGAAGGAAATTGCACGAGAACTGGACATTCGATGGAACTTTCCTCATTGCACAGGGGCTTTAGGTGGAAAACACTTTCAAATTGTTAATCCTGCTCATGCTGGAAGCACTATTACAACTATAAAGACACTTTCAGCACTGTGGGAATGCCATTAGAGGATGTCCATTACCAGTTTCTTTATGCAAATGTGGGAGTGCAGGGACGTGTGTCAGACAGAGGTGTATTTGATGGTACTACTTTTAACCAAAACCCTTCAACCAGGTGAGCTGCACGTACCAGGGCCGGAATATGTCTGGAAGAAGAGGTCCTCCCCCTATGTAATTGCTGCCGACGATAGTTTTGCAAGACAAGTATATGTCATAAAACCCTTTCCAGGTAATTATAACGAATGCAGTAAAGAAAAATATTCAGCTTCTGGCTCAGTAGAGACGAAAGAGTTGTCAAAACTATTATTCTGTTTTTCGTGTTAAGAATACCATTTCATCTTGATCCACATACAGCAGCTATTGTGAGTTGGTGCTGCTTTTATATTCATAACTTCCTAAGAAGAAATCAGGAAGCTCGCCTAATTTATCCACCACCAGGCGTTTTCGATTCTGAAAATATAGAAAAAGGAAACGTAGAACGTGGGAGATGAGGAGATCGCCTCACTTACATTGTTGTTGTTGTGGTCTTCAGTCCTGAGACTGGTTTGATGCAGCTCTCCATGCTACTCTATCCTGTGCAAGTTTCTTCATCTCCCAGTACCTACTGCAGCCTACATCCTTCTGAATCTGCTTAGTGTATTCATCTCTTGGTCTACCTCTACGATTTTTACCTTCCACGCTGCCCTCCAGTATTAACTTGGTGATCCCTCGATGTCTCAGAACATGTCCTACCAACCGATCCCTTCTTCTGGTCAAGTTGTGCCACAAACTTCTCTTCTCTTCAATCCTATTCAATACTTCCTCATTAGTTACGTGATCTACCCACCTAATCTTCAGAATTCTTCTGTAGCACCACATTTCAGAAGCTTGTCCAAACTATTTATCGTCCATGTTTCACTTCCATACATGGCTACACTCCATAGAAATACTTTCAGAAATGACTTCCTGACACTTAAATCTATACTCGATGTTAACAATTTTTTCTTCTTCAGAAACGCTTTCCTTTCCATTGCCTGTCTACATTTTATATCCTCTCTACTTCGACCATCATCAGTTATTTTGCTCCCCAAATAGCAAAACTCCTTTACTACTTTAAGTGTCTCATTTCCTAATCTAATTCCCTCAGCATCACCCGACTTACTTCGACTACATTCCATTATCCTCGTTTTGCTTTTGTTAATGTTCATCTTATACCCTCCTTTCAAGACACTATCCATTCCATTCAGCTGCTCTTCCAAGTCCTTTGCTGTCTCTTACAGAATTACAATGTCATCGGTGAACCTCAAAGTTTTTATCTCTTCTCCATGGATTTTAATACCAACTCCGAACTTTTCTTTTGTTTCCTATATTACTTGCTCAATATACAGATTGAATAACATCGGGGATAGGCTACAGCCCTGTCTCACTCCCTTCCCAACCACTGCTTCCCTTTCATGCCCCTCGACTTACATTGCTACCAAGAATCGGTAGAAATGCTACCAGACACGCTAAGCAAGGGAGAAATGCGTTTCAGCACTTTTTGTCACCAGCGAAGGACAAAGGAAAAGTGGAGTGCCAGTATTTCCTTAGCGTCGCGGTAGTTCTGTGCTAGTTATAAAGTTCACTGAAAATGCTTTCCTTTTCGTTCACTACAGCAAACAAAACATTTACGTCGTTCACTGTTACACAAATACATATGTGATCAAGATTACGTAAAATAAATATGCTCTAACTTACCTCAGACGTGGATAAACTCGAAGTGAATTGTAAGCATGCCACTTGGATATGTACACATCATTGGATTAGAGAGGGATTATTTATTTAGTCCTTCTAATCCTACATGTAGAGAATATATACAAGGATATTGGACATGGTTAAGTATTTGCAACATAAAATACGGTTTGTATTGCATTCCAAGGGACTAGATATTCAGTAATTTAGCAAAGATTTTATATATATATATATATATATATATATATATATATATATACAATAAACATTAGAGACAATATAGAAAGTAGAATATTCATAATGCATATTTATTTTTGTTGTTTGGTTTCTAGGTACTCTGGCAAACTGTAAAAGCACTGATCAATTAAATATGCCTTTAGTTTAGCCTTAAAACTACTGAGTTTATTTACTGTTTTAATATAGTTAGGCAGATTATTGCAAGTTTTTATCCCAATATGTAGAGTGCCGTTTTGGCACGTTGTTCTCACCTGCTTCACATGATCAGATTTTTGTCTTGTATTACATGCCTGTACATCTTCGTTTTTTAATACGATATCTGGGTGTCTATCAGTATATTGTTTTGACGTTTCATAGGTAAAAATGCAAGGAAGAGGAAGAATTGACAGTTTTTGTCCGCATGATTTCCTATGGTTTTCCCCTTCAGTAATTCTTAATACTCTCTTTTGCATCCTGGAAAGTTTGAAGTTTGTTTTTACATTGCCCCAGAAGATTATGCCATATTTAATTACAGAATGCACATAGGAGTAGTATACATTTAACATACCGGCTTTGGTGCACCAACTTTTTAAGATCCTCATCATGTAGCAGATTTGGTTGGTTTTCTTTGCAAATATTCAATGTGTACCTCCCAATTTGTGTTGTTCTGGAGCTGGAGTCCCACAAATTTTGTGCTGTCAACACTTTCAAGAACGCTCTCCCTTAGTTATATTTGTATATTTGGGTGGTGCCATCCTTTTAGATTGCAGAAGTTCAGCGCTACCATCTTTTCTTTGTTCATAATTAGCTTGACATGTTCTATGCTGGTCATTGTTTGGATAGAAGAGTCTTTTAGTTTTTCTTTTGTTTTCCCACTAATAAGGAAGCTTGTATCACCTGCAAATTGGAGGGTAGTTTCAATACTTGTTGTATATAGGGTCATTGACATAGAGGAAAAGCATAATGATTCCTAATACAGAACCTTAACGGTCACCATATGTCACATTTTCATATCCTGAATAGTAGCAGTTGATTTTGTTATGGTCAGTATATTGCGCTTCAACCACCTGTTTGCGACCACATAAGTATAGCCTGGGCCACTCATTGGATGTATCTCTAATTCCTAGTTGGTCAAGCTTCTGTAGTAGCACATTGCGGTCAATGTCGAAAGCTTTGGATAAATCAAGACGTATGCCTGTCACAAACTCTCAGTTGAATAGCATTTCCTGAAACCATGCTGTGAGGGGGAAATCAGACAATCTCTTTATAATTTGAAACGCCTTCTGGATGTTCTTTTGTGAGCAGGTGTTTCTGTTTTGCTATTTTTAAGCATGAAGGGAAGGTTCCTAATGCCAATGAGCTGTTTTACAAGTGTGTCAAGGGTTCGGCTAAGACAAGACAGCATTTCTTAATAATCACATATGCCATACTATCAATTCCGCATGAGTACCCTGTTTTCAAGGTTTTTATAAGACTACTTCTGTATTTGTGGGTGAAAGGAACAATGATGTAGACACATTTCTTATGCTGTTGGATGGTGGAGGTAATATTTTGTTTTGTTCTTCCAGACCACTGACTAACTGTTGACTTGTGCTTGCAAAATACTTGTTGAAAGTCTCTGAATTTTTGTTGGGCAAGAAATCATTTGTCCTTCATAACATAAGTTTATATTTTTATGTTGTTTGGTTTCACTTGCTGTTTGATTTATGGTAGCTTCCCTTATAGCTTTAGATTTGTGTTTTGAATTTTCAATGTGTTTGTCATTTGCCATTGGTTTAGCTTTCCTTATGGCATTTTTGAGGATCCTGTTGTAATTCTTAAGGCATAAATGAAATTTGAGAGGCATGCGTCTTCGTTATATTGTGTAATCTTCTCTTTTTGGCACAAAAGATTCTAATACCTGTTGTAATCCATTTGTTCTTTTTGAAGTTCATTTTTTTTTTCAGTGAAAATGCTGCTTCAAAGTAGGGCATGAAGATTTCCATGAATTTTTCAAACATCACACAGGCTAAAATCTCTGCAGGGATGGTAGCAATTTCTTGAATGATTGCATTATTCAACTCGTCCAAATTCCGTGGTTTGTGATTATAGACGCAGTTCTCAAGGTATCCCAACAGAAAAGTGTCACATACTGACAAGTCGGTAGACCAGAGAGGCCAAGGAACATTGCCATGCGTCAAAGAACTGCCATTGAAGTATATGTGGTGTGCGATGTTGCCCCATCCTGCTGGAACCAAACGCGTATTAAAGGGATTCGTCGTCTTCTTAGTTCTGGTTTCAAGAATGAAGTATACGAATGTAACGAAGCGAATTAACAGTAACTGTGGCCCCGTTCTCTCTCTCTCTCTCTCTCTCTCTCTCTCTCTCTCTCTCTCTCTCTCTCTCTCAAAAACCAAGGGCACACCAGACTGCTACTTTTTCTGAGTGTAGGGGGCGCTAGTGGATGATGTGTGGATGCTCTGGAGCGCAGTAATGTAGGTTTCCCTTATTCACGGTCCCGTTTAAATGAAAATAAGCTTCATCGCTCATCAATAAAATTTCATTTTCATTTGATCCCAAAATCACTTGCATTCTGTAAGCAAAGTCTTCCCGTACAGCAAAGTCAGTTTACTTAAGTTGTTGGACGATGAGCATTTTGTAGGGATGGAATTTTAATTTTTTATGTAAAATTCGTCTAACCGATTCACGATTGATTCGTAACTCACTCACATGCCTAGCTGACCGTCTTGGGCTTTTGACTTACGCTTGCCTTACCTTTTCAACATTTTCTGGTGTCGTTACTCTGCGTGTCAGGCCAGGATGCTTCTTATCCAGTATGTTTCCAGTTGATATGAAGTTTACCGCCTACATGAGGATTGTGTCACGACTCGGAACAGCTCCATGTCGGCCATTAAACCGCGCTCGAAACTATCGCTGCGTAGCAATAATAGATTCACCATTTTTCACGAAACTGTCATAGACTTTTTTTCCTTTTCGTGTCCGGAAACTACAATTTGTTTGCCCAGTATTGGGCAATGTCCAGTGCTTCTTCTTTAGCCAGCCATAGATCGTCGAGGGTGCTTCTGTGGGGGCATGCAGGGTATTGTAGGAGATGTTCCATGTCCTGTCGAGTGCCGCAGTCGCATTTGTCGTCATTGTCGTCCAACAAACCCCATTTGATCAGATTAGATTTCACATGAGCCACCGCAGTTCTGATGCGGTTAAGCATTCTCCAGGTTTTCCAATCACCAGAAACGCCGCTAGGTGGGTCATCTCTTAGTGGATAGCAGATGGAGGAGGGGGGGGGGGGGGCTCATCTAAGGCGCAACTTAGGAAACGGCGTCTGGATTTGAGTCTGCTGGGGCCACACTCTAGGCCAAATATTGAGTGACGGGCATGAGAGGTTTGTTTTAGCTTCTCGGTATGTTCATGGGCTTTCCTACGTGAGTCTGGGTTTGTGAAACCTGTGGCCCTGTGAAGATTTTCTATGGGGGTTGGTTTCATGCAGCCTGTCACTATCCTGCATGTTTCATTCAAGCTAATATGTACCTTTTTTGCGTGGGCGGATCTGCACCATACCGGGCAGGCATATTCGGCAGATGAGAAGAACAAAGCTTGGGCTGAAGTTCTGGCCACGGTAGGTTTGGCACCCCATTTGCTATTGGACAGCTTTCTTATTAGGGGGTTTCGTGCTTCTACTTTTTTGCGTGTTTTTTCGCAATGATATTTGTATGTCAATGTTCTGTGCAGCACGAAGCCGACGACGCCAATGTAGGGGGGGGGGGGGGTGGTATCTGTGTGTTCTAGTAATGTTCCATCCCAGGTAACGTTGAGCCTGTGCTTTGCCTGCCTGGAGTTCAGATGGAACGCACTCACTTGAGTTTTTGAGGGATTGGGTTTTAGAGAATTCTTTTTGTAGTAGGTTGACATTGTAGAAAGGGCGGTTTCTAGTTTCTCCTCGATGGCTTCAAACCTGTTGCCTTGAACTGTTATTGCCAGGTCGTCTGCATATACAAACGTTGTGGTTTTGTCTGGAGTTGGTTGGTCATTTGTATATATGTTGAATAGGATTGGCGCCAACACGCTCCCTTGGGCGAACCCATTTTTCTGATTCCGCCATCGACTCTTTTTTCCCTCAAGCATTACGAAGAACTGTTTATTTTGGAGCAGAGATTCGATTATCTAGACTAGGTGGTAGTCTTTCAGAGTCTCGTAGGTTTTATGCAGTAGTGTCCGGTGATCTACTGTATCATAGGCGGAACTTAGGTTGACTAGTGTCAGCCCGGTGATTATTTTTTTCTCAAACCCATACTCGATATGTTCCGTCAATGCCAGAATTTGACTGGTGCAGGACTTTCCAGGTCTAAAACCTGTGTGGTGTGGAATTAGCTTCGAGTCAACAATCTTCTGTATTCTGTTGAGGATCAATCTTTCATAGAGCGTAAACAGGTGGCAGAGAAGGGTTATGGGTCGATAGCTCTTCGGAGACTCTGGATCCTTCCCGGGTTTAAGGAGAGCGACCACTTTTGACTTCCTACACAGTTTCGGGATTTAAAAGGTTTCACGGCACACGTTAAAAAGTCCAAGTATCCTGCCCCTGGCGCCAAGGCCGAAGTTTTTAATCTGTTCCACGCAAATATCATCAAACCCAGCGGCTTTCCCATTCTTCATCGTATTTATGCCATTGCTCAACTCTCTCATTGCAAATGGTTTCTGGAAGTTGTTTTCTGTTGGCAGTAGACGTGTGATTTTAGTTTTCTGACGTTTGGAGTTGAATTTGTTGTTTAGGAGGAGTTGGTTGGCCACCTGGTTTGGAGTTACATTGGCCGGGGCCTTGCTTAGCCTTGGATCACCATCCAGTTTCGTAATCAGTTTCCTGGCTATTTTGCTACTGTGGGACATGTCCATTCTGTCTAGGGTTGCTATCCACTTCTTCTCGCGTGCCTCGCTGAGGGCTGACATTAAAGCTGTGCCGCAGGGGATGGTTACGTCACTGAATGGGGCTTCCGCGAACAATACTTGATACTTCTCCAGGATGTCCTTTGAGGCATTTGAGAGCCCTGAGATACAGTGTTGTCTGCAGCCCCTAGGAATATAGCGTCTGGATACCTTTCGCAAAGTCTCAACAAAGGTAAGATAATTTTTTGGTGTTGGGATCATCCAGCGCTTGGGAATATTCTGACCACCTAGCCTTTATAAAGTTGTATCTCCTACGGAAAGGTATTTTGGTTGTTTTCATTGTTGAGTAGACTTGGATTCCAATAGGCCGATGTGTCTTTGGGATTGCATCATATACTCTTTTGCAGCAGGTGTCGTAGATGCTCCGGCTGACGAAGCAAATATCGGGATTGTAACCTCGCCTCCAAATTTTGCTGTTGAAGGAGCAGGGGAGCTTGGGGTCGTGGAGAAGTGAGAGGTTATTTGCCCCAGCCCATTGTTCTAGCGGCTGACCATCGGCGTATGTCTCCTCGTAGCCCTAGGTGGTGCTGTGGCTGTTAAATTCGCCCACAACGAAGTGTGTCCTTTGGTTGTTGAAGCTTTCTGGCGTTGAAATGTGTAAGTTCTGGCCGGGGGGTTTATATACGGAGCATATTGTAAATGATCCACTCTCTGTGGCTAATACTTAAATGTTGTTGGTGGTTGTCTTACTCGTGGAAGAGAGCAGCATCTCGGGTCTGGTAAATATTGCGCTCCCATACCTTCTGTGAGGGGTCTTCTACTGCCAAGCTCATTCCTTTGATACTGCGTCTGTTTGCTGTTTCATGTCTATGCGTTTCCTGCTGGTATAGTCCGTCCCACTTTTCTGATTGGCATAGTTGCGATATTACATCCTCTTTATTTTTAGTGATTCCCTCGACGTTCAGGCGGACGATCGTCAGGGTTGGCCCTGAAGAGGACCTGTTTTTGTTTTTGGCTTTTTATTGCATTGGTTTCCGGTGGTGGAAGGTTTGGCCGTTGTCCGATTGGGCAACGTTTCCGGGGAGCGCCGGCATTTTACTTTCTTCTATGTATCATGTAAGTAAAGTGCACACGTGGAGGCACCTTCCTTGCTCCCCACTGTCATAGACAAACATTCGATGTTGCAAGTCCCACTGCTCCATAGTGACTAAGTAAATGAAATGGCGTCTTGTGCGGATCAGAACTATACCCACCACGACCACCTCTGACCACCGCGCCCTCAGTACTACGCACCGTCCGTCTCCCATGTGTCACCTTGTACAAAAACTTTCTCTTCGGCTAATAGATCAATGGGTTTTATGTTACAATAATCGATATAAGACCCTCCTTGGCTGGATGTAGTTCTAGAGAATGATAATGAAAGATTGAAGTCTGCAAGTTTTGTGACAGGCATTGCATCTTTAGGCAGCCAGTGTTCAGTTATGCACATTACTGAAGCGTTTTTTAACTCGTCAGTAAATAAAATTTCAAGTTCACGTTGTTTTGTAGTGATAGGACACTCTGGTGAATGAGCATCAAATTAGAAGATTTTTTTAGTCTTTGGCATATTTAATTGATCATTTACCTTTATCTTGTCAATAAAAAATCGCCCAGGTGTACTGGAAGTACTGTTTCCCTTTTCCCTAATATACTTCTTCTATTATCATCAGCTGCAATTTTTTTTTCTGTGCCTGGCTCCTCTGTGACTTGTTCAGCTGCTCCAGTTGTTGATTCTGCTGTTGATGAGTTTGCTGCTGGTGTTAGAGCGTGGTTTCCAATTGGTAGAGCTGTTATTGCTTTCGTTGTTTTTGTTGTAACTGAATATTATGGCATTTGGTTTCTGTTGTTGTTGTTGTTTTTGGTGGTGGTGGTGGTGGTGGTGGTTGACGTCTTGTTGGCGTTGTTTTGGGTGGGGGTGGGGCAGTCCAGCATGATTTTGCTTTTGAGTGTTTGATGCCTGGTGTTGATAATTTCGTTTATTTTTTCGACAAGCAGTTACTCCCCATGTTGTTAAAGTGCAATCCATGTAATGAATGGAATCAGCGCCAAATATTTTCTAACACTTAAGAGTTGTACATTTCCGAAATGTTTGCAAAGGAATGAAATTTGTTGGTTGGCGTTGATTATTTCTTTATTTATCCATGGCCAAGACGGTAAGTCATGCCGATGTGGGATGTTCAAGACTAAACATTTGTGTGTGTGTCAACTGTACAAAGCACCTTTTTAGTTCTTGTTTTGCTTTGTGAGTTTCGTTTTTGTACAGGTCATTTGACTCACCAAATAGTCTTCAGAGGATAAGTCAGCAACGCCTGTGCTTGCAAACTTCCGACGTAGAAGCAAGAGGCTTTATATAAGCGATTTGTACACTGGATTGACCGTTCCGAAGGCGAGCAAATCCACGACCATGACAGTCAGCCATAACAATTACTTTTCTTCGTTCGGGTTTCTTTGCATGTTTAGAAGGGCCGCCAGCATTATAGCCAAAACATTTAGTATCAGTGCTGGACAAACACTTGGTATTTAAGTCAAGCAGGTGTTCAGGTCTTTCAGACACTCGTAATATTGAGTTGTTAAGCATTCTTTCGGATTATCACTCTGCGTATTTGTAGATTCACATTCAGCTCGCAAAGGAGTTTTATCACATGCACAATGTTTCCTATCCTGCACAGTTGATTGCACACTGAATCTGCTTGTGAACACGATATTAGGCTCATTTAATAAGTTTCGTTGGGAGTGTGGCACTTTGGTTTTTTTTTCACTTTGCTGTAATTTCGAGGTTATTGTGAGGCAATTTCGCTGTCGGTTCACAGTTTTCAGATGTAAGTTTTTTTAGTTCGCTCATTAGGACATTGATGGTTGGTTGCAGTCGACTTATGCGATCATTTAACTTTCTGATTTCGTCACTACAATTTGCGTACACACTGTTTTTATCGGTATAAGTTCCACTTCTTTTCGTTAGAACACTATGTATACCAACACTAGGCGCCATCTTCTGTGCCCGATCCTAATGTCTTCGAAGATGAAGATTTACTGTATTCTCGGAGGAACTGTGACCTGAGATTATGATGTTTGCTGCCATCTCTTTGTCAGACTCGCCGAAAAAAGACGCTAGATGGTGAATTTAATCAGGTTTGGCATTGTGGTAAGCCGGGGAGGTTGGATCCCACAACGAGTGCCTTTTGCGAAAAAAGTTTTACTGTATTACTTTTGTGTATTTGATTTTGTGTTATGGACGAATATGTTTCCTATTTATTATTAATTGAAAATGCAACTGTTAGATTCGTTTTTTGAAAAGGTTAGCGATTTTTGTGACACAGATGCCCTGTATATTTTCTTTTTCACAGTGTCGCCATTTGTCGTCTTACATTCGCTTATTTGTCTGTCTAAATTGTCAGTTGTTTTGGCTATGTAGCCATTGTTTACGGCAATGCTTTTTATTGTATCTCCCTCATTCCTAAGGGCGGGAACACACTTGGCGTTTTTGTGCTCGATGTGACAATGATTTCATTTTGAAGCTTTTTCAGCATTGCAGCCTCCTCCATTTTATTGTTACAGGTCTCTCGGTTTTCTTGTTTTCGAAGCACAGGATGAAATTTCATTGACACCCCTGGTGAGGTATGATTCGCGATAGTCTCTTTTGGAATGAAATATCTCTTTAGAGTCCAAATTCGGCAGTAAATTATCAACTGAAGAGCGTTGAAAACCACACTGTCACTCTTGACTGAGAGACACTTGTTCTCCACATTCACCAGTGAGCTCTAAGTAGGTGAAAATCTGTATTCAAAACTATTAAAAATTTTATTAAACTGTCTCATTGCCATCTTCGTGTTGGTCTCACTTCGTAAGGTATTGTTCAGTGTGGTCTCAGAATTATCGAGTAGATTGCTTTTGGGGTTTGTTATCTTCAGCTTCTTGTTTTTTCCTTTCCAGTTTTCTTCTTCATGGTAAGGCAGTGTTGCTTCAGTTAGTTTGTTCTTCACAGCTTGCTTTTAATCTTGTTTTTCCATCACAAGTGGCGCGAACAGTTTTGTTTCCTCGCCCAACCAGGTCAAATGTTGAAAAATGAATTTGTCTACTCGTAAAGGTAGCTTGTCAAAGCCCATTGTCTTCAATTTTGAAAAATTGTCCTTCACTCTCTGCCGACGAACGAATAGGTGAAGGAATATGGAAAGAAGCATACATCACAGCTGTCCATGGTGGTATATAGTACACCAACTCTTTCAGAATCTCTTCGGCATTAGGAATGTTGTATGGATTCTCATGAAAGAGATTGTCATCCTTAGTCTGATTCGCGATGACTTCAGCTTCATTGTAGATAAGTTTTGTCCTATCAATCCACGCGTTTTCAGTAGATTCCTTAGAGTTCAAAATTGATTCCAAATGACAGTCATCATGGTTTTTTTGTCATAATCTTTGTTTTCGTCAATATGTGAATGACGTGCACCACCTCTGATGATATCAAGGTGGCACTGATGTTCCACTGATGAATATTTTCGACCGTACTCATCAATACCGAGACGTTCACTCAACGCAACAATCAAAAGCGAGTGCAAAGCACTTTCGATATGACGAAAATCTGTCATCATGTAAATATGGGCCAAAACGCGAAGATAAAGTTGTTTGACTTGTGATTTACCTCTTGAGAAGCATTTCCACCTTAATATCATGACCAAAAAATTGTTTAAATCTATTCTCAAACAACACGAGGGTAGAACTACTCTTTCATGCAAAACAATATGGCTGTAACACCTATTCAAATAATCTATTAAGTCCGAGTAGTTGGCTATTGCTCTAGAAATGGCAACCAACAAAGCCTTGCCAAAATCAGTTAGCATGATTTTTGGTCTAGGAGCTCCAGATCTGACGGTTTCCATAAAAAAAAGACAAGAGTGATTCGTCATGCCTAGAGGATATCGTCTAATAAGTTGGGCAGTTGATTGATGATCGATTGACGATATTTAGATCTTGACTAGTGTTTACTTCGCGGATGCACATGTACTGATACTGGTATATGTACTTCGACTTAATTTCCACACAGTCAGTTCTGTTCGATGGATCCCCAAATCGTGAAATAGCTCGAGATGCAACGCCACCTGTAGCATCTACTGAATCGTATACACTGCTATGGATTTGATGACAATTTTTGTGCAACTGACTTCGGTCTTTCAGTCAATATATGCAGAAGACTGGGTCCAATCCGATTGCGTGAATTTCGTCCCAATGGGTTGTTGTTGTTGTTGTTGTTGTTGTTGTTGTTGTTGTTGTCGTTGTCGTCGTCGTTGTTGTGGTCTTCAGTCCTGAGACTGGTTTGATGCAGCTCTCCATGCTACATTATCCTGTGCAAGCTTCTTCATCTCCCAGTACCTACTGCAACCTACATCCTTCTGAATCTGCTTAGTGTATTCATTTCTTGGTCTCCCTCTACGATTTTTACCCTCCACGCTGCCCTCCAATACTAAATTGGTGATCCCTTGCTGCCTCAGAATATGTCCTACCAACCGATCCCTTCTTCTGGTCAAGTTGTGCCACGAACTTCTCTTCTCCCCAATCCTATTCAATACTTCCTCATTAGTTACGTGATCTACCCACCTAATCTTCAGCATTCTTCTGTAGCACCACATTTCAAAAGCTTGTCCAAACTATTTATCGTCCATGTTTCACTTCCATACATGGCTACACTCCATAGAAATACTTTCAGAAATGACTTTCTGACACTTAAATCTATACTCGATGTTAACAATTTTTTCTTCTTCAGAAACGCTTTCCTTTCCATTGCCAGTCTACATCTTATATCCTCTCTACTTCGACCATCATCAGTTATTTTGCTCCCCAAATAGCAAAATTCCTTTACTACATTAAGTGTCTCATTTCCTAATCTAATTCCCTCAGCATCACCTGACTTACTTCTACTACGCTCCATTATCCTCGTTTTGCTTTTGTTGATGTTCATCTTATACCCTCCTTTCAAGACACTATCCATTCCGTTCAACTGCTCTTCCAAGTCCTTTGCTGTCTCTGACAGAACTACAATGTCATCGGCGAACCTCAAAGTTTTTATTTCTTCTCCATGGATTTTAATACCTACTCCGAATTTTTCTTTTGTTTCCTTCACTGCTTGCTCAATATACAGATTGAATAACATCGGGGAGAGACTACAATCCTGTCTCACTCACTTCCCAACCACTGCTTCCCTTTCATGCCCCTCCACTCTTATGACTGCCATCTGGTTTCTGTACAAATTGTAAATTAGCCTTTCACTCCCTGTATTTTACCCCTGCCACCTTCAGAATTTGAAAGAGAGCATTCCAGTCTACATTGTCAAAAGCTTTCTCTAAGTCTACAAATGCTAGAAACGTAGGTTTACCTTTCCTTAATCTAGGTTCTAAGATAAGTCGTAGGGTCAGTATTGCCTCACGTGTCCCAACATTTCTACGGAATCCTAACTGATCTTCCCCGAGGTCGGCTTCTACTAGTTTTTCCATTCGTCTGTAAAGAATCCGCGCTAGTATTTTGCAGCCGTGACTTATTAAACTGATAGTTCGGTAATTTTCACATTTGTCAACACCTGCTTTCTTTGGAATTGGAATTATTATATTCTTCTCGAATTCTGAGCGTATTTCGCCTGTTTCATACATCTTGCTCACCAGATGGTAGAGTTTTGTGAGGACTGGCTCTCCCAAGGCTGTCAGTAGTTCTAATGGAATGTTGTCTATTCCCGGAGCCTTGTTTCGACTCCGGTCTCTCAGAGCTCTGTCAAACTCTTCACGCAGTATTATATCTGCCATTTCATCTTCATCTACATCCTCTTCCATTTCCATAATATTGTCCTCCTCTTCCATTTCCATAATATTGTCCTCAAGTACATCGCCCTTGGACAGACCCTCTATATACTCCTTCCACCTTTCTGCTTTCCCTTCTTTGCATAGAACTGGGTTTCCATCTGAGCTCTTAATATTCATACAAGTGGTCCTCTTTTCTCCAAAGGTCTCTTTAATTTTCCTGTAGGCAGTATCTATCTTACCCCTAGTGAGATAAGCCTCTACATCCTTACATTTGTCCTCTAGCCATCCCTGCTTAGCCATTTTGCACTTCCTGTCGATCTCATTTTTGAGACGTTTGTATTCCTTTTTGCCTGCTTCATTTACTGTATTTTTATGTTTTCTCCTTTCATCAATTAAATTCAGTATTTCTTCTGTCACCCAAGGATTTCTATTAGCCCTCGTCTTTTTACGTACTTGATCCTCTGCTGCCTTCACTACTTCATCCCTCAAAGCTACCAATTCTTCTTCTACTGTACTTCTTTCTCCCATTCCTGTCAATTGTTCCCTTATGCTCTCCCTGAAACTCTGTACAACCTCTGGTTCTTTCAGTTTATCCAGCTCCCATCTCCTTAAATTCCCACCTTTTTGCAGTTTCTTCAGTTTTAATCTACAGGTCATAACCAATAGATTGTGGTCAGAATCCACATCTGCCCCTGGAAATGTCTTACAATTTAAAACCTGGTTCCTAAATCTCTGTCTTACCATTATATAATCTATCTCAAACCTGTCAGTATCTCCAGGCTTTTTACATGTATACAACCTTCTTTCATGATTCTTGAACCAAGTGTTATCTATGATTAAGTTGTGTTCTGTGCAAAATTCTACCAGGCTGCTTCCTCTTTTATTTCTTAGCCCCAATCCATATTCAACTATACGTTTCCTTCTCTCCCTACACTACACTCGAATTCCAGTCACCCATGACTATTAAATTTTCTTCTCCCTTCACTATCTGAATAATTTCTTTTATTTCATCATACATTTCTTCAATTTCTTTGTCATCTGCAGAGCTAGTTGGCATATAAACTTGTACTACTGTAGTAGGTGTGGACTTCGTATCTATCTTGGCCACAATAATGCGTTCACTATGCTGTTTGTAGTAGCTTACCCGCATTCCTATTTTCCTATTCATTATTAAACCTACTCCTGCATTACCCCTATTTGATTTTGTGTTTATAACCCTGTAGTCACCTGACCAGAAGTCTTATTCCTCCTGCCACCGAACTTCACTAATTCCCACTATATCTAACTTCAACCTATCCATTTCCCTTTATAAATTTTCTAACCTACCTGCCCGATTAAGGGATCTGACATTCCACGCTTCGATCCGTAGAACGCCAGTTTTCTTTGCCCTGACAACGACATCCTCTTGAGTAGTCCCCGCCCGGAGATCCGAATGGGGGACTATTTTACCCAAGAGGACGCCATCATCATTTAACCATACAGTAAAGCTGCGTGCCCTCGGGAAAAATTACGGTCGTAGTTTTCCCTTGCTTTCAGCCGTTCGCAGCACCAGCACAGCAAGGCCGTTTTGGTTATTGTTGCAAGGCCAGACCAGTCAATCATCCAGACTGTTGCCCCTGCAACTACTGAAAAGGCTGCTGCCCCTCTTCAGGAACCACACGTTTGTCTGGCCTCTCAACAGATACCCCTCCGTTGCGGTTGTACCTACGGTACGGCTATCTATATCGCTGAGGCACGCAAGCCTCTTCACCAACGGCAAGGTCCAAGACATCAGCATTTGGTAAATTTGGAGGAATCATGTCTCCGAAAGACATATTTTTCGCTTCATCATTTCGCCAAAGAGCTGCAGGCATCCTGGTATCAACCAACTTAGCAGCTACCTGTTGTCTTCTCGTGCCACGAAGTTGTCTTTTTTTCAGGTGATTACTATCGTCTGAAAAGTTTGAAAGTCTGCAGTTTAGAATAATATTGTTGCCCTTCTTTTGTATTCTTCAGAGCAATCCCTTCGAAAACCAACCAACAAATCGGTCCATTCACGGCCGCCTGTATTAGAGGCCGGAGTCTTCAAGCTGACAACGTTGTAGCCTGTGACGTCAGTAGGCCGGCTAGCGTGACCAGCTAGGCCGAGACAGCAGTTTAGATTTCGTAGAATGCAGACGACGTGTCAGATATAAATACGCAATCACTTTCTTTTTTGTAGATTTGGTCCCTATAAATAACACATTAACATGTTGTTGTTGTGGTCTTCAGTCCTGAGACTGGTTTGATGCAGCTCTCCATGCTACTCTATCCTGTGCAAGCTTCTTCATCTCCCAGTACCTACTGCAACCTACATCCTTCTGAATCTGCTTAGTGTACTCATCTCTCGGTCTCCCTCTACGATTTTTACCCTCCACACTGCCCTCCAATGCTAAATTTGTGATCCCTTGATGCCTCAAAACATGTCCTACCAACCGATCCCTTCTTCTAGTCAAGTTGTGCCATAAACTTCTCTTCTCCCCAATCCTATTCAATACCTCCTCATTAGTTACGTGATCTATCCACCTTATCTTCAGTATTCTTCTGTAGCACCACATTTCGAAAGCTTCTATTCTCTTCTTGTCCAAACTAGTTATCGTCCATGTTTCACTTCCATACATGGCTACACTCCAAACAAATATTTTCAACATAGAAAAGCTAATTTCTCGCAGTATTACGCCGACTTTGCCGGAATTACGCATTTTATTCTCGTTTCCTTGCGATGATGAACTTTTCAATAACTCACATGTGCTTCATAGCAGTACATTACGACGTTTCTTACCCGAAATTTGTAGATACAACTTCAGCAAACAATTTTGTGAGGTGCCTACTAACATTATTTGCAGACTTGCTATAATTGCAGTCTGTTATTTGAAATGTGTTATCATGTTACTTCCTATATAAATGACAGACTAATATAAAAGTTTCTGACAGCTGCAACATATCTTTCACACCTTTATATATTAGGGTGGCATAATAATAATAATAATAATAATAATAATAATAATAATAATTTTTAACGAACGTTTTTTGTGTTTTGTTCATTAGTATGTTAGATTTTCTTTTAAATCACAGGTCATACACAATCTATTTAAATACTTTCACACATCTTTCTGAGTAAGGATGAACTGGGGACCTTGCTGTAGGATTTGCATAAGAAGCATGACTGAAATTTATCAGTGCATTAAATTTTATTTCAAGGTGGCCACCTCCTGCTTGCCAGTACTAATCAGAGCACTTAAGGACTGTGGTTATGGGTAAGAAAGAAGTATCATAATTTTGTGTCAAAAGTTATGTAATGTTTTCAATTTTCTATTAACTTCCTCCTTCTTGGAACATATTAAATGATCATTTTGGAGTTTGGTATAATTATTTAACAGTATGTTACACATAATGGAAACCATCTTTTTGTAGATACCAGTAAGTGGCCTTCCACACAGACATGAATCTGTTACAAATATTTGCAGAGAAACATGTGATTCAAGTCCTTGGCCAACCAGATTGAGTAATAACTGCTTTTGATTTTGACAAGTAAGGAATTTTGTTTCATAATCTTCAAATATTAAAAGCTGGATAACTGTATATACAAAAGTGCCAAGTTCCACAACAATATCTGATGGCACAGTCAATCCACTTCGGACAAGGTTATCAAAATATTTATCTGTAGTGTGTGTGTGCCTAAAACAAAATCAGTGCATGCTGTACAACTGAGCAATTGTGTTGTTTTGTGTGCTGCATAACCACAAACATACAGAAGCACAGATTGCTGTACATCAACATTTTCATTGCCTATGTTGTCCAAAACACTTACAAACGGATTCACATCAACATCTGTAGACATTACATCTGAGATGCTTATGTCACTCATTATTTCTGGAGAAAATTTTACTGGGCCATATTTTGCAGACTTTATTCTCAAAACACTCATTAAATGCAACTTCTTTTCAGCTTCAAATACCTGGGTTACAGAAGCATTGTAGTTTTCACCCGATAATTAACAATACCTACTAAACTGTGATTCCAAATTATGGGTTTGTAGTTTTCCCGTCAGAAGATACTGCACACCTACACCACTGAAAGAATATTCAACAACTTCTTAAATAACAGAAGTACTCTGATACAATGCCTGATGTGTGTCTGTGGTCAGACAACTGGTAATGTCCAAAGCCCTCCATCTCTCTAACCAAGCCAAAAATTTGTCAATAAATTGAAGATTGTCATCAGAAGCACTAGTGAAAGGCAGAAAATTAATTTTGTTTGTGAATTCTCTTTGTACAGTTACTTACATTAATAATTTTCTACCAACAGAGAATTATTTCAACTAAGTGTACAGTTCCTGAATTTGCACCATACTCAGCTTTTAAGCCTGCAAGAGTTGTCTCATTGAAAATATTGAAGACAAGATTGACGTTTTGACTTTCTAAGCTATTGGGATACACTGATTTGTGGGTCAATTGAGGAGCTAATTTCAAAAGCTGGTTGAGTTCCTTTTTGTATAGGTTCTCAATATCTAAAAAAAATTGTCATTAGCAGATTATTGGATGTTGAGTCAAAATGGGGAAAATTAAATGTTCTGTCATTGTCTGTCTGGTTCAACCAGTTGTTCCTAATACTTTTTAACAAATGAACAGTGTCAAACATTACAAAGACAGGGGAACTACATGACAGAAAGGGATATGGACTGCTGGAATTTTTTACCAATAGTGAAAAAGTATTCCTGTTAATTCTGTTGTTATCAGATGTAACAACAACAACAACAGTCAGACCACATGAGGAAAGAAACTGCAACACTTTAAGTGTTAATTTTATGGAGATCTGAGCTAGACAACTGTTTGACAGGAACCAAATGAACAAATTCCTTGAAACTGCCATATAAACATGATGTGAGGAAGGTGAGCACAGTTCTTGCCTCAGGTGGGGCATTATTTTCTGCATATCCATGGAGTTTCCCCCTTTAAACTGAATACATGGCCGGACATAAATTTCATCCACTTGTAGAATTACAAATTTTTCTCTCTCATCTAATTTATCCACAACAATTTTAAGAAAATGGGCATTTTGCGATTTATTGGTTGGACAAATCTTCAGTGAAGACGGAAGCTGCTGAATGTGTTTCACATGTGGTAAAGTAAGTAATCCACTAGAGCGGAGTGCTGTACAGCATTCTGGAGATTGGTTGTAGATGATAAATGCATGCATCATCATATCAACCGAATGTGTCCGCTTATTCATTGCCAACAAATCTATCTGTTCCACCAGAAACAACAGTGTGGCACAGCAATTTGGATTAGCTTCTGAATGCAGAATAAGTTTCTTTACAATATTCTTTAATTCATTTAAAAGAGAACTAAAATCGGGTGTGTAGCTGTCACAGTTGATATCTCTACTCAAAATATTTTCTACACTCCTGGAAATTGAAATAAGAACACCGTGAATTCATTGTCCCAGGGAGGGGAAACTTTATTGACACATTCCTGGGGTCAGATACATCACATGATCACACTGACAGAACCACAGGCACATAGACACAGGCAACAGAGCATGCACAATGTCGGCACTAGTACAGTGTATATCCACCTTTCGCAGCAATGCAGGCTGCTATTCTCCCATGGAGACGATCGTAGAGATGCTGGATGTAGTCCTGTGGAACGGCTTGCCATGCCATTTCCACCTGGCGCCTCAGTTGGACCAGCGTTCGTGCTGGACGTGCAGACCGCGTGAGACGACGCTTCATCCAGTCAAAAACATGCTCAATGGGGGACAGATCCGGAGATCTTGCTGGCCAGGGTAGTTGACTTACACCCTCCAGAGCACGTTGGGTGGCACGGGATACATGCGGACGTACATTGTCCTGTTGGAACAGCAAGTTCCCTTGCCGGTCTAGGAATGGTAGAACGATGGGTTCGATGACGGTTTGGATGTACCGTGCACTATTCAGTGTCCCCTCGACGATCACCAGAGGTGTACGGCCAGTGTAAGAGATCGCTCCCCACACCATGATGCCGGGTGTTGGCCCTGTGTGCCTCGGTCGTATGCAGTCCTGATTGTGGCGCTCACCTGCACGGCGCCAAACACGCATACGACCATCATTGGCACCAAGGCAGAAGCGTCTCTCATCGCTGAAGACGACACGTCTCCATTCGTCCCTCCATTCACGCCTGTCGCGACACCACTGGAGGCGGGCTGCACGATGTTGGGCCGTGAGCGGAAGACGGCCTAACGGTGTGCGGGACCGTAGCCCAGCTTCATGGAGACGGTTGCTAATGGTCCTCGCCGATACCCCAGGAGCAACAGTGTCCCTAATTTGCTGGGAAGTGGCGGTGCGGTCCCCTACGGCACTACGTAGGATCCTACGGTATTGGCGTGCATCCGTGCGTCGCTGCGGTCCGGTCCCAGGTCGACGGGCACGTGCACCTTCCGCCGACCACTGGCGACAACATCGATGTACTGTGGAGACCTCACGCCCCACGTGTTGAGCAATTCGGCGGTACGTCCACCCGGCCTCCCGCATGCCCACTATACGCCCTCGCTCAAAGTCCGTCAACTGCACATACGGTTCACGTCCACGCTGTCGCGGCATGCTACCAGTGTTAAAGACTACGATGGAGCTCCGTATGCCACGGCAAACTGGCTGACACTGACGGCGGCGGTGCACAAATGCTACGCAGCTAGCGCCATTCGACCGCGGTTCCTGGTGTGTCCGCTGTGCCGTGCGTGTGATCATTGCTTGTACAGCCCTCTCGCAGTGTCCGGAGCAAGTATGGTGGGTCTGACACACCGGTGTCAATGTGTTCTTTTTTCCATTTCCAGGAGTGTATTTGCGGCCATCTGGTTACTCTAGGTGAGGAAGGTAAAATCCAACTGAGCTGCTCATGTGACAGATTGAAACCGTACACACACACACACACACACACACACACACAGGCGCGCGCGCGCGAAATGAGTTTGTCATTAATTTCCATACTGACTTTGATCTGAGGAATGTCTTCAGAAAAATCTATTAACACTAACACTCCACTTTCCTACGCTGTTTATTGTATCCTGACACTCAGCAAACAAACACTGAAATTTTGCAATAATGTCCTCATTTAGCATGGTTTCATTCTTCTCCTTCTCTTCATGGCGTGCACAATTCCTTCTTATGTCTGGGTCACACCTTCTTGGAGGCTGCATCTTACTTAAATACGATGGTAACCCAGGGAATATTTTTGGCACAGCTTCTGGTAAAAGCAATGGCCTTTGACGAGGAAACTCGTGACAGTTCCAATCAGAGTCCATGTAAATCTCCACTCTTGATACATCACATTGTTCAAAATGTTTAATGCAAACAACACTTCTATTTGATGTAGTCTGCAAATAGAATGATGCATTAATTCGCTAACATCTTAAATCAAAATACTATTATGTAAAAATAGCAAATTAGAATTTGAGTGGGCTGGTTTTTTCTACTGCTAGGACATCACGAAACACAAGTCTACAAATAGAATCAAATGTGTAGAAATATTCTTAATATTAACACAGAATCCCTTATGAGAAGATTCTGATACTGAACTTGTGAATTCAAAATTTTATTTTCAATTTGTATCTAGAATATAGTAGATCTTTTGTTGCAATTGTGTAGACGAAAGTCGCCGGTTGGAGTGGCCAAGCGGTTCTAGGCGCTACAGTCTGGAACCGCGCGACCGCTACGGTCGCAGGTTCGAATCCTGCCCCGGGCATGGATGTGTGTGATGTCCTTAGGTTGGTTAGGGTTAAGTAGTTCTAAGTTCTAGGGGACTGATGACCTCAGATGTTAAGTCCCATAGTGCTCAGAGCCATTTGAACCACTGTAGGCGAACGTCGTTCACGTGCACATCTACATCTACATGACTACTCTGCCATTCACATTTATGTGCTTGGCAGAGGGTTCATCGAACCACAATCATACTATCTCTCTACTATTCCACTCCCGAACAGCGCGCGGGAAAACCGAACACCTAAACCTTTCTGTTCGAGCTCTGATTTCTCTTATTTTATTTTGATGATCATTTCTCCCTACGTAGGTTGGGCTCAACAAAATATTTTCGCGTTCGGAAGAGAAAGTTGGTGACTGAAATTTCGTAAATAGATCTCGCCGCGATGAAAAACGTCTTTGCTTTAATGACTTCCATCCCAACTCACGTATCATATCTGTCACACTCTCTCCCCTATTACGTGATAATACAAAACGAGCTGCTCTTTTTTGCACCCTTTCGATGTCCTCCGTCAGTCCCACTTGGTAAGGATCGCACACCGCGCAGCAACATTCTAACAGAGGACGAACGAGTGTAGTGTAAGCTGTCTCCTTACTGGAAGAGTTGGGAACAAGTTGTTGTTATTTCCGGAGGAAAAGAATCGTCTTTGGAAGTGAAGAAAGAACTCGGTACGTGCTTCAAAAACATTTTGTCATTACTAAAGTTGACAGAACTTAAGTACTTTGCCACTTGAGGGGATCATGATTAACAAACTACTCTGAAAATTTCTCTCTCGCTGCAAGTGCAGATCGACCGCTTCTGCATGAATGGCCTGTACATTCATTGTTCTCAAAACCAATTACTTCAAGTGAGTCTTCATAGACGAATCCATCTCTTGCACGTACAAAATTATGCAAAGCTCAACAAGGTTTAACTGTATCTTGCGCAAAATCAATGCCCACATTTAGTGGACGATGAAAGATTCTCCATTTGTTGGAGAGGATACCAAAGGCACATTCCACATAACGCCTAGCCCTGGATAATCTGTAATTGAAGATCTTCTCGTAACTAAGATTATTTCCACTGTATGGACGCATCAAATTTTCAGTCATGCCAAAAGCCTCATCTCCTACCAATACATAAGGAAAAACAGCTGAATGTTTTTCTGTCAGTGGTGAAGCTTTAGATATCTTCAGGGAATTGTTCATTAGTTTCTTGTAAAACAAACTGTTTTTGAAAATTGCGGAATCATTACTTTTTCCATAAGCTCCGACCTCTATGAAAGTAAGTTATAGTTAGCATCGCACACAGCGAGCAAAACAATGGAAAAGTAATTTTTGTATTTGTGGTATAAGGAACCTGAGTGAGCGGGCTTAATCACTCGTACATGTTTGCCATCAATTGCTCCAATGCAGTGAGGAAAGGTGGCATTCTTTTCGAAGGTATTTGCTATTTTTAACCATTCTTCTGTTGTCGGATAGCTTTACTTGCATACAGTTTCTGCCATAACAGGATACACACTTTTCGAACTATTTCTGTGATTGTTGTGTGCCCGAGACGGTATCCATAATGCAGTTCCAGGAAAGAACAGCCAATCGCCAGATACCTGTAATAAATTAGACAACAATGAGTACGACAAGCGATTCGTATGACTAGTTTTCTTTTTATATAAGGTAAAATGCCACATGAAAGAAAACGACTTTTCTGTGAAATATTAAAAGCTGTGCTATAATGGACGCAAAAACCAACAATGCAAAACCTCTTGCAAAAGTTATTTTTTCTGTGTTTATCACTTTTCGATGTTTACTCGCGTCTACATTATCAAATTTGCATGTGTACATCAAAATTGAATACGTATTCATCTTAGTGCCGCTTATCGTTGAAAAGTACCTACTGTACATCGCACTTATCGACACAAGGAAGAGCCAATAAATTTGCTTTAACGAACTTTCGTTCCTTCAGACCGTTGTCAGCATAAGGGAATCTGAACAAGCTGAGGATCCGCACGAAAATGAAGTACTGAAGAGACCTGATGCAGTCATCGCATGGTATTTATAATGAGTTCCGCTCATGCGAATCGTACTGGCGGTTTACGGCGCATACGTTAGAACGTGGCATGCGCGAGGTAGCCAAATTGTGTGTAGGGACACGGTATCGAATGAAAACTATGGATACTGTACGAACGAGTAGTATCGGTCGGAAAGTATTGTACTCACAGAAGTATCAATACATACGTATCGATACCACTAGGTATCGATACTTTTGGTTTCGATCGATTTTTCGAAAATATACGAACGTTTACAAAACATCATCGTAGAAAAATTGAAAATATCAATACCTCGGGGTATGGTTTCAAATTTTGTATGAAGTTTTTTGTACAATTTGTACTTCATCACATACAAATTCAACATCTATCCATATTTTGAGATTTGAGAAATTTAAATGAACTTTACAGCTTCCAGTTGTGACGACTACGATTCTACCCTGTCACTAAGAATCGCCAAAATACCCGAAAAGTACGGTGTTAACTAATGCCGTCAAAATCAAGTCGTATCTAAATAGACAATTCTCCAGATTTTACTTCCCAGCACAATATCTGACCGTGCATTTATCGCAGTTTAGCACAGAATAACCATATTAAATAAGATTTAATGACATTGACAAAAAATTGCTTCTAACATAAAAAACAAAATAATACCAAAGTTGAGTGATGAACCCACAATTTTACAAGACTCTACATCTACATGACTACTCTGCAATTCACATTTAAGTGCTTGGCAGAGGGTTCATCGAACCACAATCATACTATCTCTCTACCATTCCACTCCCGAACAGCGCGCGGGAAAAACGAACACCTAAACCTTTCTGTTCGAGCTCTGATTTCTCTTATTTTATTTTGATGATCATTTCTCCCTACGTAGGTTGGGCTCAACAAAATATTTTCGCGTTCGGAAGAGAAAGTTGGTGACTGAAATTTCGTAAATAGATCTCGCCGCGATGAAAAACGTCTTTGCTTTAATGACTTCCATCCCAACTCGTGTATCATATCTGCCACACTCTCTCCACTATAACGTGATAATACAAAACGAGCTGCCCTTTTTTGCACCCTTTCGATGTCCTCCGTCAATCCCACCTGGTAAGGATCCCACACCGCGCAGCAATATTCTAACAGAGGACGAACGAGTGTAGTGCAAGCTGTCTCTTTAGTGGACTTGTTGCATCTTCTACGTGTCCTGCCAATGAAACGCAACCTTTGGCTCGCCTTCCCGACAATATTATCTATGTGATCCTTCCAACTGAAGTTGTTCGTAATTTTAACACCCAGGTACTTAGTTGAATTGACAGCCTTGAGAATTGTACTATTTATCGAGTAATCGAATTCCAACGGATTTCTTTTGGAACTCATGTGGATCATCTCACACTTTTCGTTATTTAGCGTCAACTGCCACCTGACACACCATACAGCAATCTTTTCTAAATCGCTTTGCAACTGATACTGGTCTTCGGATGACCTTACTAGACGGTAAATTACAGCATCATCTGCGAACAGTCTAAGAGAACTGCTCAGATTGTCACCCAGGTCATTTATATAGATCAGGAACAGTAGAGGTCCCAGGACGCTTCCCTGGGGAACACCTGATATCACTTCAGTTTTACTCGATGATTTGGCGTCTATTACTACGAACTGCGACCTTCCTGATAGGAAATCACGAATCCAGTCGCACAACTGAGCCGATACCCCATAGCTCCGCAGCTTGATTAGAAGTCGCTTATGAGGAACGGTGTCAAAAGCTTTCCGGAAATCTAGAAATACGGAATTAACTTGAGATCCCCTGTCGATAGCGGCCATTACTTCGTGCGAATAAAGAGCTAGCTGCGTTGCACAAGAGCGATGTTTTCTGAAGCCACGCTGATTACGTGTCAATAGATCGTTCCCTTCGAGGTGATTCATAATGTTTGAATACAGTATATGCTCCAAAACCCTACTGCAAACCGACGTCAATGATATAGGTCTGTAGTTAAATGCATTACTCCTACTACCCTTCTTGAACACTGGTGCGACCTGCGCAATTTTCCAATCTGTAGGTACAGATCTATCGGTGAGCGAGCGGTTGTAAATGAGTGCTAAGTAGGGAGCTATAGTATCAGCGTAATCTGAAAGGAACCTAATCGGTATACAATCTGGACCTGAAGACTTGCCCGTATCAAGCGATTTGAGTTGCTTCGCAACTCCTAAGGTATCTACTTCTAAGAAACTCATGCTAGCAGATGTTCGTGTTTCAAATTCTGGAATATTCCATTCGTCTTCCCTGGTGAAGGAATTTCGGAAAACTGCGTTCAATAACTCCGCTTTAGCGGCACAGTCGTCGATAACAGTACCATCGACACTGCGCAGCGAAGGTATTGACTGCGTCTTGCCGCTTGTGTACTTTACATACGACCAGAATTTCTTCGCATTTTCTACCAAATTTCGAGACAATGTTTCGTTGTGGAACCTATTAAAGGCATCTCGCATCGAAGTACGTGCCAAATTTCGCGCGTCTGTAAATTTTAGCCCATCTTCGGGATTTCGCGTTCTTCTGAACATCGCATGCTTTTTCCGTTCCCTCTGCAACAGCGTTCGGACTTTTTTTGTGTACCACGGGGGATCCGTTCCATCTCTTACCAATTTATGAGGTATGAATATCTCAATTGCTGTTGCTACTATATCTTTGAATTTGAGCCACATCTCGTCTACATTCGCATAGTCAGTTCGGAAGGAATGGAAATTGTCTTTTAGGAAGGCTTCTAGTGACACTTCATCTGCTTTTTTAAATATAATTATTTTGCTTTTGTTTCTGATGGATTTGGAAGAAATGGTATTGAGCCTAGCTACAATGACCTTGTGATCACTAATCCCCGTATCAGTCATGATGCTCTCTATCAGCTCTGGATTGTTTGTGGCTAAGAGGTCAAGTGTGTTTTAGCAACCATTTACAATTCGCGTGGGTTCGTGGACTAACTGCTGGAAATAATTTTCGGAGAAAGCATTTAGGACAATCTCGGAAGACGTTTTCTGCCTACCACCGGTTTTGAACAAGTATTTTTGCCAACATACCGAGGGTAGGTTGAAGTCCCCACCAACTATAACCGTATGAGTGGGGTATTTATTTGTTACGAGACTCAAACTTTCTCTGAACTGTTCCGCAACTGTATCATCGGAGTCTTGGGGTCTGTAGAAGGAGTCAATTATTAACTTAATTCGGCTGTTAAGTATAACCTCCACCCATACCAATTCGCACGGAGTATCTACTTCGACTTCACTACAAGATAAACCACTACTGACAGACACACACTCCTCCACCAATTCTGCCTAATCTATCTTTCCTGAACACCGTCTGAGACTTCGTAAAAATTTCTGCAGAACTTATTTCAGGCTTTAGCCAGCTTTCTGTACCTATAACGATATCAGCTTCTGTGCTTTCTATTAGCGCTTGAAGCTCAGGGACTTTTCCAGCGCAACTACAACAGTTTACAACTATAATTCCGACTGTTCCTTGATCCAAGCACGTCCTGTAATTGCCAAGCACCCTTTGACATTGCAGCCCATCCCGCACTTTCCCGAGGCCTTCTAACCTAAAAAACCGCCCAGTCCACGCCACACAGCCTCCGCTACCCGTGTAGCCGCCAGCTGAGTGTAGTGAACTCCTGACCTATTCAGCGGAACCCGAAACACCACCACCCTATGGCGCAAGTCAAGGAATCTGCAGCCAATATGGTCGCAAAACCGTCTGAGCCTCTGATTCAGACACTCCACCCGGCTCTGCACCAAAGGTCCGCAGTCGGTTCTGTCAACGATGCTGCAGATGGTGAGCTCTGCCTTCATCTCGTAAGCAAGACCGGCAGCCTTCACCAAATCAGATAGCCGCTGGAATCCAGAGAGAATTTCCTCAGATCCAAAGTGACATACGTCATTAGTGCCTACATGTGCCACCACCTGCAGCTGGCTGCACCCTGTGCTCTTCATGGCATCCGGAAGGACCCTTTCCACATCAGGAATGACTCCTCCCGGAATGCACACGGAGTGCACACTGGATTTCTTCCCCTCCTTAGCCGCCGTATCCCTAAGGGGCCCCATTACGCGCCTAACATTGGAGCTCCCAACTACCAGTAAGCCCACCCTCCGCGATTGCCCGGACCTTGAAGGCTGAGAATGATCCTCTGAAACAGGGCAGGCAGCTGCATCTGGCTCAGCCAGAGACAGTGCCTGAAACCGGTTTGTCAGACCGGGGAGGCTTTCTGATCAGCCTCCGGGGACGCCTTTCGCTGCCTGCCACGACTTGGAACGACCTCCCAATCAACCACAGGCGAGGGCTCAGCCCCACTGCGGGCAGCAACCGGGGCAACCACAGCGGCAGACCGATCTGGGGACGGACGGGACGAGGTTGACATCCCCGTGATACCCAAGTCCGGCTCCCCACAGTGGTGCCCATTGGCAACAGCCTCAAGCTGCGCGACCGAAGTCAGCGCCGATTGCAGCTGTGAGCGAAGGGATGCCAAGTCAGCCCTCATCCGAACACAGCAATCGCAGTCCCTGTCCATTCTAATCGATGTTTAACAACAGTTACCGAAACACGAGTCCGTGCCTAGATAAGGCAAGCGAAACACGCAAAGAATGTATCAACTAACCTGTACAAATGCCTAACGAATGCGCTACAATCTGCTGAATCTACGATTACAGTAACTAAAACTCGAAATTGCACCTCCTATACGAAACTCACACGCAATTTAAATAAGAATCTACGAAGTAAACACTAAAGCGCGATGCTACAACCCTCAAATACTATAATACGCCCGAAATATATGAATTAAACAATGCAAGTACCCAAAAACACGCAAAGAAATTAATTAAACTATCTAACAAATAAGTAAGCTAGGGTTATACGACTTGCTGCTGCAGCTGCTTATCCAACGGCGGCAGGGAGCACTGTCATTCAAAGTAATCACAACCCGTGTGGTTTGACAGCTACTCACCTTTGAATTACCCACTATAGAATGTTAGTACCAATAGCAAGCGAGCTTCACTGTCATTGGTCGACGTTCAAGAAATTAATAGCGGTCGCCCTTGTTCAAGTAGCAAGACATTACAATATTCTGGTAAATGTTACGGCGCACGAATTTAGACACATACCCTCCAAAAGTTATAAAAAATATACATGCAGCGGCAGCGGATTTAAAATGTAAAAAAAAAATGGAAATAATTAAAAGGGAAATGGCTGCTGCTAAAGAAAGTCAACAATGTCTACATAGAACACACCAGTTCGTGGAGAACACTTGTATTCTAAAGAATACAAACGTTATGTTAATGTCAGCCAAAAGGAAAAGAAATTACAAATTAAAATTGTTTGCAATAATTTTGAGTCTTTGAGAGGAGAGCGCTGCTTTTAAATCTTATGTTGTGTGTTGTGATGATGGTCGCGATATCGACAGCAGCTGGCCGGTCCTGGTGAAACGCTGAGATCTGGTTCCACGGTCGTGTGATTGCAGCTGATAATTTTTCCTCGTAATCGGGCAGGCGGTGGTATTCATTAAGCTGCGAATCTGATTACAGTGGCGTTTTGCAGGCCACAGGCTGGTCGATGTAATTGTTGTTACAGATGTCCGTATGTGCGCAGTTTTAATGTTTCTAGCGCATATAATTTAAGTTTAATTATGCCCCACACAGTTTATAAAACTTGCCGACCGTGAATTCTGTAGAAACTCAATTCGCATTATGAGTGCCGCGATCGCGAAAAACCGTCATGGGCGGGAATGTACTCACACACAATAGACAGTTCGCATAAGTTGAGTTCGGCTGTTATTGATTATAGGCGTCCGGTAGTTAATCGAAACGCGAATAAATACATAAGTTCACAGTACTTGAGTGTATGAAAACACAAATCAAAATACAAGCGCAGTTCAATTCACAGACACAGAGCTACAATACCGTCCATTCTCGGTTGCATAGTCATAGCTACTTCGTCTCACCGCACAGTCTCAGTATTTACTTCGCCCAGTTTCTACACTCTCTAATATATCACGTCCTGGTATAAAACAGCCATTAAAAACGTACATCGCTTGCCACTAAACTCAATCTTCACCAGCTCGTAAAAGTCACGACTCCCACAGTAAAACGTGTCCGCATCTCTCGATACCCAACAACACACACCCGCTTTGCTGGATCGACTATCGATATTGCTATCTCTCAATACTCTCGCTCACAGTTTATACAACATCAAAATAAATTGCTTATATCTTTACACAACTATTTTCTACCAAACTTACTGCAGTAAAGCTTTCCACAATCAATAAACTCTAACCATATTTATCTACTTACAAAAAAGAAATACTTTCCAGTTACATATTACATCTAGAAAACAACTTTTATCTCTATATTACAGGACAAACTAAAAATGCGCTACAACATCAAAGATATATGAACAGACGCAAAAAGGCAAAAAAAAGATAAATACATATCTTTCGGAAATAACGATGTCTTCAGAGTTTAGTCGTAAGATACAATTGGTAAGCAATAATCTAATGCACAAGACACTACAGTCTGCTCCGACAGCATAATACATACCTATGTAGAAGATACACTGCAAACACTATGAATGTTTTAACGTTGAAAATAATTAGCAATATTTCAAGTAATCAAACACTTTATTTAGTATAAATATTTCACAATATGAAATCCAAATTATGGTTTTATATTTCAAGCCCCCCGTTCTTCCTTTGTACAATCACTTAAAAATAGTTTGTCCAACCGCCTTGGTGATAGCCAATTTCGCGTTTTAGACATAGTAATGGCTGCTTTCGAAAACAATCTTTCTGAAGGCATGGACATAGCTGGGATTGCCATGTACGCTGTAGCCAGCTTATATAATTGTGGAAATACACTTTTCATATCTCCCCTCTCTTCAAATGGGTTCGTAGATAGTGGCGACACAGATGTTGCTAAATATAGCTTCATTTCATCCTTCAGTAAATCTGAAGATTGGGGGTTCGTGAAAGAGGAAGTGGATTCGCTTTTTTTTGTTTTGTACAGGCCAACGTTTAGTGATGGCTCCAAAAGTCATGAGACGACTCACTGTCTGTCTCACTACTAGTGTTGGTGGTAACAGGATTTCTTGCTGTCAGTGGCCTTATCATAGATGTTCGGGCACTAGCTCTGGCGTCTTGAAAATGGGATCGAGTAAGCAAGACATGGCTACTAAATGACTATCTGCCACTTGTACGAACCTGCGCTGAATCTGTTTCATGACTTGGCTTCTAAGGGGTCCTGCCACACTCACTAGGTAGATTCAAAGCATCGATATAATTTTACTAATGGTTACTTGGTAGTCTCCAAATATTTCTTTTGAAACGTATTCCAATGGCTTCAAAACGTGGAGCAGATCTGTAATATTCTGCATTCCTATGACCGATGGAGCAGGCGGTGCTTTCGCATTAAGCATCAAAATTTGAGGCACGAAAGGAGCCAGTTCGATATACCTCTCAAGCATATATTATACAGAGTTCCAACGAGTCTTTACATCTAAGATCAACTTCAAAGTAGTGCCAGTTTGCTTTTGCCTTAATAAATCACTTTGAATCACGCTTGACGTCAAATATTTAACATCATCTCTCCCTTTATTACACAATAAATTAAAATCGTTCATCGACACAGTCGATACAGCAGTAAGATTAATAGTATGGGCAAAACAAGATGGGCCGGCCGATGTGGCCGTGCGGTTCTAGGCGCTTCAGTCTGGAACCGCGCGACCGCTACGGTCGCAGGTTCGAATCCTACCTCGAGCATGGATGTGTGTGATTTCCTTAGGTTAGTTAGGTTTAAGTAGTTCTATGTTCTAGGGGGCTGATGACCACAGATGTTAAGTCCCATAGTGCTTAGAGCCATTTGAACCAAAACAAGATGTTTCCCTCTACCTATGAATTTCGTAACACTGGCTACCATATTTGCGCCATTATCAGTAATAATAGCAGTGATTTGATATTAATTCCTCGACAAATTTCTCGCATCTGTTCAGAAATGTAGTCACCAGTATGCCGTTCATGCAGCGTAACAGTAACAGTGCAGAGTGAAATAAGTTTATTGTTACCGGAATAGTGGGCAGTGACACATAAGTCAATATTTCGTTCTATACATCACAGGTTGGCGAGATACAATTTAAAGTTTCGTATTTTAGTTCAATTTTCGATCGCATGACGCTGCAGAAACACTCTAGATTTTCTTTAAGAGTGTCTACGCTGGGAATTTTGAAAGATGGACAAACCTGACGCATCAGTTTCCGAAATCAACAACCTTTAACAATGTCGAATGGTCATTTGTCCACACAAATAAAAAAAAGCAACAATTTGCATAACAGAGAGTTCGTTGTCCATCCCTCCGCATACAATAGCTTTCTCTGTAGTGTTTCTCCGATGGAAAGTTGCTTCTTTTTGTTAGACGGTCTGCTTTCTGCGTCCGTTGAATTCTCTGATGATTGCACAGCGTTGAAGACTTTATCCGCAGAAGTGGCGCCGATGTCGATAGGCTCACTGGGCGATGGCGATGATGGTTGTTGCTCTTTTATCTTCGGGCATTTTGGTGGTAACTCGATTGTCATTTGACCCTGTGCCAGATTTCCTTTTCACTGAAAAATAGAGAATGAGTGATTTTTTTTAATGAAACAAATAAAAACTTCCAGTGTAGAACACCTCAGACGTGTGCTTTTTCCTGTATTCTCAGGTAGGCGATGGTTTAGTTTTTTTCTAAATATAAATAAACTGGTTTCAGAAAAAGTAAAAATCTAAAGTATAATATTCTAAGAAAATTAGTAAATTTACCTTGATATTGTACTTGTGGGATGCTTTTGCAAATGTTTCTTCATATTCGACGTATTCCCCGATGATTTTAAGGTTTTGAAGCAAATTTTGCAGTTAACTTCATTGGTGTTTAATCGAGTATAATACTTCCACAGTTCACGTTTCACAGGCGCCATCGTAGGCGTACATACAAACCACTTACTGACAACTGAGAAACCAATGTTTATTTTCAAGAAAGCCAAATTGTTCGTTTAACGTTTCTAACACTAAGTACGACGTGCAGACATTAGTATTTCGTTTGCGTTTCGAACAGCCGGTAGCCGGCAACGTCGCGACGGTGTTGCCAGCCTATCTTTGTGGCGCCGCAGTCGAATCGAGTCAGTGTCAACAGTCCTGAGCTCTAGAAAATATTCTGGGTAGCTACCATGAAGTACTCACCGTGATAAAAAGGATCGATTACGATGTATCGATTGAACGAGTGTAGGTATTGATGTAAGTGTACTCGAAACTAAAGAGTTCGATATTTTTTCATTGTCCCTAGTTGTGTGTGCTGCCCTCAGTGGTGAAGCCACCGCTCTTTACCTAGTTGGATAGTGCCTGACTATCTCTAGGTTAAGCAAGTTAAGTGCTTTGCACTATTCCTGCGTTTCCTAATACGTATTTTGAGTGGCCCTATCGAGTGTGTTGGTCCTATTTTGTGATGAGCGTTTCTGTTAGTTAGTATTCGTTACTGCAGTAGTTTTTACTGCCGTAGCAGGTCGGGCCATCTTGTGGTGCCCCTTCTATGTATTTGGTTCCCGAGGTTCGAGACCAGTCTGTTCTCTGACTTCTGTGATTTCTCATAGAAAAATTGAGCGGTCTGTCTTATTCTTTCCTTTATTGGCTGCACTCCAGTGATGTTATGTAACTCCCTAGTGGGAAAATCACGCGGCAGTTTCATGATCATCCTAAGTACTCTACCCTGGAGGCCCTGTAATCTCCGGATGTGGCAGTCTGCCGCGTTACCCCACACTACTGCCGCATACTCCATCACCGGCCTTATAATGGCGAGAAACAGCGTAATGCCGCAGCGTGTGGGTAGGGTTGTCTTCGGGTTTAGGACTGGGTATAGCGCTCTCAATCTGCCATAGGCTTTACGCTGTAGGTCGATGGGGATTCTTTTCCTCGTAATGATTATTGCCTGGCTTTTCCTGGCATTGTATTTCAGGCGCCACTTTGTGGCCCATGTACCTAGGGCTTCACATGCCGTCCGCAGGCGGCGGCACATGAGGTTCACGTTCGCGCTTCTGGTATACAACGCAGTGTCGTCGGCGTACAATGCGAGCGAGACTCTGTTAGCCTTTGGCGTGTCCGAGGTATATAAGGAGTACGACGGGGGGACAAGGACAGAACCCTGTGGCACTCCCGCCTGTATGGGCCTTGCTGTGGAGATACCCGCTCCCGCACTGACATTGAACGTTCGTCCACTAAGGTAAGACTTGATGAGACGAACGTGTGGCGTAGGTACCCCCATTGCGAACAATTTGTAGAGGAGGCCCTTGTGCCACACACAATCGAAGGCCCTAGAGACATCAAGCAGCACTACCCCTGCGTACTGTCGACTCTCCAGGGCACCCATCGTATCCTCCACAAGACGTAACAGCTGTTGCTCTGTGCTATGTCCACGTCGGAAGCCGAATTGTTCCGGCGGGATCAGCTCCTCCGCGTTTACGTGAAGCATTAGCCTTTTAGAGTACAGGCGCTCAAATACCTTTGAGATTGCTGGTGAAAGGCTGATCGGCCTGTAATTCTGTGGAAGCCTAGTGTCTTTGCCCTGTTTTGGTATGGCAACCACCTCTGCATGTTTCCATGCAAAGGGGAAGTTGCCAGTCTGCACGATTCGATTGAAGATCGCGGTGATGGGGCGAATGGCTGCTTGTGGTAACTGGAGTAGTATTGCATTTTCTAGCTGGTCGCACCCCCCAGCTTTCCTCGGGTTTAACTGCTTCAATTGTGCCTGTACTTCCTCCTCTGAGAAGTCTTCTATGTCTGTTCCTGCATCACTTTCGAGGAAGACTGAGAGCCGTTGCTGCAATAGACGAATGTGCTCCTCATCAATGGGGTCCTCTACAGGAGTGAAGTTCTCTGCAAAGACATCGGCCAAGGCACTGGCCTTGGCGTCAGGCTCGTTATCTGCAGGCTGGCTATTTCCCCCTCCCATTCCCTATTGCGATGGCTTTCCACCGCCACTTTCAACTCTCTCCTGAGCCTGTTGAGGACCCCCCCTGTGGGTTCGGGGGTAAGAATAGGCCCACGGTATTCCTGCCTGTCGTAAGAGGCGACTAAAAGGAGTCTCAAACGTTTTGGCCTTGTGAGATGGTCCCCTAACGGGTTTGACCTCCATCCTTCTAAATTTTCCGAAGAGCGAGCCAATTGGGGAAGGGCGCCTTACAAGGAGCGATGTGTCCATCATGCATTACCATCTCTAGCCAGGTTTGTCGTCATCGCTTAGCAGTCCCGCTCACCTACCATCTCTTGGGCGTGGATTTGTTCTTGGGTGCAGTTTATTGCAGTCTGCTATGCTGTGTCGCTTTATGCGCCAATGACGATATTGGACTACATCACCTGAAATCCAGCACGGTAGCCAGTCCGTTGTGGTGGGGCCGCCATGTACCCTGTTGGTTGTAGCCCCCTGACTACACAGGGATCGCTGTGCTGATGCCAGCGCCGTTAACTCCCCACGTATGCCAAGCAGTAGATGCCTATCTCCTTGGGGCATTGGGACTCCCGGCAATGGCCATCCTGCCAGGTGGTCGTTGCTGAGGCTGGGTGGCGCCCGTGGGGAGGGCCCTTGGTCGGAGTAGGTGGCATCAGGGCGGATGACCCGCAATGAAGCGTGGTACATCATCTCTTGCTGGCGGCCAGCCGCCAGCAGTCTCTAAGCGTTCCAGGGCTCAATACAACGCAACTACATATGACCCCAAATCGTTCCCCTCCCTGGCTACACCATGGGAGGAACGAAAGACTAAGGATGCCAGCGAACCATACTCGCCCCGCTACCTGGTGTGTACGAGAGTTGATGGTGAATCCTTTACATCCATGAAGCCTCAGTTCTTTGTCGAGCACTTAGAGGACAAGTTCGGGGAGGTGGAGGGCTTGTCCAAAATGCGCTCGGGCTCGGTTTTGATCAAATCGGCGTCCTCCGCCCAGTCCCGCTGGTTACTCGATTGTAAAAAGCTGGGGGATGTTCCGGTTACAATCACGCCCCATAAGAGTCTTAATATGGTCCAGGGCATAATATTCCATCGGGACCTTCTATTGCAGTCCGATGACGAGCTTCGCGCCAATTTAGAGCGACGAGGTGTTCACTTCATCCGGCGCGTACATCGTGGT